>NC_137612.1:37667444-38267444 GCF_963280865.1 Gymnoscopelus braueri | reverse complement strand
ATATTTCTTTTGACGAGCAATAATGAGGCGACCGTTTCAAAGAGAAACCTGTAGGGCTAAGCTAGGGTCTAATAGCGGCCCGGGCGAAAGCAGACATGCTTTATCTTTTAATTACTCTTATATAATGGAATGGGTAATGCTAAAGGATAGGCCCTCCAACTGCTTTCATGGTGGCCCTGGTAGGAGAATCACATGGGGGCTCACAACAACACATTGCAGACATATCGATATCTGTTCCCGATGATGAGCAGACCATCTCTGACCTGCTTGGACTGCCATTTGTCAATTTTTTATGCTAATTGGAGCGTGATGGGTGGACGGAAATGTTATTTCAACTTTCAGCATAATCAACCTAATCAACAGCTAATTGTTTATTGACCGGTGATGGGACAACTCCCGGTCAACCAGTGGCAGGACAAAGTGTGTTCTCAAGTATTCAAAAGTACAAAAATACGAAGTACATTTCCAGAAATTATCACAAATCAAGCTTACAAATCGTTGCAGCAAGATGCGTTGTGAACTTGTGTAGATCGGCCATTTTCACTATATTTGAAAAAGGGCTTAAGTGGTTAATTTTGGCTCCAAGGAGTCCCTTCCTAGAAATGTAGCGGAGTCAAAAGTACAATATTTCTATTTGAAATGTAGCGGAGTGAAAGGTATCAGCTTGCAAAAAACAAACACTCCAAATAGAAAAGAAAGGTAGAGTTCTCAAGTAAATGTACTTAGTTACTGTCCACCACTGCGGTCAACAACAACAACAAAAAACTATTCAAAATGCAAAAAGTCTGGATGAAAACCTAAAGGCTGTTTTTTGCTCACTAGGAAAATAACATGGGTGGGTGTGTGAGACTCACTCCCTTTACATAATCAATCCGTACTGACAGGCGTTTGAATTTTTCATGTCTTTGACACTGTTTGGCTGTGAAAACGAATGTCAAATACGCCAGAACCTCCAGCATCCATCATGGGCCGAGCATAAAAAAAAGAAAACCCAAATGAAATCATCTAAAAACAAAACACAGGACAGTAACTACAGCTGGTGACGACGAAAATAGTCTCCCCAGCTGAACCTCCTCGGGGCAACAGTCACACAATACCAACGTATGCTCGCATGATGGCATGGCATTAAGAAAAGTGCACGGCAACAAGACACAACAGTTTCGAGTTTCAGCCTCCTTTCCCCTTCCTAAACCCCTGACTGTAATCCCCAGATCGACATATGCTTAGTGGGGCGCTATCCCGCTCAAGGGCACACGCCAACTGGCACAGCACAGCTCGGCTCGGCCCTGGGCGTAGCAGCCTTTGAGCCGTGGGGGACAAAGTAGTCAGCCTCAGTACTTGAGTCAAAGTATATGGATACTCCTGGTCAAATGGTACTCAACTACAAGTGAAAGTTGCTCTGTCAAATTTGAATTAAAGTATTCAAAAGTACATGATTTAATAAAATTCAAAAGTACAAATTACAAAGTTATTCAATTACATTGTATTTTTTAACTCAATGCATTGCTGTATTGAAATGTTGTCATTTTCCCCAAAAGCTTCCGAAATCTTACAAAACATTATCAATAATAATAACACGTAGCAACATCTTTTGAGCTGGTACACTGTAGATCATCTATTTTCACTGTTCTTGAAATAGGGCTTATGTGGGTCAAAAGTACAATATTTTGTCTTTGGAATGGAGTGAAAATACAAATATCCAAGTAAAGCACAGATACATTACTCAGAAAATGGACAGGACGCTAGTATGTCGTAGGGACTTGCCCCTTGATGCCGAGTGCAAAGCAGGGAAGCATTAGGTCCCATTTTTAGTCTTTGACTTTGGTGTGAACCGGCCGGTGATTGAACTCCGACCTCCCTAGTCTGAGAACCACTGGCTTAGCCTCTGGTGTGTCCAGCAGGTCAGTGTTGTTGTCATGGCAGTGGTGGTGATGGTGTTGTGAGTATGTGAAGGAGGTGAACCCGTGCTGGTGCTGAGCTGTGACAGCATGGACCGGACTGTGCAGTGTGACACTGCGGGGTTGCCGTGAGTTTTGTCATTTTCCCCAAAAGCTTCCGAAATCTTAAAAAAAAATCCATCAATAATAATAACGCATCGCAACATGCTTTGAGCTGGTAGATCTGCTATTTTCACTGTACTTGAAATAGGGCTTATGTGGGTCAAAAGTACAATATTTTGTCTTTGGATTGGAGTGATAGTAGGAGTCATAGATATGAGTCATAGATATGCAAAAATACAAATAGCCAAGTAAAGCACAGATACTCAGAAAATGTACTTAAAGGGATACTTCACTTTCACATAAAATAAACATTTAAAAAATATATTAAAAATAAATGAAAAAAGTAATGGAAAAATCACGGCCCCCTCACGCATTAGAGTGTCCTACTAATGTGTGAGGGGGCCTTTATTTTGCCATAACTTCTTTCATTTTTTTAAATATTTATTTTTAATGTTTATTTTATGTGAAAGTGAAGTATCCCTTTAAGTACAGTACTCAAGTAAATGTACTGTGTTGTGTCCACCACTGCCAACTGGCACAGCTCGGCCCCGGGTCTAGCAGCCTTAGCCGGGAGGAAGTGAGACACTCGTTTTAGTGCGTTGACCTCCTATACGTAGTTTGGGGTGGGTGGTCTTGGAGGGGGGGGGGGGGGGGGGGCTAGAGGTCTCCATTCAGCACTCATTAAATTGTAGGTGGGTCCCGTGATTTATATGAAGCCTGGCAGCTACCTCATAACAGCTGGGTTCAACTGATTGGTGTGTGTGTGTGTGTGTGTGTGTGTGTGTGTGTGTGTGTGTGTGTGTGTGTGTGTGTGTGTGTGTGTGTGTGTGTGTGTGTGTGTGTGTCTGCCCAGAATATCCCTGTAACCCCATCCCCGTTTTATATAGATACTATATACACACTCTCATTTCCCCTCTCTAAATCTTGCAGCTTATCTTTTCAATTTGCTTAGTCCAGTGCTTGTCAAAGTGGGCTCTGGGGACCCCCAGGGGACCTTGGGGAGGGTTCCAAGGGGTCCCTAGCAAAAATGAGGAACAGTTTAACCACTTTAATTTATACTTATACATTTTGAAAAATCTATGTGTGTATTTGTGTGTATTATTTGGACGCATGGGGGTCTGCGCCAAAAAATTACACATGGATTTGGGAGTAGTAAGTAAGTAAGCCTTGCCGAGCCATGTGGCCCATAGGGCGGGAGCCTATCTCCTGTTTCTGTAGTGTGAGGCAACGTGATGTACGACCCCCTGGACGGGACGCTAGAATGTCGCAGGGACTTACCCCCAATCCAACCCTTGATGCTGAGTACCAAGAAGGGAGGCATTAGGTCCCATTTTTATAGTCTTTGACTTTGGTATGAACTGGCCGGTGTTTGAACCCCGACCTCCCAATCTCAGGGCGTGCACTCTAACCACAAGGTGTTTGAGAACCACTGGCTTAAGGCTCTGGTGTGTCCAGCAGGTCAGTGTTGTTGTCATGGCAGTGGTGGTGATGGTGTTGTGAGGCTGCATGTGTGGAGGTGAACCCGTGCTGGTGCTGAGCTGTGACGGCATGGGACAGAGTCAGACTGTGCACTGTGACACTGTGGGGGTTGCCGTGAGTTCAGCATTACAGCAAAGCTGATTGGATTGCCCTAATTGTCTTTGGGACAGAGACTTGACGAGGTCTGAGCTGGAGACTGGACAGTCAGCGCCTTGCCTGGAGGAGTCGTCTGCTCCCGCCGGAGGTGGAAAATATCTCCCTCCCGCTGGGCTTGCACAGACTGACACACACATTGAAACCACAACACAGAGGGAGCCAACCTTTAAAGTGGCGTCGTCGGGGTTTCAACACTCCCTAAGTGAGCTGTGGAAAGAAGATTAACACTAGCAAAGTATCTAATGACTCCAAACAGTGGTACTAGTCAGGTTCCCCCCCCCAGGAGAGAAGGACACTCTCTGACACCTCTATCAGGATTAAGGGCCCATACAGTTCACAATTGATACTCGATTCATTTAATTAAATACATAAGCTCTGAATATCAAATGAAAATTTTAACCCGACTTCGTTCTTGATAATTTAACGGATTGAGTATAGGATGATGGACCGAGTAACTCCAAGGTACTTTCAAGCACTCAAGTGTTTTTCTTTGCATTCTATTTACGTGATCATTTACTATACTATGTCGTTTGTTGACTTGGACTCAGGCCACGTCCTCCATTCTTGCAATTTGTAAGTCACTCTGGATAAGAGCATGAGCTAAATGTCTAAACTGTAAAATTGTATAAAAAATACCAGCAAAAGGAAATTCACCATCTGGGTCGACTGCATCAGTAGTGACTCAACTCTAACCCTGTGGCTCTATGGAAACGGTGCTCTCTTACGAGAGATACAATAATTAAATAAAAACAGACTGCGAAAGAGCCTTATAGGATGCAAATTCTAATTCAGGTCAAATGTAGTGATGAAAACAGAGCCTGACCAACATATTGGTCTGGCCGATATAATGTATCGTCCATTATTGGACTTTTCTGACAACATCGGTGTTGGCAATTATGCAGCTCATATGTCCCGCTTTTTAAACACTTTCAACCTGGCTTCCCTATTTTCAGCATGTCACTATAGGCGAAAACTTTCAAAAATAGCATATCGACAACCTCACAACGCAGCTTTTGAATAGGGGTTAAGTAGTTAAATAAAATCCGTTTATTTTGTATCTATCTATTTATGCTTATTTTATTAAATTAAGTTAAATGTTTTTCAAATTGATAAAAGATTCTGCCCTTTTTAAAAGTTTTCTATATCGGTCAAAACATTGCAAATCAGTGTCTAGGACTCTCAGGATTGGCATCAGACCCAGAAATCTGGCATCGGTTGGGCTCAGCTTCTCAGCTTCCTTGGCAATTCTATCCCTGAGAGGATGTCTGACCTCCCTGCAGGAAGGACCGAGTAGTTATTCCAAGAGAGCGAGAGACAGAGAGAGGGTAACCCCAACTAAAAAGGCACAACACATATCAGCGCAGATTACTCTTTATTAGCATGAGCATGTTTGGTATGGTCGTGAGTCACAGTTATCTTTGGAAATGAAACGTGCGCTGTGAGTGGTGTATTTATAGACGCACATAGCGCCAAATTCACCGGATACTTGTCTGAGCCCCCTGTGCTGCACTTTTGGAAATGGGAGAATTAAACACTACACCAAGAGATCTGCAGACCAGACTATATGTAGAACATACAGCGCTGTGATCATGGACCAATAAGGGCAGACAGAAACACACTCCCCCTCTCACTCTCTCACTTCACTCTCACTCACTCACTCACTCACTCCCCCTCTTGCTCACTCGAACACGTGCCAAGAGCATGCACGCGCATGGACACACACACACAATGCCTTTCTGCTTCTATTCACATTTAGCACACTTTACAATATGGGAGCAGCTGCAGTACTAACCAGGAGGCCGGAGGGGATGAAGGTTGAGAGAGAGAGAGAGAGAGAGAGAGAGAGAGAGAGAGAGAGAGAGAGAGAGAGAGAGAGAGAGAGAGAGAGAGAGAGAGAGAGAGAGAGAGAGAGAGAGAGAGAGAGAGAGAGAGAGAGAGAGAGAGAGAGAGAGAGAGAGAGAGAGAGAGAGAGAGAGAGAGAGAGAGCGAGAGAGAGAGAGAGCAAGAGAGCAAGAGAGCGAGAGATAGATGACCTATGTTTTATGTTGTTACTTTATTCAAGGGAAAGAAAAAATAATCATTTTGAGATGTAGTCACGCATCTTTCCAGCTCTTCACGAAGAGCATTGTGAGAAAATTTGATTTACAAGCCAGTTACTCATTTGGATCCGTGTACAAAAAGGACTGACTGGAAAGAGCATATAGTTTTGTAGCAGGTCTGCTTTAAAAGGAAAAATACACCCTTTTCTTTTTCATTCACTCAGACTGCATCACACAATTGTACATTACAGGCAAAGGCCCTTAAGGAAGTGGCTGTAGCTGAAGCGTCATTGGAATGCATTGCTGTAAAACCCATTCATTGGCTCTATGTGCTCCTGCATTGAATCACACACAGAGTAAAATCCTCAGTGTTTAATTTAACTTCAGACTCTTCAGAGTTTAGGAGTTGGACAATTGGGCTCAACATCCTCGAGTACTGCTTTTCCACCTCAACATTTTTAAACGTGTACTACACTCTGATGTGTTTCAGCTAATTGTATGCCACAATTTCAGTGAAAATTTGAGATTTACAGATAAAAAAACTTGCATATTGGTTGATACAGAGTACCGATCCGATACCAGTGTGTAATAAAAAAAGTCTCGGACAGTGGTTCTCAAAGTGTTCCAAATGGACCTTTACAGGTCTGTAACTTTGAGTGTACATTTGTACACTGGGGTCCTTGAAATTAAAAACGTTTGAGAACCACTGATCTAGGAATAAATAACAATTCCATTTAATAATTGTTAAAGTGCATCTACAAGTTAGTAAAATAATAATGTAAATAGTACAGTAAATTAATAAAACAGTAGTGCAACAGCAAGCAACTGAAGCATTCAAAATCCAAAATAACTGATTACTGATAATTACATATCATGTGTTAAATTACGTGCTATTGGAATGACATAGACTGGCATACTCGCCGATACCAGCACTTTAGGCAGTATCGACAGCTTTTCCCGATACTGGTATCGGTATCGGAACAACTGTAGTGAAAATATTAAATGACTCTGCCGGCGATATCCGGACCATCACAGAGCTCCATTCTGTTTGCAGTACGTCTAGTTTTGTGTCAATTCCATCATTGCTACGCTAACTCTATCATATTACACAGCCCTTCATTACATTTTCCACTGGTGATGTGTATCTAAACCTCCACATATTTAAGTCATCTCCGCCGAAGCCAATTCCCACTGCATGGCTTTGATGCTATAATTTGGGTAAAAGTCGATTTAATTCACATAGTTTGAAAGGTCATGTGAGGTTGTAAAATCCTTAGTAGATCTAAGTGCGGGTCATCTGAGTCATTCCCACTCGATACACGATGTGTTAAGGTTTATAGCCATCAATGGCAATAGAAACTATAATGTGTTGACTCGCTATTCTAGGGATTCACTGACAGTTATAAAGTTGGCTGGCTGTGATGAACAAGGAAGCTATTTAAAAGAAATAAAAATGATGACATGGCATAATGGTGTTTGACCACACTGAATTATAGGATTGGATTGATTGAGAAACCTGGCTAAAGGACTTTTGAATTAAAGTTCCAGCTAGTTTAGAATTAAAGCTTCAATCCTGGACTTAAAAGTTATTTTGAGGAACATAACATTATTTTAACTGCCTGGTAGAGTATGTTACGATGTTAGCTTGAAAAGCTTTGTTTCTTCCAGCGATCGACACTGTTGTGCAACAAAGATTATTGGCATAACTTCTTAAACCCTACTTAGTTGACCGGGACACCCAAGGCTCTACACTGACATAGGTCTGTTTCTTTTGTTTCCCTCTACACCAAATTTCAAAAACAGGCGACCTACAAGCTCACAATGTGTCATGTTGTGACACGCTGTGAGTGTGTAGATCTGCTATTTTTGCAGAATGTTTGCCCCCAGAATAGTGACGCTAAGGTTCATGTGGTAAAGACAACTTTGTGTGAGAGTGTACGTTTGTCACAGAGGCAGTAGGCTGATCAGCCTATCCCTGCCAGTAGAGACTGTACTGTCATCAGCAGCAAGCCCCTCTCTCTCTCTACCGCACTGCGAGACAGTTAAATCCAGTGTCTGACGAGCACAATTTTAATCCCACAGATTAATGCTGATGCAGAGGCAAAGAAGGCTTGAAAGACGATTAAAATGTCACTGGGAAACCTCTTCCACAACGCAAAACGGTACAGGCTCTAAACACATAAACCATTAGATCTGCTCACAGACGTACCTGGCACTACGAGCCTCCGCTCCCCCCCTTCTCTCACTCCCCATACAGTGCAGTAGGTTACCTCCCCCACAGTGCAGATGCACTGTATGCACCAGATCAGAGGAAGAGGAGGAGGAGGAGGAGGACGACTGGGAAAGAGATGAAGGCCACTCGGATATAGCATTCCACCAGTTCTGCTAGCTAGACGGGGGACCAGAGATCAGGCCAGCTAGGGGTCTTGTCCTTTATTGTCGGAGATTGACAGGCCAGATGGACCGTCACATCCTCTCAAGCAGACCGGAGTGGCAGCCCGGAGACCAGCTGACCAGTGACCACAGAGGTTAACGTGGCCCACGCCCTGCCCCTGACCCAGGGAAACTGGTTTTAATGGGACTGTTGTACCTGTCCATGTTTCACACGATATCTCTCTTCTTGTTAACCACTTAAGTGCTATCTTATGCTTTGTCGTATGACGTTTGTGTGAAGATAGCCGATCTACAAGCTCACAACAAGTCGCTGGTTGATGACACTGGTTGTGAGCTTGTAGATCAGCTATTTTCGCTATTTTTTGAAATGTGCAAAAATGGTTTCCTTACAATGACATGCCGAAAATAGAGAGGCGGAGGCCAGGTTGAAAGTGGTCTAAGAGTGAATGGCGAAATTTAAAGTCAAGACTTCTGCTCGGGTGATAAGCCAACAACAGCCCCCAGTTTCCTGTAAACCCCGGTGAAATGCTTTATTCCCTCATTCCATTCTCCTCACGATGGTTTTCGTCCCGACCATCCTTTTGGCTCCGTCTCTCCTCCTCAGCCACCGATCGATCAAACCGGAGCTTTCTCTGGAGCACAGCTGGACGGAAACAAAGTGCTTTGTCTCCCGCGTGCGAGCAACACATCCTGCAAGGCCGACTCCACGGTGAACATGATACCATCAAACGCAAGCTCGACCGGCCGGTCAGCTGATGGTTTTGTCTGTCCTGCCTTTGCCTTCCCTGACCACACATGCCCCCCACCGACACCCCCCCCCTAGTCGAGGGGAGGAGGGCAGGTGGCAGGTTTATTTGGAAAGATGAAAAAAGGGGGGATGAATACCAGGCAGAGGTTAAGAGGGAGTGAGGGGAGGGGATGGGACAGGGGGTTTGGGGCGGGGGGGGGAGGGGGCACCATAAAAACTGTGTGAGAGGGTTGAGGTGAAGTTAGGGTCACTACTCACTCAGGGTCCCATGTGATGTCATTTCAACCGACACAGTATCTGTCCTGGGAACTGACTCGGAGGTAATTGGCTGAACCAAGGTGATAAATCCCGCTGAAATTTATAGGCAGCATTCTGGCCATTCTGTTAAAATGCCACCTTCCTGCCTGGTCACCAGGTTAGAAAGCCTTCCACTGTGTTCAGTCGTGGGCTGGGCCTGGTGGACATTTGAACATTATGGAAGTTGAGATTGTGCCCATTTCTGAGTTTACAAGCTAATGTGGCATGTATAGGTATGATAAGGCAAGTTACTTTGAATGCAAGCCTTGCATCAAGCCTTCAAATCTATTTTAGCAATTTTTTGACAGAATATATCAAATCAATTATAAAATGAGGCTTAAGTGATTAAAACCAGGAAAAGACAACACTTAGGCCGTATCAAGATATTACGTTATCCAATATCCCATAAGATATCTAGTCTCATATCACAATATTGATATAAATTGCCCAGCCCTAGTCGGTAAAGCTAGGAAACAGACTTATTTTGTGAGGTCTGTGTGCTATATAGTATACCACAGAGCGTAGGTGTTGGTCTTGGACTGGACAGCTCAAACAGAAAGCTATTTGGGAGAAGTGCTAATGGCTCCATTCAGAATCACAGGAAACATTAAGAATGAGAGACCTTTTACTGGGAGCATTAAGGAGCCTGGACATGTAGCTGAATGGATTCACGCTGCCAGGAAAAAAATAAAAAATTACAAGAGAGCCAGTGGGTTTTTTTAAGTGTTCTACCGAGCAACTGCGAACACATTTTCCAAAATATATTATGGTTTATAGTCTGCGTTTATCCTGTTCTTCTTCTCTGGTAGACTTGCGACGCGTGACGCAAAATGTACGCGGGCCCCACAGCATGAAGTATGTGTACAGTAACATTTTCAACGGAGATCAAATAGCATTTCACTTGTTTCCACTTGTTCAAGGAATTGTCTCTGAGGGAAATGGGGGATAAAAACCACCCACAACATCCGTTCTTCAGATCACACATTCCAACCTTAAACATTGGGTTTGTCTCCCTCCTCCATTCACAGGAAAACAAGATCTGAGCACAGGAATAATTAGGTGAGAGGTTCTCTTCTCGGGTCTCGCAGCCTCCATAAAAATGAACACGAGCATTCTAAAATGGAGGACTGGAGCCGGCAGCACCTTTTGAATCCACTGCAAGTTTGCGTCTGTTTCTTGACCCTGAAAATTCTTGGAAATGTCTTTTTCCTGGATGATTTTTATTGCGCTCTTCTAAAACTACTGCCTGTGTTTTGCTCCATAGCAACCACATAACAGTGGAGCCCGACTAAGCTCTGACTCAACAAACAGAGCTCCACAAAATACCCATTTCTGCGCCAGGGTTTTCCCCCCCTCGCCCAGCACTCCCAACACCCTGCCCAACGCGAGCTTTAAAACAGAGTTCTATGTGATTGCACTGACCATGAAATGAAGACACATGTTGGAATAAAACCCGACAGGGGCACATGTGTGCCTCGGTTAGGTAGGATATGAGGGGGGAAATGGCCTCGTCATCTCCTGCTGACTGAGCCTCAGGTGCCCGGGTTCGAGTCATATGCGAGCCGGGGCGGAGCATTGGAGGGATGCGTGCGGTACGGTGGGCAGCAGCTGGTTGCTACTACAGTCAACCCCCGGGAACCTGGATGGTGCCATGGGCTCACTTCACCATTTACACCTTAGCCGATGTGCAAGCTCACATTATTATGAGCTCATTATGCACTGTGAGCTTACATATCGGCTATTTGTATTTATTCTTTCACCTATAATGACGTGCCCTGTCATTGGTTGTCAAGTAGTTCGAGAAGCTACAGCAGGTTCACAATAGACATTCTGGACAGAGCATTACATAAATGTGCGCCGCTCTCCCTCTCTCTTTCTCTCTCTTTCTCTCCCCCTCTCTCACTCCCACTGCCTCTCTCTCGCTCTCTCTCTCTCTCTCTCTCTCTCTCAGAAGACTGAGCTGTCAGGACAGACGTTTTGTGTCCCTAATGCAGTGGCTGAGGGGCAGGCCATCCAGGGATTAGATCAGAGTGTTGCCGTCAGGCACAGGGCAGGCCTGCAGGAGAGGGAACGGTGTAACTAAGTAAGCTGGAAAATCCCACTGACCCCTGCAGGCTGTTGAAGACCGACCAGAGATAACTGACAACAGTCGTCCTACATGGGACATCGGTATGAACACAATCTCCAGTAGCATTAGTAGTAGTAGTAGTAGTAGTAGCAGCGATGCTCTAATGCAGTTGTACGAGATCGCTATGCTACACAATTACAGTATATTTGTGTTTGCATATATATATATATATAATATACACACACGTGTGCGCGTCATTTCTGTTGGACAAAATATTTCAACGTTTTATGTTTTTTCATAAATAAACGCCCTACATCATCATACAAAAGTGTCACAGAAAAGTAGTGAAAATAGCAGATCTACAAGCTCACGACACGAAGCATTGTGAAGTGTTGTGAGCTTGTAGATAGGCTATTTTCACTGTTTAACGTTTTTAAAATAATAATGAAAAAGTTACGGTTTTGGACATACAAGGTTTCCACCCATACAGCAACGATATACACATATATACTGCATTAGAATATCACTTGAATGAAATCAGAGCTCCTCCCTCAAGCCGCCCTTGAATCGTACCCATCACTTAGCACGGCAGCCGAGGATTTAGTCCACCGCTCTCTGATTGGTGAACTGTCAGCCTTCCTGTCTTGACTAGTTAAGGCTGTTCCTAAGAAAACAGGACATGTCTGCTAAACTGTAACTTAAGAACAACAGTATGCTGCTAGGGCTGGAGCTTCAGCTGCCGAGAGCAGCTGTATGCCCGCTTGCATGTGCGTGGCCCCCTCAATGAGTCGTGCAGGGCGGCCCTTTTTCGGAGACGCTACCCTTTTGCAAAAAGAAGCAACGGAATCAGACAAAATTATCCTTTATTTGTTGCATGTAAGGTCATTGCAAAAGGGCATGGTCGGCTGCCAACTCTTTCTCTCTCTCTTTCTCTCTCTCTCTCCCTGGCTCTCGTTCGCTCTCCCAGTCTCCCTCGCATTGAAGCAAAGAGGAGTATGCCACAGGGAGGGGAGGCCCTACACAGGAACTCAATAATAACTTTCAGCAGTCTAGCCAGGAGGCTGGAAGCCCAGACTGCGGCTGTTCCCTCCTGTTCTCCACCCTCCCTCCGCTCAGCCCCTAACGCTCCTCCCTTCACCACCCTCCCTCCCTCCTACTGCTGGCTTGTGTCTGCTCCACAGGACTGATGCATTCTGCAGACAGGCCAGCGCTCTTAAAGAGACACGCACCACATTTTTTTATACCCTGTATCACTGCAGTGGACACAACCTCCAAAAAAAGCTATAATTTCATACTTTTGGGCGGAAATAACAGATCTTCTTGAAGATCAGTTATTCTCCTGCGAGTAAGTAAAGTATAACTTTAGGCTTATCCCGAAAGCACAATCCCTTATTTTCCAGGCCTCTCTCACCAGTACTTCAACTTTTGTTTTCTTCCTTCTTCTCTCCTTCTTCTTAGCGCTCGGGGGACGTTGACACCGACACGAAACTGGAGGGCAGAAGCAGACTGAACTATGTCGAGAGGCTCGCGGTTATTCTCATGCAGGAATTCTCTCACCGCGGCCGGCGAGGGAGCCTTTGATGTTATTCTCTCCGAAACCAGGAGAGGGGATTGTCAAGTGCAATCAGTGGTCTTGGCCATGAAAATATATTTGATGCCATTATCATGATAATCCTCCCGGGGGGGGGGGGGGGGATACTCCAGTGAGCCAAATAAGAGAGGGGGATCTCAGAGCCAAACAGCCATCACCCCTGGGTACTGCAATGTAGCTTTGCCCCTTCCATAACTCAACAAAGATTACATTCTGGACAAGTGACTGCCCTATTGGGGAAACAAAGCGAAAAAACAGCATCACTTTAAGCTGTGAGCGTATGGCTAACATTAAACATCCGTTCACAGTATGATGTCTGCCTAGTCCAATATATCGTTGCTGTTGGGCAGAAAGCCAGAAACCGTGTATGTTCATATTTGAATTTTTTATGTTTTTTTGTAAATTAATACTACATTGTCTCACAGAAGTAGCAAAAATAGCCGATCTACAAGCTAAAAACGCAGTACGATGCGTTTTGAGCTTGTAGATTGGCTATTTCTGTTTTTGTTTTGTTTTGAATCCTGAAAAGTAACAGTTTTAGACATACAAGGTTTCCACCCGACAGCTAACGATTTGCAATTTACCTTCCTTGCACCCTCAAGTGTCAAGTTCGTAATAAAACACTTTT
This sequence comes from Gymnoscopelus braueri, assembly GCF_963280865.1. Classification (NCBI taxonomy): domain Eukaryota; kingdom Metazoa; phylum Chordata; class Actinopteri; order Myctophiformes; family Myctophidae; genus Gymnoscopelus; species Gymnoscopelus braueri. The sequence goes on along the minus strand of NC_137612.1, from coordinate 38,254,044 downwards.
TTTCCCTTTACAGGCATTAGTGATTAGTGAAACCATAAAGAAGCACACAACAATGATCATAACTCGCCTTTTGGCTTTCCAGCCTCAAATGATGAGGGGGAAAAAGGGGGTTTTGGGGGGTGGTGGAAAATGGTCCCCCCCTTTCATAAACATTTAACCATTCAAACACAACACAAGTTGTCAGAACAACGTGTGACTGAGTGGAGCCATGTTGAGCCCGTACACCACAGCGAGGAAACCGATTAAAAATTTAATAGGGTTGAATGACACAGAAACCTACAAGGGCGTGCCCGCCGAGCACACTCTCATTCTTCTGCTGTCAGCACTTTTCTTCTCTGGATAATACAAACTGTGTGAGAAGGCAAGGGTCTGGAAATCCAACCCAAGACAGACAAGGGAAAGAGGTCGACCTGACCCCCAGCGAATTCATATAGCATACACGTCTTTGACTTTCCCTTTTTTTTCATTCTTCAGCAACAGGGGCCATATGGGAATTGATTGTATACACCGGCAGTAACTGTAAAGGAGACACAGGAATCTCCATCATAACAGGTAACAAACTGCACGTCCTGAAGAGAGCCGAACGCCACATACTCTGCAGCACCTGCATGGTCAAACCGGGAGTTAATTTAAAACCAGTTAAACCCTATTATCATACTTAGTCAACTTGACCCTAGTTGGCTGTGTACTCGGTCCTCTCTTTCTTCCCTCTACACACCAACTCTCTTCGCTGAAAATAGCCGAGCTTGTAGATCGTCTATTTTCCCGCAAATGTAATCCCTCCCAAAATAGGGATTCCAGGGTCTCGAATTTGAGAGTTTCAAATGAACACTCCGAGTTTCACAGTGTAAAAAGATCTAGATGCTGGGGCTAAAGGGTTAAATCATCGGAGCTGCAGCATTACAAAAGATGTCTCTATGGGAGGTATCGGTGCCAGAGTCAGCAGAGCAGTGCAGTCCTCCGCAATGAGAACCCCATTCTGGAAAACCAATAAGCTGAGCTTCCAGCTTCACATGGGCCAGAGAGTTCCACTCCAGGCTCTTAAAAGCCGGGACAGAGACATCCAGCAAGCACACACCTGGGACCCACAGGAGTGTCCTTATCGCTGAAAAATCTCCACAAGAGTCCCGCAAGTCCCCCTGTTTTCATGGCCTTGCAATGCTGTTATTTCACTTAGCATAAGTCAAGAATCGTGCCAGCGAAATATCGCCCTTCTAGCTTTGGATCTGTAAGCCCTTATGAAACAAAGAGCTGTTCGTTTACTCAGCGGAGTGTGGCGTGCGTCGGGGAGAGTGACGCATTGCCAAACAACACCAGAGCCAATTGAATCATTGGTGTTGTTTACGCAGACACATAATTCTGCACCATCTGTGGGGCTCAGGTCTGATGTTCTGCATGGTGTAACAAGCTGATGGCAACGGTGTAACGAGGGAGAGAGCGCGCGCTCAAGAGCCACGCACACACCCCCCCCCCTGCTGTAACAACCGAGGAAGAAACACACAGCACTGGTTACAGGACTAGCTCTCCTGGATGAAATAATATCCACAGCAGCAATAACAGTTTCATAGAGACATTCTCTACTTTGCCCTCGAACTCTGAACCGACCGTCACCTCCCCTCACCTTACAAGGCAGATTGAAGGGAGGGGAAGAGGGAGGGGGGGAAAAAAAGGCATTGAACTTCTGACCTGTCATTCAGACTGCGGAGGAAGCTTTGCGGCTCAGGGGCAACTAGAGTCCACCATCCACTCTGTCTCCCTTCTCCTCCGTGTCTCACCCCTACCGTCCCATAAACCCCCACTAAAAATCTCCCGGACCCCCCTTTTATGGCGGCCAGATGGCGGGGAGGCCTTCTTGCCTCTGGACTTGCCTCTCCAGTCTAGTAAAACCAGTTGACCTCAGCAACATAAAAACTGGCATTTATGAAAAGGCCAGGAACAAAACACACAAACATCCTGCCACCGAAACAATCAACGCCATCTCATCTCCCAGAGAGCCCTTTTACAAGATGAGAGAGAGAGAGAGAGAGAGAGAGAGAGAGAGAGAGAGAGAGACAGACAGAGAGACAGACAGAGAAATGGAGAGAGAGCTGGACATAAGTCTCACGTCACACACACGCAGTGGTTATGTACTACAGCACTGTGGCGGCGCAGTCCAGATGTAGTGGCTACACCCAGGTACACTTTATATTTTGTATTTTTATGTGAGGGGGTTTTATTTGCGTGCCGTGGGCGTGAGCGCAGGACTTTGGCAGCCTCTAAATTTCTCCCTGAGAAACGGGGAAAACAAAACAAACGGAGCCGTCTGCATTCAGGTTAAAGCTGAACCACAGAACCACAGTCTGGCCCGCGGTTCACAACATTCTGTTCCAGGACTGACTTCACCTAAAGCAAACACTCTCAGGCCCGGTCCACCTCAGCCAGTGGGACGAGAATCTGTGGGAGAGCCTGAATTTAAACGCCATTAACAAAACCAGCATTCATTATCGAGGCCCTGATCAATGCTGCTCGATCAACTCTTTTCTGCGTTTCAACCTCTGGTCGTGACTTTTGGGGGTGCACTCCATTTTGGGGTGCATTCCAAGCGGTCTGTGTGTGTGCAGAGTTTAGTGTAGTCTGGGAGGGTTAAAAGGGCACAGATCCCCACTTTATAAAGGGACCGGTCCAATCAATGGCTTCCTTTCTTTTACTGCAAATCAATTGAAGTGATTATCTGCTCTCCCAATAATAACTGACCCCCCCCTTCTCCTCTGCTCACCTCAGATGCCCCTCCTTTCCACCTACTTTATTTGTTCTAGCAGTTGGAAACTAACATTTATGTCCTGCAATTCAACCTGACCTCCTGGCAACCCCTGGCATGGCTGCCTAAACCATTAGGGTAGCTGTGACTTGGGGTTATTAGCGTGATAAAAGTTTACTGTCCCTTCAGCCACTCTGCAAGGCTGCTGTTTAACGCCTCTGAAGAACAAGTCTATGGGACCCTTCACACTGGCCCGCAGAGCCGATTGGCCAGAGGGCATTTGGTCAATACACAAACACAACTTTGAATTTTTGAGAGTAAGAGTGAAACGTTTAATTCAGACATTTGTGAAAAGTGACAGAAGCAGCTGAGGTAATAAAGGGCAGACAGGACAGAATGTAAGAAGCATTCGGCAAACTGTGCGCACGGCTCGAGAGCGAGCGAGCGTGATGAATTAAACTAGAGCATCCCTGTGATTTGGCCTAGTGGAAATGTGTAGACTTGAGCTCTGGGGGTGGGTGTCTGTGCTCTGTTTTCTCCTGTGCGGTAGCAGGAGTTGTGGGCAGCCAAGCTAACTGCCGCCTCAGCACTTCTCTCCATATTCTCCAGTTTCAAGCCAAGAAGAGAGAACAAAGGCAGAGCAGCTAAAGCTGCTGCAGAGGGAATGAGGACAGAAGGCATGCAGTACATAGAGGAGTGTGCCCTCAATAACGAGCCTTGCTGCAGTCTATGAGTCCTCTCGGACAGCGGAAATAAAAATCCATGCAGCCATTCCCAGCAGCCACTCTTTGCTAGTCTACCCACAGACGGCAGTGGGAACCGGCTGACTGGCTGCAGCCAACCCCATTTTTTACACTGCAGCTCTGTCTGTCACAAAATGGAAACCACAGCGTGGCTGGAATTTGCTTGGAAACAGGTTTAGGGACCGTAAAATAGAAAGCCATGTTACTCAGAAGAGACAGAGAAAGCATTTATCTGTCCTTGACAAAATATAAACCACGCATACTCCACTGTAATAATCTGGTTAGCATACTTAGTGTAGGAAAAGAATCCTACTTACTTTCAGAAATAAACTTACTGCAAATGTTAGCTCTATTAGCTACATTTATAACCTTTTATAACCCATTTAAATGGATTGTACTGTTACAAGTTCTCATTGGTCATTTATTCATAAAGAAACACATTGCCGTAGGCTTTTTGTGTTGTCGTAAAAGCCATAAAGCACTATGGATTGATAATGGACAGTCATTTATCTTATGTAAAATGTGCTGTTAAAAGTTTCCGCTAATCTTGCACACATTACTTAGGTCTAGATTCACATGAATTATAAACATGCAGAGGAAGGTTAGAGGAGGGCACAGAACTGAGGAAATCCACAATATTGCTGCTGGTGTGTGCCTGCCAAGGCATATACCCAAATGTCCAACACAGCAGTTGGAATCAATAAAGTTATTAGGCCTAAGAAGGAAAGAGAATGTCAAAGAGTTTGGAGGAAAGACAACAGCTTTGAACACTGACATCAAATATCCAAGAAATGTGAAGAAAGAGATGAGAAGTATCCCATAAGTCCATTTCTAAGTCGGTATTTTTGTCACACATGGTAATAATATGCTTTAGTTGCCTAAACAAACCTAACCACATCCTTATTCTGGGGCATACATTAGGCGAAAAGAAAAATCAGATATCGGACATCTGTAACAAAGAGATTTGGTGTAGAGGGAAAAACGTATAGAGCCCTGGGGGACTGTATATATGAAAGTGGTTAATATGCTGTTATGCATCTAGGCCTGTGCATATGTTAATAATTATTTGAATTTTTTAAATTGCAAACATAACAGTCCAATGCAAAAACTAATCCGAGCACTCTAAGGCAATATTTTGTAACGTATCACCGCAAATGTCTTTAATTTGACCATTTGGAGGGGTTCCACAGAAAGGCTGTTTTGGCAGCTCTTTTGCCTGCTGTAAAGCTGTGTTGGATGCTGGTCCATGCCAGCCCCACCCCATTAAGGCCGAACCCTGCACACATCATGTGTTTCCACTTTACCGATAGGGTGGAAATGACCTCAACGCTGTAAAAGATGACAGGGGTGCGAGCGCTGTTCACCAGATGTGAGGCAAAGAGAGAGAAAACCATTCGCCTGAAGAATTTACTGCAAACCCCCGAGGAGCCCTGTGATTGAGGGTTCAATTCGAGTTCCAGAGGATCCTGGTGTGTCTCAGCCGCACTCGGCTGTAGGGGGAAGATATACCCTACTGGCCTGGATAGATATAACACACACACAGTCACACACACACACACACACACACACACACATACATAACACATTACACGCACACTACTGTACACACATACATGCAGGCATGCACACTTTTTGACGCATAGGCCTAGATCCAAAAAACAAAAAAACTGTCACTCCACTGCACCTGCCGGCCACACAAAAGCGACTTCCTCCCACTGTGTCCAGCCAAGGCCCTTTATCCTATTTAGTGCGGCCTGCACCACAACAAAAGGCAGAGAAATTAGGGAGCTGTGATGATGATAGGGCGACTAATCCCTTTGGAAGCTCATTCTATCCGCGGCCTGTGTACAGTTGAGCGGCTGAAAGAGGGAGAATTAAATATGGACGTGGAGAGATGGAGCGTCTTTGTGAGAGACGAGTTCACCAACAATGCCCTCGTTATTATCACTGGAATAATTCATACATACCATATGGGATGGAGGCCTTGACCTGCCGATGCACCGCTCCCACTCTGCATCTGATTTAGTCTGATCGACTGACGGGGGGGCAGGTTCATAGGTGAATTGATTACTAGCCAAAATATCAGCTTATGTTACAGTATTGTTAACCTTCATATTTTCCAGCAGAAAACTGTTCTGTACATTTTTATTCTTAACCACCCTGTTATATGCTTTGACATACGACGGTATCGTGCAGCGAAAAATAACAGATCTCCAGGCTCACAGCAGATCTGCTATTTTCACTTTTATTTAGGAAAATGTCTTCCTGCCCAGGGGTCTTTGATCAGACAGTCAAAAGATCATTGCACCTTCACTTAACATTGTCACACAGATTAAGCAGTTGTCGTTGTTGCTAAATGGAGAGCTGATTACCAAGTTATTGATGATAATCTGAAAAGCAGCTTTTTTTTTTTTCTTTCTAAGATGATGATGTGTGGGCTAAACTCTTCTCTTTGACACTGGCCATTCCGTGGCCTTAAGACACAGAAAGGCTTATAATAGTCTTCCTCATTATAGGATCAAGCGTGCAGGGCCCGCCGCGTTGCAGCCTCTATTTCAGGCCCGTGGCTGGTCTGGTGTGTCTGCGCTCGTCGCCGTCTGGCTGCAAATAAAGCCGGGCGGCTGTCAACGCCACGAGCACAGGGAGGGCTGGCAGCCCCGCAGGGCAGCCCAGCATAGCACCGTACAGCACCGCAGTGCAGTGCTGTGCAGTGCTGTGCTGTGCTGTGCTGTGCAGGGCTGCCCTGCTACTCTCATGACACCTGCACAAGAGCTACCATGCCTCTTCTGTACGCCTGTCTCTCTGGATGTGAGCTCTGGGGTGCACTTATAAACAGAGAGAGCGGTGAGAGGGAGGGTGTGTGTGTGTGTGTGTGTGTGTGTGTGTGTGTGTGTGTGTGTGTGTGTGTGTGTGTGTGTGTGTGTGTGTGTGTGTGTGTGTGTGTGTGTGTGTGTGTGTGTGAGAGAGAGAGAGAGATGGGGAAGGCGGGGGGGGGGGGGGGGGGGACACACAGAGACTTTGCTAGTGACAAATAAGGGGTGACACGTTTGCAGCGACACGTGATTTTTCTGAAAGAGGGAGCTTCCTGTGAATAGCAAGTAGAACAAAGTCAAAGTGAGAAAGGGCCCAACTGGTCAGACACTGATGTGGCGAAGGGGGGCTGACCATGACAGAGCCGCGGGAGAGGGGGGAGTTACTGTAACACTTCATAGATAAGCCCCCCCCCCCCCCCCCCCCCGATGCAGGACAGCTGTGTTGAATTCATTGGACACAGGGCAGTCACTAACAATGCCGTGTGCGTGGCCCTGTCCTCTGTGAAGAAGTGGTTGTCGAGCTGGTCCGAGAGGCGCGCGCGGGGGGCTCACCGCTTCTCACCCACACGCAAATAGTTGCTGCTGCAGCCCGAAGCTCTGACCCTGACAAATAACAGCCTATAGGAGCAGACGACCACGTCAGCCAGTAGACGGCGGATTCAGTGCGTCGCTGGCAGACTGTGAGACGGATGTCAAGAGGGAAGGAGACGACGCTATTAGATTATGTATCAGACACACTGTCCCAGAGGCAGAGCAGACACCAAATATGACAGCCGTCCCCTAATAAGGCACAACAAAACAGGACGAGGAAAATGAGGAGGATGCCATTCATTTGTCCCCCCTCAGCAGGCTCTTGAGTCTAGCCCGGAGACGGAGATGGAGGCTGATTATTAGGTCATCCCGACATCACTAGCACATGCTTCTCTCCTTCCCTCCCTCCCTTGCTCGCCCTCTCACTCTCTTGGTAGCTAGATGCAGACACGCTTTGAGCAGAGCAATAGCCTGTAGATAGATGGATGGATGGATGGAGGGATGGATGAATGGAGGGTGGAGTTTTGAGAACATTTACTCAAGTACTGTACTAAGTACAATTTTGAGGAACTTTACTTTGAGTTTTTCCATTTTTCAATACATAGTTCTACTCCACTACATCTCAGAGGCAAATATTGTACGTTTTACTCCACTACAATTATTTGACAGCTTTAGTTACTAGTTACTTTGCACATTTAGATTATAAATGTGCGCGAGGCGGTGTTGACGTCTCGGAGGCACCGAGACTAGGGGAAAGATGATTTACGATTCTGTCTCTATCGGAACATAACTCGGACGGCGTTGAGATGTCTGAAGGTGACTTCGCAACGTTCGCACGGCGACTCGCTCGCTCGGCGGTGCCTCTCGTAGCTCAAGTCCCCTTCAGACGGCGCTCCTCCATCGGTGAAAACGAGTGCACCTTTTTCAATCTGACTGGTTTCCCAATCATACTGTAGCATATATTATGTCAGGGGCAGTGTTGCCAGGTCTGCTTATAATAAGCGACTTTGGGCTTGTTTTTCTGTAAAGTCGTATATACTGGTAGTCGCGGGTTGAGTTTTTTTGGGCTTGTCATATGGACTCATTATACCCACTTGCCTAATGCACAGAGATTCAACTGATATGAACAACCAGAGCAGAGCTGCTGTTACCGATAGCTTCTTGCTTTCTAGGAATGTACATTCAGTTTTTTTCTTTTGTAGTTGTTTATTTCGGTCTTGCTTCCTAATGTTGTTTAAACCAGTGGTTCTCAAATGTCAAGGACCCCAAATTCATATATAATTTATCCACAGACTCCCCACAGCTAAACATATTTTGTTTACCAGATTTTAGTTGTTAAAATGTTTCAAAAAATCTTCAAAATGTTTTTTTTTTTTATAGCACCAGGGCACGGTAAGGGGAGAAACACTGAATGATTCAGGGGGCCCAGAGCTGGACAGGGGTCCTGGAACACGGCAAAGACACCAGGCTAAAATACACGCCGATGGCACAAACCTCCGTCTACTCACATTTACCTACTTTTCTGTTTTCTTTCTTGAATGCCCGCCTTGTGTTGAGAGTATTTTAAAGGTGAACTGAGTATAATTTTGCTGCTTGTCACCAGTAAAAACATCTTGCAAGGATCTGTGTTTACAAGCAACAACATCCCCACTACTACCCGAAGGGACTGCTGTATGTTTCTAAGCAACATTGTTCCCATCACCCGGAGGGACCCATCAGTTGTTTAGATCCCATAACCCAGGAGGTGCAGACATAATTGTAATTAGCTACTTGGCAATGAACAACTGCTAGCTAGGCCAAAAGTAATGACTGAGTAGTATCATTTCAGGATACGTAACGTTAAAGCTACTGTACTTCAAGGGGGTTAAATCCTGCTCAGCATACAATTAAGCAAAAATGAAATGTATTTTTGTAATTGTTGCATTTATCAAGACTTCGTAAACTGTACCCGAGTTGCCTCTGTACTTGGAACGCTTTCTTGACTGTCTACACAAAATCTCTTTGTCAAAAAAGGCAGATCTACAAGCTCACAACACGTCGCAATGCGACGCATTGTGAGCTTGTAGATCTGCTATTTTTGGCTAATGTTCCCCCCAGAATATGGATGGATGCTGGGGTTCAAGTGGTTGAAAATTGCTAAACAAAAATTGCAACATTGAAAATGCTCTTAAGTACTCAATATCAGCGAGCATTAAAAATATAATACTCCTACTTTGTCAAGAAAATAGGGGCGTCGATGCACACCACATTTTTTAATGCGTCAGTTTAGCTAATATTATTAGGGGTCCCAGGAGCCCAGGTGTCAGGGGGCCCAGGGTTTCTCTGCTGCGCCCCTGATAACGATGTACACTACAGTGCGCAGTATGTAGGCCAGTCTGAATACAGACGCGTACAGTATGTGCTACAGTACAGTGGAGGTGGAGATCCAAGCACGCTGCAGGGTACGGGAGGAGCTCAACGGGAGAGCTGACAGCGGAGGAGGGAGGAGGAGAGAGGTCTCTGCACGTGTGTGTGTCTGTGTGTATGCGTGTGTGAGTTTGTGTTTGTGTGTGTGTGTGTGTGTACGTTGTGTGTCTCACAGCATTGAGGAGGCGTTAAGTGGAGAAGGTGAACGTCGGCGGTTCGGCAGGGGGAGGTATCGGTGGAGGGGGGTCTCGGTGATGAAGTGAGGACTATGCACGCTGCCGACCCGGTGCAAGACATGCGTGGTGCAGAGCGGAGCGGGAGGTCTGAGTTCTAGAGCACCGCAGCGGGACGACGAAGAGGAGAAGGAGGAAGAGGAGGGGGAGGGACTGTCGGAGTTGTCTTATGGAGGTCAGAAAGAGGATGGACACTGAATGGAGGAGGGTTAGGTCTGAACTCTGTAAGACAGTCTGCGGTGCGTGCGTACGTGTGTGCGTGCATGTGTGCGTGTGTGCGTGCGTACTCAGCTCTGGCACGCTTCTCTCAGCCCACCAGCCAGAGAGCACACCAAGTTCTTATTTAGCACAGGAAGAGCAGCTCTGCTTAGCAACCGCAGCCACCCTCCAATCACAAGCGCACGGAGGAGAATCCAGCCTGCATGCGTGCCGAGAACAAGTCCTTCCTGAGCGCGAGTGCGAGTGTGTGTGTGCGGTCTGGAAGAGGCCTCTGAATATTGAGAGGCACGCTCGCGTGTGCACCACAAATCGTGCGCACACCAATATCCACCTCGCAGACTGTGGCAGACCCCAAATTGCGCTTTCGAGCTATTATGTTTGCGGCAGGTGAACATGCGCACACACATGTCTCTCTCTCTCTCTCTCTCCTGTCTCTCTCTCTTCTGAACTATGCGGAGAGTTCAAAGTTAAATCTAAACCGACCTAATCCTAAAATAAATTATGCATATCCCGGCACGCTAGTAAGTGGCATAAATCCCTAAAACATTCATTTCTCCTTCTTCGTAGGCTGCAATGCATGCAGCAATTTGGCACCGCAACCACTGCAAACATGGAGCTGGAGAGCAGCCTGATTGTGAGCCATTAGCCATCGAAACTGGAGGCATGGGATGAGATTTTTTTGGAACAAATTCTGTCTGAACACACTGAGCAGTCTGTTTGGTTTAGCCGTGTGAGCTAATCCTCCTGATAGCTGTGGAGGTGGCTGGCTGGTGGGCGGGCCGTAGGCACCAGCAGCATGTCGGGTTTGTCATATGGCGCCAGCAGGGCCTGTTTCTTCTCTGACTGGAGATCCATTAGCACAGTGGTTCTCAAACTTTTTCATGTCAAGGACCCCCACATTTATATGCATTTAGCCACGGACACTCATTTGAAAATGCTTTGTGTCAGGGACCCCCACAATAAAAGATTAAAATGAATTGGTGTTAAAAAATGCAAAATTATTCAAAAGTTCAAAAATAAAAAAATAGCACATGTACAAGCACTTCATGCCGTGCTGCGAGCCTGTATATCTGCTATTGTTTAATTGTCAATGTATAAAATATGGATAGTGGTTAAATGATTGTGATTATCAACACATTTTGCTGGGGACCCCCTGGGACCCCCCCAAGGACCCCACTTTGAGAACCACTGCATTATCTTACATTATTATCTACATCTCCAATGTGGTCTCACAGTAGGGCTAGGGCTGAGCGATATGACTTCGAATCACAATTTCAAATGTTTTGATTAATGAACGATTATTCTTTTTCAACATCCACAAGCATCTCGATCATGCAACGCGTTGTGAGCTTGTAGATTGACCATTTTTGGCGCGAAACATCGTAAATACTTTAATCGATCGATCGACTTTCATTCCATAAACACCCTAACCCTTCGAAGTAGAAAACTGTCTTTTGAATCCTTATTCTTAATCTTAACCACTTAAGCCCTATTTATACTTTATCATACAATGGTATCGTGCGGCACAAATAGCCGATCTACAAGCTCATAACAATTTGAATATTGCTCTTACAATCTGCGGCTGTCTGCCTGTCTTTGCGCCTCCATAAATACATACTCTCTCACGTCCAATTCATGTTCTAATTGCTGAATACCAGAGGGACGGGGCGATAAATCGCGAGGATGCTGCGAGTGGGCCGGGGGGGGGTGGGAGGAGGCTTTGGAAGGGAGTGCACATTTCGCCCTGGCTGACGATGTAAACGAACAGACTTGTTCGTTTTAAGGCCTGTCTGCCTTGCGCCTCCCTCCCTCCCTCCATAGCTCCTGGAGATGTTGTCCAGGGGTCGACGATGGTTTTGGAGATATACGGACTCGGGTTCCCTTGCATTCCAGGGAGTGATGCGGGATTATGAGAGTTTAAACCCTCCCTGGCTGCAGCAGCTTAGTAGCTCAGCAGATGCAGATTCCAGGATTTCCTGTCTCTTACAGCAGATGGGCTTAACTCTTAATCACAAGAGAGAGCTGGAAATCAGGAGGTGATCGAGGAGGAATTGATGATGATTGTAGAATAACACCGACGCCGACCCGACACGGGGCATCTGTTCCTCCGCCCGGCTGACTGGCTGGGCTGGATGTCTGTCTCCACTGCAGTCACAGCCAGAGCAGTTCTCCTCCAAACCGTCTCATCACCCTCAATGATCTGCACTAATCATCATCATCCTCCTCCGTCACTCTCTGCTGCTTATACAAGAGCTGTGTCCCACAACTGGCACAGCATCACCCGTGTGGTTCTCAGCATCACCCAGTGGTTCTCAACCAGTGGTCCAGGGACCGCCAGTGGTCCTTGAGGGGGTTCCAGGTAGTCCCCAGCTAAATGATGGAGAGTTGGTAACCAAATGGACCCTTATAGATCTTTAACTCTTGAGAGTGTAAAATGAAACCAAATGGACCCTTTACGGGTCCATTTGGTTTCATTTTAAGCTCTCAAGAGTTAAATTATTGTTAAACTTCTGCATTACCTAATTAAATGATTGTTATTTTTGATCAAAGTTTTGCCTGTCATCTCTCCTATGGTACCACATCAATTAAGTCTTGGGTCTGAGAGGCTAAATGTCATCAAGCGGTGGTCCGTGGCTCAAATGCCAAATAAATACCGTGATATGAAAAGGTTTGGAAACCACTGTTTTAACGCCTTAAACCCTATATATCAGTCGTTTTCAAACTTTTTAATTTCAAAGACCCCCCCCCCACCATAACTGTGAGAGTGTACAAAATAAATGGAACATTTGTACACACTCAGAGTTATAGACCTGTAAGGATCCATTTGGAACCCCCTCAAGGAACCCTCAGGGTCCCTGGCCAGGACCCCATTTTGAGAACCACTGCTCTATATACTGTACTTGGTCCCTTCCTTTCCCCCCTCTACAACGAATCTCTTCGCCAAAAGTAAACATGACGCGTTGCGAGAAAATTTTCCTGAATTTTGCCTATTTTCGTCGAATGTTCGCCTATTTTCACCAAATGTTTCCTATTATGACATGCTCAAATTGGGTACATGACGTGGCTGAACGATTCTGCACGAAAACTTTTCATGAGATGACACATGAACCGTTGAGGATACGAGAGGCGAGACATGCAAGACAAGATGGGGGTCTTATTCGAAAATGGGCCCGTGCACTTATTGGGAGATGGCACGCGCATATGGTCTGTAAACTAACTGGCAGAAGCACCGGGCACCACCCAACAACTCTCAGAGTTCAATTAACACTGCAGATTTGGGTGTGCTATGATAAGTCAACTTCAAAACGGAATTCAAAACATTTAAGTCAGTGGTTCTCAAAGTGGGGTCCAGGGACCCTTACAGGTCTGTAACTCTTGAGAGTTATGGGTGTCCTTGAAATTAAAAGGTTTCAGAACCACTGATTTAAGTAAAACGCCATATGTGCCAGACAGACAGCCAGAGAGAGAGACAGACAGACAGACAGACGACATTCAGCACTACTGGCTCCAGTCTGACTCTGTGAGGATGACCAGTGACACAGCAAAAGCATAGATTTCCCACGTGGGGGACTGGGGGTGTGGGGGGTGGGGGTTAGAGACCTGCCCACGCACCACCGAGAGAAACAGGACATTAACAAAGAAAAATGGCTGCACTTCACAGCCTCTGAAAGGCGCGGCTCGTGGACAAAGGAGGCGGCAGGTCTTTAGCACACATCACCCATGACAGAGCCCCAGCTGACACCCTTTTAACATGGGGTCACCCCTAGGAGAATTGAGGGCACAACCCCTGGGAGCTCTCAACGCCCCTTCCCCCCCTGACATGCTGCCCCTGCCCCGGTCTAGGCTCTCTCCCTCCAACAGACATTTCACAGATGAGGTGATGCTCCTCTCCGCAAGCTGGTCAGTGGAGAGGTCGTGTGCCCCCCCCCCCCCCCCAACCAACCAGTGTAATTTTTACTAGGGCTGTGCGATAGGGCTGGGCCATTTGAAAATTCAAATATCACAATATTTTTTCACCAAACACCTTGATATCAATATTGTGACGATAATATCTTGTTGTGACGATAACCTTTTTCAAAATGTAAACAGAAATGGCTAAAATAGCAGATCTACAATCTCACAATGCAACGCATCACTATGCGTTGTGAACTTGTAGATCGGCTAATTTAGCTATTTTTGAAAGTATAACATAAGGCTTAAGCGATTAAAACCAGGAAAAGACCAAACGCTTATGCCATATCACAATATTAGGATACACAAAATCCCAAACGATGTCTAGTCTCAGTCTCATATCGATATAAAATCAATCAGCCCTCATTTTTACGCTTTGCATCTGAAGAGTACACATCACACCGAGACTGGATTCACAGTGATAATAATTATACTATCTGTATCTGTGCCGCAGGGGGTGAAAGGGAGAGAGGCGCTCAGTCTGAATCAGAGTGGTGACTCAGAGTGGGGAAGGCGTGGAGTTGGGACGCGTTGTAGAACGGAGGAGTGTTCTCTTGGCCCGGCGGGGTCAGCGCTGGGCAGACAGGGCCGTCAGGGGCCACAGGGATGCACCATGTGAGCTTTCAGGGCTTCCCAGAGGTCAGCAGACAGATGGGAATGGAAATGAGCCGGCAGTGCGCTCATTTTAATCCCCCTGCACAGCACAGCTGATCCAGGCATTATACATGCCTCCTCAACACGCACATGCACTGCAAAACACTCATATACTCACCATACATATATAACACACATGCAGACATAATACGCACGCATGCGATCTGGGATAAATGCAGAGACGGGTTCATTCGCTCAAACACGAAGCGTAAAAGAAAACAACACACACAACCGTTTGCACCTTGTGTTTGACACTTGGTTGATTGGTTTGGCCCCAGGTTTGGGGCTAATTTGATAGAGTGAACAGAACAATGGGATGAGAAATGGCATAAATTGGCCGCACTTGAATGGCTTTAATATCCATTCCATTAAGGAGGGTCTACACGACTCTCCAGAGTACCATTTCTCTATTCACTCGCTCAAATGATTGATCGCTCTCCCATCCTAAGATTTATTTTTTTTCCTCTACAGCTAATGCTCAGATGTATTTGACATTGGAAGGAAGGAATACGTTTTCGCAGTTGGGAGATTGTCTTGCTTGGCAGAAAAGTTAACATTTGCATTATTAGGCTACAGTAGGGTCGATGCAATTTGGCAAGTCGACCGAATACAATCCGGTTGACCAAATTTATTGGACTTTGAATTCAAAATTCAAAGTGCAATAAAAATAGCTTTTTGGGGGGGGGGGGGGGGGAGGCACTGCAACTAATCCTCCAATATCCCACAAGTCTAAATGCTCTGTTTAAATGCGGTTGTGGTCATTTTAATGCATCATGCTGCCAATATTTTCTATTTTTTAAATCTAACCACTGTATCCCTCTGTTCTTTATCAGATAGCCATCTGGCCAGTGGACTGGACACAAGGACATCTGATTGGATGGTGTGAAAAGAATGGGGGGTAGGGCCGGGTCAGTGTCTTTGGAGCGAGGTCAGGGGTCACGGCCCTTTGACAACACATGTCAAGGCCTGGCTCACACACCCTACATCTTCTGAATGAGAGCCGCCGGCCAGCCTCCCCTCGTCCAATCTGCCCTCATCTGCACACTGGGCGAAGGCCAACTGACCCAATGCAGGACTTGATGCAAAACACAACACAATGGTACCTTCTGATCCAGCTTCTGCTTTTGAAAGCAGGCTTTGGAACCCTAGCATCCATATTCTGGGGGAACATTAGCCAAAGATTGCAGACCTACAAAGGCAATGCATTGTGAGCTTGTAGATTGGCTATTTTTGGCAAAGATGTTTGGTGTAGACGGGAAAAAGCGGTCCAAGTAGTAAGTACAGAGCTAACTCAGGTCCAGTTTACTAAGTCTAAGAGGGTTTAAGTGGTTAACCACATGAACCCTCGCATCCCTATCCTGGGGGTGAAGAGATTTTGTGTAGATGGAAAAAAAGGGAAGGGTTCTAGTACAGGCCCCTGGGAGAGACTCCCCAACTAAGTATATACTAGGGTTTAAAAAAGAAAACACAGCTGATTCTATTCCGTTTTCTGCATTTTGAGATGTGAGGACTGAAATCACACCAAATTACCCATGTTTCTTTTCAGCAAAAAAACGGATTCTCGCAGTGTAAACACATTCTTTCAAAGCAAAGTATCACTAGTTCTCTCCGCCTCTGTCGCACCTGAACAGTGTGCGTGTGTGTGTGTGTGTGTGTGTGTGTGTGTGTGTGTGTGTGTGTGTGTGTGTGTGCGTGCTTGTGTGTGTAGTGTGTAGACAATTCAAACAGGAGTCTAGACAGATTATACAGGGGCCAGGAGGAACTACAGTGGGTTCTCTCTGATTAATAAAACACTCTGACATCAGAAGGAGGGCTGAGGCAGGCTGATAACATTGAGTTGTTGTTTCACGGCTAGCAGGCGAGCCAAAGCGTGGTCTGCAAAGCAGCCCCTGTCCGGCCTTTCAGCGGCTTCCCCTGTCAGGCTGATGTATGAGGGAGCGCTAGCTGTGCGGCTCCCTGAGGGACCCGCCGCGCCTGTCTACTAACTGGGACACGACTGACAGTGAACCACAGCAGACAGACACACACACACACAACCTCCCCCACTCACTCACACCCACACACGCCCCATGATGCTCAGGCAGGCCTGTATATGCACTGTAAAACGTTGAGTGTGAATTTAACTCAGAGTATACAAATGTAACCGAATGGACCCAAACTCTCAAAGTTACAAATGGATACTATTAACACTGAGGATTTTGCTGTGTAGTGTGTACACTCACACACACACTGAGAGACTGTTTGGTACAACGCATCACCATTTTGGAAAATATGAAACACGGCGATAATACATCATGTCCCGCTGACTGTAGTTAGAGCGAAAAAACACACACACACACACACACACACACACACACACACACACACACACACACACACACACACACACACACACACACACACACACACACACACACACACACACACACACACACACACACACACACACACACACACACACACACACACACACACACACACACACACACACACACACACACACACACAATAAGCCACAGGTGCAAGAGATTTTCTCCCAAAGACAGATATTTCTTTTTGTCTAGTTTCCATGTCAGTTTCTCAGCATAACACCCCATAAATCACATTCAGTGAGAACTGATAGGAAAAAGATGCTGCGTTACTGTAAGGCGCTCTCACCCAGAAATGCCCAATAATGAACGTTTATCTGCTATTATCATCAAGATCTGAATTGTCTTGGGCACATTTCTCACAGAGGACAAAAGGGGGAAAAGCCACCGGTGTGATATTTTCTAACAAAATTGTATTATCTACTAGTAAACTTCTGCTGAAATACCCCTGTATCATCAGCATTTTCTACAAATATTCAATGTAGTATACCTCATATGAAATAAAACTTATACAATTCACTGAACCATAACGAATATCGAAGACTGGCTTCATTGTAAGACACAACCTGTTAACCACTTTAACCCTATATAGTTCAGTTGACCGGGGTCCCCCAGGTGTCTATACTTGGCCCCCCTCCCTTTTTTCCCTCTGCACCAAACCTCATGAAACCTAGCGTCCCAATTCTGGGCATCTCATAATATAGGTGAACATTCAGCGAAAATAGACGATCTACAAGCTCACACCATGTCGCAAGTAATGCAATGCGTTATGATCCTGTAGATCAGCTATTTTCGGTGAAGAGATTTGGTGTAGAGGGGAAAAAAGCGGTGCACCTGGTCAATGAAGTATAAAGGGTTTATGTGGTTAAGCAACTCTTGACTGTAAAAATGGACCCAAATGAAACTGTGGGTCCATTTGTGTCCATTTTCCCACACTGAAGAGCTAAATGAACAGGATTTTGACAGTGCGGAGCGGAACAGCACCATGGTGATCCATAGATGTCCCTCATTAGCAGAATCCCACACAGCAGCTGCTGAGTGACGAGAGAACAGCCACTTGGTCTCCACATCCTTTGTCCACCTTGGACGTCTCTGTCCCACACATGGAGCCAGCATGGTGACACACATTCACACCCATATATGCGTACACACACACACACACACACACACACACACACACACACACACACACACACACACACACACACACACACACACACACACACACACACACTCCTGCCCTGACCAGTAACGCCCCCTCCTCCTCACCCACATCTTGATATTCCCCAATCCTCATTAAACTCTTATCCTTTAACCCACCTTGTGGCACCATAATAGATTCCCCCTGGCCCCCCTCTCCTCTCACACTAATAAAATATATCATCAGGGTTCCATCATAATGCAGATGCCCTTGGGTAACCCTGGGAGGGTCTGGACCACTGGGCTTCATGACTAAAGAGGATGGATGGGAGGGAGGGAGGGAGGGACTCAGGAGGGGGTGTCAGGTTATCGGCTTGGTTAGCGGCTTTGTTGTTCCCTTTCTGAAATTGAATCAGGTGAATGAGACTTTATGAGATGTTTCACATCGCTGAGAACCAGGGTCAGGACATACATATTACTGTAGATTGCCTTTTGAGGGGGAGATGTATGCACTGTAGAGGTGTTACTGACTGTGACACTGAGGACATGTGTGTGTAAAATGTGTGAAATGAACCATAACATTTTGTTTTAAATATTAATCAACAAGGATGACTATATTCCTGAAGGGCTGGTGCAGCAACCAGGTGCAGGGCCTTCTATAAAGTAGCCTACTATGAATAGTAGCCAATGAATGCAGTGAAAAATTATCATGGATTCACTGGGCCTGTGGTGCTCTTGGAATTTCCACTCGGTCAAACAGAAATACAGTTTCAGCAGACATTTCATGTCTGTCAAAGCAAGCAAAGAAAACTAAATGCTGTAGGCCCCTGGTATCCACCCACGAAAATGACTAAGAGAGGGAATAGTTACATAAATAAAAGCCCATGGGCGAGCAGACTTACCCTGCATGATTTACTGGAGTGCTTGTGGGTCAGATCGAATTTCCCTTTTATTTCTTTCAGGGCCTGCTCCAGATGACCCTTTTCATCCTTCCCAGTGTAGTCCGGATCCAGAAGCACATAGGCCCGCCAGTTGGCAGAGTCGAACCCCCAGTGGACCGTCCGGTTCTCCAGTCTCTTGTGACTGTGGACCACAAACTTGTGCGGCGGGTACATCAGCCTACAGTCCATGCACTGGATGCACGGCGCGCTGGGGCCGGCGTACAACTCCGGGACAAACAAACCTTTACACTTGCCGAAACACTCGTGGTACACCTTGAAGCTCTTCTCCGTCCTCTCCAGCTCCAGACAGCCGGACAGCTCCTTGTTGCAGCGGGGCGGGTAGGAACCACCGTAGATGAGAGCGTTGCACAGGCGCTCGGCGTCCGTCTGGGTGATCAGCCCGCAGGAGGGCGCCGAGAAGGGCAGGATGCCCACCACTTTGAGGATCTCCAGCTGGTCCGCGGTGCACCGGGAGCAGTAGATGTGCAGGTCGTCGCACACCGAGTTGATCTGCTGGAGGGAGAAGTCCCGCAGGACGCTGTTGAGGATCTGCGGCAGACAGAGGCGCTTCTCGCCACCGACCACGAAGCAGGAGACGGGCTCCCGCTCCAGCACCGTCTCGCAGCGCTCCGTGGAGCGGTCGGACGGGATGAAGAGCGGCCCGGACATGATGACCGGCGGCGTGGGGGCCGCCTGGGGGGTCGACGGCGGTCCGCCGGGCAGGTTGAGCATCAGCTCGCCCGTCTTGCCGTCCTTGCTGAAGAGGACGTCCTGGTGCCAGCGGGCGGAGAACGCCGCCGGGCCGCCGAGGGAGCGCATGGAGCTCAGATGGAACTGCTTCAGAGTTTGCTGAAGTCCGGGATGGGGCTGGAAGCTCGTCGCCTCCATGTTTTTACCGATGGTAGAAGTCGAGTTCAAACTTATTCGAGATGAATTTTAGCCTGAATCCCCCCACCCCCAAAAACCAAACAAAGTTGCCTTCAATATCCGCCACAACCCTCGATGCGTCCAGCGAAGCGCATTTCCATGTCACTCGAGTAGATTCCCAAGGTGTCCATTCAGAAAAATGAACACTCCCGTAACGTTCGTACAGACTCCTCTGGTAGACCAGACGCGATTAAAGTCCACAACTCACACACAAGTAGTAATAAGCTGTTTACATCCAATCTTCTGGGGTTCTAATGTCCTCCACTGTTTTTCTAAATGTCCTCCACTGTGGTTCTAATGTCCTCCACTGCAGTCTAATGTGAGCCCGAAATATGTTGCTCAGTCTGGCGTACTCTCACTGTCTGTCTCCCTCCCTCGCTCAAAGCCCAATGTGTGAATCTCTCTCTCTCTCTCTCCCTCCCTCAACCCCCCGTCTCTCTCTCTCTCTCTCTCTCTCTCTCACTCCGTCTCTCTCGCTCTATCTCTCTCACTCAGTCTCTCTCTCTCTCTCTGTTTGTTTGTGTCTGGCTCAGTCATTGAATCCCGGCCAGGAATGTGACTGACTCCCCGGGCTGGCTGTTCCCTTCACTAACCATCCCCCTCTGCTACATGGCAGCTGCAAAAGCAGCATAAAAAAAAGAAAAGAAAAAATTCGAGAAAGATATTTTCTGATCCCTTCGAAAAGCTGAACCAAGGGTTGACTTGTTTTTTCTTTAATTGAAATTATAGACTATAATAGACAATAATAAATTGATAAATATGAACTTCATATATACGGTGGTAATGGAACACTAATATAATGCGAGTGAGCTATGTCCACGACTCCACGGCCATATTTACGTTATAAATAGATAGGGTTTCCCCATTTCCTATTCTATACTAGGCCTTGATTAATTTTCAAAGTTCTGTGGAAATACACAATATAAAAGAAATAACTCTATGGACATTTCACATTGGGCTTACTATTATGCACCACTCGGAGGCGCCAAATATCCACAAATAAGTATACTAATAAAGAGGTGGATGAAGGGAAGTACTTACAGTGATGAATATGGTAATAAAGTTGATAAGGTGCAAGATGATAGATTAGATAAATCATACCTTTAAACGTATACAATTTTCCTCTGAGACCTTGAAAAGCCTACAATTACCTTATATACTACAGTCTTGGCTGTTGCTGCCATACACCTGAATGTCCCTCCGGGGATCAATATTAATAATAGTTTATTATCTTATCTTATCTTGAAAAGAAAATATTACAAAATAAATATGCTGGTATAATTTAAAATGAATTATAAACAATAAGTGAAAACTGAACAATAACTTTTATTGCATTAAAATCAAGTTAGTAAGCTAGAGAGGTGATAAAAACAGTAGCGGTATTTGTCCTTAGAACCTATGCCCATTATAAGTTACTAAAAATAGCCACAGGAATAAAAAAATTGACTGATTTTCCCCTGATTTTGCAACTAAAATCTAGCCTTAACATGATCCTAACAAATGCTGTAGAAAAACACATCTATTAAACAGATTATACAAATATTAATTATGGCATACACAAAAGGCTTTGGCAAAAAGTCTTTGGCATGCGCTTGTAAGGGTGGACTCTGTTTAGAAACATTAATGTAATTTGAATGACAGAATAAGTAACATGATTTACCCTGGGCTTAAGGATTTTATAGCTAATATTTAGGTACATGTAGGCAAAATGTTCCATATTTCCCTTTTAGGACAATTCACATAACACTAAATTAGACATGTAAAACAAAAGCATATAATGAACAGACAGACATTTATAAACAAACCAACAATTACTTTAAGAATGCATAAGTATGCCCTCAGTATGTTTCTTTTCACGAAACAGAACTCCTCCCTTTAACATGTAATTATTACAATGCCTGTACCATTTAAAAATTTCCCCAGGTATTTGGCATCTACTTTTCCCAGAAGTAAAACATATCATGACAGGTGTGACAACTAATCACATTCACACTGATATTCACACTGACAGTGATAAACTATGTATAATGCAGCAACTAAACTGAATAAATACGGCACCGTCTATGCTTCCACAAATAGCAAGAAAGGCTGTAGCTGGGAAATAGGGGTTCTATGGGGGTCCTTGGAATTAAAAAGTTTGAGAACCACTGTAATATACTATATTTGCGGTGTCAGTTGGTAATGAAGCCATTCCCAGCCTGACCTCACACACATTGCAGCAATTCAAGTCATTATTTTTGAAAACAGCTCTTCAGATATGTTGTCATTTGTCCCTCTGATCCAGATATAGTGCTGTTGATCAAAAGCAGATCTCTACTCTAGGCTATAAGGGGCGCTATCCTAACTCTGGCATCTTATCGTCGTACTGCGGTGGCGGAGTGATGGGTTCGATCGTCACTGGATTTTGGGTTGGACTGCGGATGTGGAGCCGGAAGTCTTTCAGGTGCAGTTTGTCTGACTTGATCCTCCGTATCCGGAGGGGACGAAGTATCCTGCTGGCTCGGCTGCTGCTGCGAGTGGGCAGGTTGGGGTTGGCGTTGGCAGCAGCTGGAGAAGCACCGTTTAGGGCTTCACCAGCAGCCGGGCTGGTTGGGCTGGTTGCTGGTTCCACAGGAGGGGTATCGCCAGCAGGGTTGTTCCTGGGTTCTGCCCCCTCGTTTTCCACGGCGGCGATGATGTCCTCATAGGATGGCAGCTGGGAGGTGCTATGCCGGAGGTTGCTTTCGCTGACCGGGTACTGACCACTGCCGACGGCCTCCTCGTAGCTGGGTACGCCGTATGCAGGAGCACGATTCTCCTGCCTGAAATAGGACACACGAGACAAGACCCAGAAAGTAAGGAGTCTGAAAAAACAACCAGCTTCACAACCATCAACTGTAAGTCATGTGTGTCAGAACGTGACAGTAGCACAACAGTAGAAGCTCAGGAGCTTGTATAAATCATAGCTATATATACACGTACAGTAGAGACCGCATTGGCTGCTCATTGGAGCAATGCGTCAACTCGGCTGCCCTATTGGTTGGGGCGCGCTGCGTCTCCCATTGCATGTACTGTATGACTACTGAAGCAGGAGATAATTAAATTATAATAAATTATAATTAAAATCCTCGAGTCAAAACTCACAACATTTTAAGTTTGGTTTATTACAAATGCCAGACAAGTAGTTATGTTATGATACAGGATACTTGGTTAAATAAAACATTTGGGGTCTCATACAAAATAACTCATCGTACTTATATAGATATTATTATAGATAATATAATAGTTTATGTCTATGGTATAAATCACCACTCACGTCTCTTCCTGATCCCCAGTCCCATCCGTAAGGGGGGCTCTCGCTGCAGCTGCTGCTGCCGTTTGCTGGCTGCTTCTGTCACTTTGTCGTCGCTTATTTCTCACCCCGAGGCAAATGGACAGGAGCAGCATGGCGACCCCTGCTCCAACAAGCACCAGGGCCACAGATGAGGTGCTTTTGCCATCTAGTTTGCTCTCATCATCCCCATCATCCCCTGGCACTGTCGTAAAGTTGCCCGGCGAAGGTGTGGTGGCCTCTGAAGCCTCAATAGCCAAGGGTACCACAGTCCACACGATCATGACAATGCCCAGGGCAATGAGACCAACCCCTAAGGCGCACAGGGCATAATGGGACCCTGAATTGCCAGAGTTGGAGGATCTGGAGGCACGCTCACTGTCCCCACATAGACCCCGGCTGGAACACATCCCTGCAGGACAAAACCTGAGGAAAACAATGGAAAATGCACAGAATACGTGTGAGACCCAAGAGAAGTCAACTTGACATTAAGCACTTAAGCCCTATATACTTTGTCGTATGACCATGATGTTGTACGATGTAAAGTTAAAAAAATAAAGTCTAACATTTTTGAAAATTTTCTTCTTTTGCATATTGTATATAGACAATCTAAAAATAGGGATGCCACACACAGGAGCATCCGTTTTTAAATGACAAACATTTAAAACAAACACTTTTCTATGATGTCTTGCTCACCTACTCTGAAATTGCCATCCGAAGAGGGGCTGTGATGGCGCGTAATCTAACCCAGTTTGATTCCTGCATTTTTTTTCAGACGCGTTAAAAACTGAATGACCAATAAAACATGGCATCGGACTGACAGACTCTGGGTGCATGGGCCTTCAAAGTGGTCAATGCTACAAAAAAAGGCACATTTTCTGGAACAAACTCCCAGAAAACTGCAGGTCTGCTGCCACTCTTATTTCTTTTAAAAAACAACTAAAGACCTTTCTGTTTGCCGCTGCCTTTGATTAAGTTATTTTTCTTTTCTGCACTGTACTGCATCTATTCATTTTTACTTATTTTGTTTTATGCATCCTAATGTCATTTTATAATTGTGTTTCCTTTGCTTGATGTTCTGTGTAAAGCACATTGAATTGCCTTGTTGTTGAAATGTGCTATACAAATAAAACAGCCTTGCCTTGCCATCAATGTCCCAAATTCATTGTAGTACTTGAATTTGTGCACAAGGTGGCGAAGTGCTATAATAGTGCTAGAGTGCAACTAGAAATACACTCAGAGAAATGTCACACCTATCTTTATTATAGTATTTATATTGTTAATGTTGTAGTTGACTGGTAGACGTTTTTGGCGACGATTTGCGTTAGTGTCTCCAGGCTATGGCCCTCCCCTTACAACTGAAAACAAATCACAACCACCATTTCGATGAATTTGATCCAAATCGAATTAAAACTGTCAATAGTTATCCCTGTGAGAGACAGATGGATGGGCAGGTACGATACACTGAGTGTAATGAAAATCTGCTTGGAGAAGCAGTTATGGACTGGTGCGGTGAAGAATTCCAAGAGAACAAGGGAACTCTGAGGGGTTTAAATTGTGAATCTGATTCGCAATAGTCTGGACGTGTGCAATGACGCTCCTGTGCAGCACATGAAACTGAAAGACTGAAGATTTTAAAGGCATTCTGAAAATCTTGTTTGGCATGGGTGGCTGAATAAATGTTAGGAAACGTATAATTGCTTCATGGATTTCCCAGAGAGCAGTTGGGACAAAGTATGAACAACAAGTATGGTGGAAGACAAGTCCTAACATGAAAGATGAGAACCGGAGAGACAGTTTCATTCAAATGAATGACACACTCAGAAAGAATGAAGTGACACAGAACTTGACTATGACAGTATTACAGAGGATGTTCAAAGTTAAAATATGATATAATGTTATGTATGTACGCACACAATATAAAAAATAAATACAAAATGTCATGGTATGACAAATATACATTTGGATCAATAATCAATATTGCATGGGACCCAAATGCACCATCAGCCAATAAGTCAAGCCACTATTAAAATATTGTGTCTATCAAGAACGAGCACACCATTCAAAGTAATAGGGGGACAAAAAAAGAACATGGCAGCCGCGCCCATTGAAGTTCAATGGAGAAGTGGCGCTATGTTATATTCGGTTCCTCAAGCTTGATAAAGCAGTGAAATTGGCCTCAGGTCAAGGTACCAAATCTTGACATAAACAAACATAGTATATACTATGTTTTTTATTTTTTCATAAATGAATGCCCTATTTATACTTTGTCATATGACAGTATCACGCAGAAGCAGTGAAAATGGCTAATCTACAAGCTCACAATTCATTGATGCATTGTGAGCTTGTAGATCTGCTTGAAAAAGATTTTGAAATATAGGGTCTCCAGGTTTAAAGTGGTTAAGTATGTCTGTAGGTTTGATAAATATTCAACCAATGAAAAGTATTAACAAGAGCTTGGGACTAAATTATTAACTACCGGTACAATGTATCCATTGGACTACATGCTATGGACGATATGCTATACTATACGGTCAATGGAAAAGATGAGGAATCGTTCCTCATCTTCAGTCCCTAAGCTAAATCACATCCGTCTTTACATCCTGAACTCTACTGAATAACATATTTATACTCCCTCTATGACAACTTTGATCATCTATGTTCTCTTGCCAGTAGACAACTTTGGTTATCTGTGTTCTCAACAGTACGTCGACAGTGCAGAGTCCTATAACTAACAACAGTGAGAATCCATTCTTGAAGGAAGATATCCGACATTACACAAGCGATGAATGACTACCGACTGACAAACAAAAACACAAGAAATGCTGTTCAAACAAAATAGGAACCTGTTGGTCGAGCAGGCTTTTAACCCTGTTCTCCAAACTGAACCAAGAAACTGATCATACAGTATCTTCAGAGTATACTTATTTCAATGACATCAACTGTATTTCAGTCTCTCTATAATTTTGTGTACATTGTTTGTATATTGCCATCGTATAGATCTTACATAATGTGGCCCACGGGTCAATATCCGAATACTGAAATGTGATATATTATTGCTTTCAGCTGTTCCAATTCCAAACATGCCAGTTTACATGACCAGTTTTACTTTACTACGGTCCAAGTATTACTAAATGCATTTGACATTAAATAAAAATGTTAACACTAAATAATAATTGTAATAATATGTTTATTATTACATTTGTGACTATTATAGGCTATTATATTTGACTGATGGGGTTTATAGTATATTACTGGTGAGAGACACAATGTGGCCCCCTAGTGAGAGTGGAAATTTAGTGGCCCTCTCCATTATCAAAGTTGCCCACCCCTGTAAGATTATATATTCTATTTGTATCATTCAATGTAATCCACCAACCTTACCAAGACAAATTCCTTGTACAGTATGTGTATTTTGTACATGGCAATACAAAATATTTTGATTCTGATGTGCCTTTGAATAGCACTCTAGAGTCTCCACGCTCCTCGTGGGCAGCACTCAGCTGGGTGAAGCCGAAAAACTGGAGTTCCCCCGCGGGATAAAAAAGAAAAGAAAAGAAAAAGAAAAGTGATTTTTTAAAAAGTGTATTTTGCACATTTCTTTATCTTTTGTACTGTATATTGATATTATCAATGAATCGACATGAAAATGTTTGAATTGCTGAATTGGCTAAATCGATTAGTCTGATTAAGCAGACACATTTCTTATACTTCGTCGGTATCGTGTGATGCTTGTAGATCTTCCATTTCTGCTAAATTTGAAACAGGGCTGGGCTTAAGTGGTTTATTCATTGGGAAGACACCAAAATTTCTCTTTTGGGTCTCGGGCTGAATTTTTTTGGGAACCAGTCTACAAGAACTTATCTACAAGAATTTCTGGCAGTTGCTGGTAGAACTCAATGGATGGAGGCTGGCAGGCTGCCATGTTGTGTTCTGCAGCACTTTCCTGATTCTGCACGTCTAGGCTATGGGGTAGGGTGGCATGACAGATACCCTCATCCTAGCCATCTGAATTATGCTAAAAGATACATTCAGTCACCCCATGACTATGTGAGAAAATGTGTTACGGTTATATGTTTGATGCAAAGCCAGCTGGGCAAGATCCCTGTGAGGGCAGGTCACAGAATCTGATGGGTCACCAAATATGGTGTAACAGCACGGTGTCAGAGAAATGATCTAAAAACTATTATATAATGTTGTAGAGGATTTCCTTGCCAGGAGGACCTGTACATCAATCGCGATGCCATGAAAGAAAGGAGAAGAAAAAGAGAAGTTGGCACTTGGCAAGGGCTTTAGGCTCAAATAAAAATGTAATGACAAACTTTTTTCATTCATCTCAGAAAGCTGCTCCAAGCCAGGAGGCTAATGTTACAACATTTAGAAATATGTGTTTATGCAGGAGAGAGAGTATGATGTATTAATATATAAGCAGATGTATGGAGGACCCATTCACTGGATCTTTTCAGGGACCCAGCCATTCGTAGGCAGCCCTGATATAGCTAGTCTAATAGCAAGTAATCAATGATCATCACTAGCTTTGGGTTTAGGCTACTTTGTGTCAACTTGATTTGATAGGAAACTTGTGACTAACTGTTTGAGGCAGTGAGCGCAAAATTGATTGGAGAGTATGTTAACCTGTTAATGAATCAATTGATGCTGAAATGTAATGTGATGAGCACAAGGGGCGAAAACAATGTTTAGGTGAGGCACTTTTTTTCCATGTCAGAAGTGGGCTGGTCAAGGCCAGTCCTGATATGT
Source organism: Gymnoscopelus braueri (assembly GCF_963280865.1). Taxonomy (NCBI): domain Eukaryota; kingdom Metazoa; phylum Chordata; class Actinopteri; order Myctophiformes; family Myctophidae; genus Gymnoscopelus; species Gymnoscopelus braueri. Next base: position 38,226,312 of record NC_137612.1, on the reverse strand, counting down.
CACAAAACCCTTGCTTTGTTATTCTAACATGACCCAAAGTACACATGTCGACCAAGACAAAAGGAAAATCAACGTCTGTAGGGATGCAAAACACTATACTGTTCATCATACCAGTATCTGCCGATATTTACTTAAATACAATATTGGTATCAAACCAATATCAAAATAATGCTGATATTTTCTCCCTACGCCTCTCTCCACCGTTCTGACCAGATGTCCCCATTTGTCCATGATTGTCACGGTTGTCCAGGAAATTTCATGGTTTACAACATTCTTAATTAACAAACACAGAGGCCCCTTTTCCACCGGGGTTGAAACAGTTAAAAAAAAAATCCCCAGTTAATTTTTAACCAGTTCAGATTTTTTCCACTGAAAATGAGTCGGTTTAGAACCCTCAAAATTGCTTCAGAACTGTCTGGAACCAAAAAATACAGGGTTTTTCTAGCCCTGAACTGGGAACCAAAGTGGGCGTGTCACTATTATACAGGTTGGAAGATGCAGAAGAAAGGGGAAACTGTAACTGCCATTGACAATTGAATTTCCCCCATGAAATGGACACTTCAAAGGTTATATTCGACACATAGCTGGCAGATAGCCAGATAGTCTGGAATCGAACCTGGGGCAACTGGGGACTTCTGTTCCCCAGGCGGGCTATCTAACCATTCATTCTAAAGTACAATGGTTCTGCTTAAAACTGGTGGAATCGCAAGCCGGTTCACGGCAGAATCCGTGAAAGCACCATGGTTCCAAGAATCTAGAACGGAACCAGTTCTAGAACCAAGTTATTTTGATTGGAAAGGGGCCAGAGTTACGTTTCAAGCCCATGACTATGTTAGATGGTCTGAAGAAGAGCATGGGTTTGTCAACTAATACAATTGTGCTAAGGGAGCTACAGTGTGTGGCAAGTGGCAACTAACTTCTATCTCTCTGATCTCAGTTTACTTTGGGGCCAGCACCTGCCGTAAAGGCGACCTGCGCTTTCTCACCAGATCGTAGTAACTTGGCGGTGGGAAAGGCAGGTTCGTGCCGTAAAGAGATCTTTTGGATTTGCGTAACTTATCTTTGATCCTGTATGGTTTTCAACATTCACTACCAAATTGTCCTGGTTTTTGTTATAATACAATAATAGTAGTAATAGTAGTAATAACTTGTTTCCATGCTTACATAGAGACGTTTATCATGTTCACTTCTTTCCCACTCATTAGTAACTTGGTGTTCAAAGGTGCTCTAGGTCTCTAGGTGTACTAATAATTGTAAGCTAATAATTGTACCCTGATGAAAATGCCTATGGTATAATATAAAGGTCTTTTGGATTGTGGTTGTCTCATCTTTCTCTCGTCTTTGCCTTTTATATGATGTGATTGTCTTTCTTTCATTATATGATAACAGTGATAGGGTTAGTGGAAAGCCAATAGGTCTCTTTACCATAATCTCTTTTATAGTATCATACTCAAAAAAGTAGAATATCTCCTGCCTCAGCCTCACTAAGGTGCGCTATTGTGCTTCCCTGGTCTCAGAATGTATAGGTTTTTTTTGCCATTTTTTCTTTACTTTTCTGTACTGTGTGTCGTGTTTAAAAACAAAAAAACTAAAAGGATGGTATTTTTAAGATGTTCATCCTCTACCAAGGATTTTGTATAATGTTCCGTATTAAGGTGAAACTATGTGGTAGGATGTACACACTTTTCCTAAATAAAGAATTGCAAAAAAGAAAAGAAAATGCCTATGGTGTGTGACGTGCGCATACACGTTCGTGCACACAAACGTGTATGCGCATGTCACACACCATAGGCATTCTTTGTTTGCTGATCTACAAGCTCACAATACCACACGTTGTGAGCTTGTAGATTTGTCATATCATGGGCACAGGAGATCCCCTTGCGATTTAAACAAGGAACTTTTTTGCAAAGAAGAGTGAGCTAAAATTGTGTAAAGTTAATAAAGACTTAATACTGAAATAAAAGCAAATGGTACTTCCACAAATTATTAGTTGGGTGGTGCGCAGACTATGCAATCAGGGTGTTGTTGGTCTTTTGTTTTGTCCATGTTCCTAATAATAAACTACTTTATCTTGGAAGATGCACATTAAAAAGGTGGAACATGTCAGACATTTACATTACATTGTTATTTCTGTCTTAACATTTCAAAAACCTGCAATTTCACAGCTGCATATATTTTTTTTATCTACGGTACCAAACTAAACACAATACATTGTGTATAATAATCATATAGGCTAGAAATACAAATATATTGACAATGTAAAAGCCAATAGACATTTTGGCAGCCATATATTGACAAATAGTAGGGTTGCCTGATGTTACATCCTGTACAGGTGTTACCAATGATACTAATCAAGGTTGTGTTCCATTCAAGGTCCAGCAGTCATGTTGACTGGCTCACTGGAAAGAGTCCTGTACATGTAACATAACATTACCCTACAACTGATGTCAAATTGGCTGCCATGAAAAATGTTTATTGTGATTGTATTAGTTATGCCAAAATAATCATGGTCCTACAATTACTTCCAAACATAGCCAATAGGCTGCGTATGGATGCCTTTTGGTCAGCCCAGCCAATTCCACAGGATATTGCTGTTCAGGCTCAGCCGCATTGTTTTGATTGAGAAAAGCTGAAATGTGCTTTAAAGAGCACATGGTCCATTCAGAGCTGGAAAGCCCCCAATACTGTGTGTGTAGACTGTAGAGTCACCGTCTGGCCAAAAAGTGACATGGCTGGCAAACTCCTTCAAGGTGTTTTAATCCTCCATTCCCTTTTCTTCTTAAGGTCGTATATACTTGTAGGCAGTGGTGTAAAGTAACTAAGTACATTTACTCAAGTACTGTACTTAAGTACAATTGAGGTATTTTTTACTTTACTGGAGTATTTCCAATTTCCAGTACTTTTACTTCTACTCCACTACATCTCAAAGCCAAATTTTGTACTCTACTACAATTATTTGAAATAGTTACTTTGTAGATTTGGATTATTACAACAAAACATATATTGAACACTTCAATCCTATATACAGTTCGGCCATTTGAAAATAGCAGATCTACAAGCTCTCAATGCTTCGCGATGCGACGCGTTGTGAGCTTGTACATCTGCTATTTTCAAAAGATTTGTATACATGTGAAAACTTGTGAAACGGGACATTCTGCAAGATGAGTACTTTCTACTTTTGGTACTTTAAGTACATTTTGATACCAAATACCTAATACATTTAGAATTCCGGACTTCTAACAGAGTATTTCTACATTGCAGTATTGATACTTTTACTTAGGTAAAACAAAAAAAAGTACTTTTTCCACCACTGCTTGTAGGTCATCGTGGCATAACGTCCCTGATGTTTAACAAAGTAAAGGCTAGAGCAAATTATGACTAAACTTTTAGATGCTTTGTAATCGAATGTAATACTAGCCTAGTTAAGGCCCGTTTCCTCCCCGCACGATTCAGTATGTAACACGCACACACACAAACGTAACGTTCTCCGATACATGTTCTTATGATAACTACAGGCTGCGGCGGAAAGTCTCCATAACTATTAAAATCGTGTGAAAACCTTCGGCTGCTTAGCTTTTAAAAGAAGTTTAAGAACGGTTCATAATTGTTCTTCTGGAAGTTGGAAGCAGGAACAAACCCTCATACCAACCCGCTGTTAGAGGTTCAATGTGGCACCACTTCTTACAGCAAAGCACACCCACACGGTCTCTTTGCTTTGCTGTGCGTTTTGTGCGCAATTACTGTAGCTGTTGTGTGTAATTTGCAATATCTACAGTACCAAAATGTCACGGTAAAATATCAAAACAAGCGACCTTACCTTTTCTCCCCACAACGATCAGATCACCGCCCAAAGGAAGGACTTCCCTCTATTCGAAGGGTGGTTACCTGAAGTCCTGAACCATGCAGGTGTTTTCAGGAAGATGACACACAGGGAACTACAACTACTGACTGATAGCGCGAATAATGACAACCAACAGTGTCAACAACAATGTGTCCACTATAGCATAAATGTCCTGACATGCAGGGAGTAGAGGCTGTTGTATATTCAGTGCCAACTTTGTCCCCCACTAGAATGTAAAGAAAATATTTGACAGGAACTTTGTCCGCCCAGAGTGAAGCCAGCACCGCCCCCCGGTTGTAAAAGTGTGTGTGTGCGTGTGTGTGTGTGTGTTAGCGTTGCCACTTCGGCTTATTATAAGCGACTTTGGGCTTCTTTTTCTGTAAAGTTGCTTGTAAAGATTGGTAGTTGTGGGTTGTAAGTTTTTGGGCTTGTTTCTAAAGTGTACTTGCTTATTTAGGTTTGCTTCCATTTAAAAACCTTTTTTTATTTAAACCAGTGGTTCTCAAATATTTTGTGCCAGGCAGGGAGCATTTGTGTTGGAATGTTTCAAAAACATTCCAAATATTCCACATTTTATTGCAAGAGTTTTGGGTATTTTCAAAGTGCTCTGTTTTCGTAGACCTGGTTGCTTATTTCTCTCACAAACTATGGCAACGCTAGTATGCTTGTGCGTATGCGTGTGCGCGTGCGTGCGTGAGTGAGTGTGTGTGTGTGTGTGTGTGTGTGTGTGTGTGTGTGTGTGTGTGTGTGTGTGTGTGTGTGTGTGTGTGTGTGTGTGTGTGTGTGTGTGTGTGTGTGTGTGAGCTGGTCCTAGTGCTGGTGAAGGTCCTGCCAGGTTCTTCCAAGGACCATTTAAAACAAAAAGTACCACATTTTATGTGATGAACTGTGATTGTGAACAAAATCTATTCTGTTATATTGTGTGTGCAGTAGCATAATATATTCAATGAATAGATACAGCAATGATCTAACATATGATTGTGTTTACTTTAGTTGTTTTCTCAACAATAGTAGGTTACATTACACTATTCTTTAATAAACAAAACCTTTTTGAAACTTTTCTTCCTGCCTGATAGTGATATGCCTATAAAGAAGGCAAATAGGCCACTGTAGTCAGTTGTAGTCAAAGAAGGATACCTTATTAAATTATATATATTTACACACACACACACACACACACACACACACACACACACACGCACGCACGCACGCACGCACACACACACACACACACACACACACACACACACACACACACACACACGCACGCACGCACGCACGCGCGCGCACGCACGCACAGTGCATGTTTTATCAGTAGTAGTAGTTTTTCACAATTTGTCATAAATAGGCAAAGTATTAGGGATTAAAGGGATATTTCCCTTTCAAATATGTTTGTCATCTCATTTTAACGTCTACTCAGGCTTTTGCATTTCACCCCAGAAACTTTTTAAGTTGCTTGATTCAGTATTTCGATATTTGATATTAATTTGATCAGACACGCCCCCTTCCTATACAAACCCATTGTAACTTCAAACTCCATTTTAACCATGATGGATTAATTGAAAACACCGTCCCTGGTTCTGATGACTGATATTGTCCTTCTAATACGTGATGGGGCCGTATTTTTTCAATTGCCTTTTGCATTTATTTCTAAAGATTCTTTGGGGAAATTCTTTATAAAATCTTTAAAAAATTACCCCTAACATGTTTTAAAGTGAAATATCGCTTTAAGTGGTTAACTTAATTCCAGCAGGGCAGTGGTTGAATATATTAGAAATGAAACGAGTTTGAACCAGTATAATCTTCCCGCTTGTACCTATACCTTCACCTCACAGGTTGACAAACCTGTTTAGTTCTGTGTGGATTTACCCTCTAGTGTAACTGCAAAGAGTTTGTCACTATTCACTGCAGAGAAATTGCATGTTTCGTGTTCCTATGCGGTATAGGGCTCACATTTTCTTCTATACCTATCTATAAATCCTACATTGCAAGTAATGGGATCTAACATAATTCACTTTGTTTTAATAACAATGATAATACATTTTATTTGTAATGCACTTTTCATTCACAAGGAATCTCAGAGTGCCACATGGTAAAAACACATCATCAATCATATAAGGTTAAAAAAGCAGGGTTTAAAAACAGATGTGGCTAAACAACAATTCAACATGAAAATGCCCTCCAAAACAAAAAAGTCAGCAGGCCTGTTTTAAAAGAGCCCAGTCTGTGGTGCTCTCAGATCAATAGGAAGGCTGTTCCACAGGCGTGGCGCTGCAGAGCAGAAGGCCCGGTCCCCCATAGTTCGTAGATTGGTACCAGGGACATCAAGGAGGAATCTGCTCGTATATCTGAGGGTGCGGGTGGAAGTTTGTGGAGGCTTAATTCGTTTCAGTAGGTAGGGAGGGGCATGTCCATTTATGCAGTTGTGAGTGATTAGTAAGACCTTATAGTCGATCCTGGCTGAGACGGGGAGCCAGTGCCAAGTTTGACAATTGACTTTGGCCATTGCCAGTTTATAATGAACTGATCAATGCAGTGAAACTGCAGTTTGCCTCAGTTTTACACATTGCTCAAGTGCTGAAAATGTTATGTCATCTTAATTGGTGATGACAATCTAGACTGGTTAAATAATATTCTGTTAACACTAGCTCTTGAATAAACTGAACATGTGGAATGTTTCATTGCTGGAGTGTACAGGCATGTGCACATCATAGGCTTCCTTAAGGTACAGTCCTGCGTGGTAGAATTTGCTGTCGTGATTTGCTGCAAAAACTTGACAGAAATGATAATAAATTATACATCGGAGTATTCCACTCCAGTGCTGTGTTAACCAGAGGCCAGCTACATCTTGTCAATGTAATGATGACAAGCCTTGCACTGCACCTTACATCTAATGGGTCTGAAGATGTGGAGGACATCTGTAACTGATTTTAGGTCAGAAAACCTCCAGCCTACATCCCTCCCAATCCCATCACATGTATAGAGAGCTGGTGATGACTTGAGGTACAGAAAATAGAGCTCTGCCAGGACAGAATAGCAGCTGATAACTAGACGCGTCGCAATTCAGGGCAATTGCAAAGTGTGGTTGCGCCGACGCCGGTCGCGGGTTGCCGCCGCCCGGACGCGAGGAATACGCCTGGAGGAATACCGTCGGAGGCCGCGTGACGTGCCATTCGAATTTGGTGCTGATTGGATCCTGTGTTCGTGATACATGGCGTTTTGATTTGAAGAAATAGGCCCCTCCCACTAAAATAAATAAGCCCCTCCCACACATGTAGCGGGCCAATGACATCGTCATGTCACTCCTGAGATCACCTGCTTTTCAATTTGAGAGGAGTGATCCCCCCAAAAATCATGTTTTTGCATCAAACGGTTACGTTTTGCGCAGTTGTGGCGCCCCCTATGGGTCAAAGTGGAAATGCTTTTGGGGATTCGTTGAGTAAACTACCCTCGACATGTGATTCAAATTTGGGATTGACTGGACGTTTTGTTCGTGATTTGTGGGCTTTTTTGTAAAACGGGCCCCTCCCGCTAACTTTGGAAGCCATTTACGGACGAACGGTATGGACTATCAAAATTCTGTTTCGCTCCAGATTATCGCATGGGTCCAGAGATCATGTGTACCGATGTTTGTGAAATTTGGAGAAAATATGTGGGAGGAGGAGCTAAAAGTGTGTTTTGAAGAAAATTCAAAATGGCGGAAAATCTATCCTGACGCAAATGGGCGTGGCCTATATGGGGAGATGCGTCATGACCCAAGGAATCTAATCTTATTCTAGGACCTACGGTTCAAGAGTTAGAGGCCAAAACGTAAAGTGGGCTGTTATAGCGCCACCATGAGGCCGACTGGTGTAATGTGTTTTTTTAAAAAAATTCGGACTAAATCATGAACCTCCCCACCAAATCTGGTAACTCTAGCTCTTACTGTTTCAGAGCAAAAAATACTTGAATTTTAGTTTTTTCACTTTCCCATTAAAGCGGATGGGGAAATTTAATGCACTAATAAATCAATATAAATTAAACTATTTAACCAATCTCTTAGCAAAATACAAGTGCACGATTCCCGGTGAAGCCGGTCATTTTGACATATGGCACTAAATTGGGAAAAATAAACTGTGGGAGGAGATGCGGTTTGAAATATTGTTTATCTATAAAGAAAGAATAAAGTTTCTCTATAACAATAGTCTGGTTGCCCATTCGGGCAACCACACTAACTATGGAGACAGCAGCATATCACCCCCACTCACTCTGCAGTATCTCCAGCAGCATCATTTGTTGACTCAGGAGGCTTCCTTGTGCAGCTTCTGTGATGTTACATGACCTGAATATCTTTAGGTTCAATTGCAGGGTCGAGCAGTGGCTCAGGAGGCAGACCGGCCGTCTGAGAGCCATGGGGATCATCCCGGTTCGATCCCCGACTGCCCAAACTGCTCCCAATGAGCAGGTGGTGTCTTGCGTTGTTTCATCAGTGTGTGAATGTGTCTGTGAATGTAAATTAACCTTGTAAAGGGCTTTGGATAAAAGGTGCTATGATGACCATCTACAAAAGAACATTTTAATACTGAAATATACTGTATGTATGTACATACTGTAGACACACTGAAAATAACTACAGATTTAAGAGCTCATAGGGCTGATTTCACATACAAAGGAGAAAAGTACAGAATTAATTATATATATTATTTTTTAATTTAACCCACATTAGATACTAGCCTATTAACTAGATCAGTGTGGTTTCCAGGTTATAGTGAAGCAGGACAATATAAAAGGCATTTGGATGTAAAAGTTGAAACATTGTGTGGTCAGTATATCTACAGAAGCTTTAAAAGATTGCAAAAATAGCAGATCTACAAGCTCACAACTCATTGTGATGCGATGAAGCACAATGAAGCAAGGGAATGTGGTTAAGAAAATGTCCCCCTCTGTTTCTTTTACAAATTGAACCCTGGCCATGTAGCACAGTTTGAATTCCCCTTGAATCAGTCCGGTGATTAGGTTACATGCTTTATATAAGGGCAATCTGTCAGTAGTAAACAACAATGTCATTCAAACAGTGCTGGCGGTTCAGACGTTGGTAATTTCGACACTGTTGAAGGTGTACATGGGGCTTCTCTTGGTCCTCGGCACAACTTGCACTCTGGCCTCTCTAGGCAGAGATCCACAGCTGCCATGGAAACCCAGGCCTCGCTCCACTGATTGGCTGTTTGAATGCAACCTCAAAGGACTCTGGAAGAATTGAAAGGCAAGAGTGAACAATCCGAGAAAAACAAACATATATATAACTTTCATTCAGAGCAGCATTGTATAAAGCAATGGTTCTCAAAGTGGGGTCCAGGGACTCTCAGGGTTCCTTGAGGGGTTCTAAATTGACCCTTACAAGTCTGTAACTCTGAAAGTATACAAATAATGGAACCAAATGGACCCGAAATGTCAACGTTTGAGAACCTCAGGTATAAAGCAATGAAACCATACACATACTGTACTGTGGCATCATTTGAAACACGCACTGCAGTAGCCTTGCTATTAAATCAATAAATGCAGGTTGCTTGTGAAAATAATAACACACCCTGCCAGATCTTCTCCTCACAGACTCCCGCTCCATGATGTAATGGTTTGCAATGGCAGGGGAATGACAGGAGGAACTTGAGGTCTCACTGTTCTGCTCATCACAGCTGTGAAAGTAAACCATCGAAAGAAGTTCATCACTTACTATAGTATACATTTGTTTATTATTCACATGAGTTATTCTGTCTTTTCTTGCCTTTATTGATGGTTACCAATGCAGAGAAACAGGGAGAGAGTCAGGGAGTGACATGCAGAAAATGTCCGCCCGGCCGGGTAATTGAACAGGGGTCTCACTGTTAGTCAGCTATCAGATGTGGTACGCACCTTAACCACTTGGCTATCGGCGTCCCACTGTTATTGGATTTTGTAATGTAAATAATGTAAATGTTACGTTAATGTACGACAGTCAAATAAGATAGTAATGGAAATTGTTAACCACTTATGGTGCGTTCACACGGGCAGATTAATAGATACATGCTACCATTCATTTTCAATAGAAACCAGCGACATGAAGATACATCCGACGTTTGTAGCTGTAGCTCTAGCGACAAAGATACAAAGCTACAAATTCAAGTTGAGCAGGGTTCAACTTCCAGATACAAAGATACAAAGCTACAACTGCTGCTCCGATGTCCGCACGTTTGAGGACGCCAGCGACCGCGTTGAGCAACACAGATACAAAGCAACACAGCGACAAAGATGTGGCGCATTTTTGTATCTGTATCTTTTATTCTGCCCGTGTGAACGCACCATTAAGCCCTATTTTATACAGTCGTATATTTGTAATGTTACCTAAATGTTATGTAACAATGGTGTGAGTGTAAGACACTCAAATAAAATTGTAATGGAAATTGTTAACCACTTAAAGCCCAATTTTGTACTTGTATAAGAAAATAGGAAAAATAGCAAATCTACAAGCTCACAACGCATTGCGGCAAATTGTGAGCTTGTAAATTTGCTATTTTTGCTATTTCTTTGACATTTCTTAATTAATGACATGCCTCAATAGGGCCAACATGATGAATGTGGTTATGGTCTTATTTCTAAGCTAATGTTTATTTATTTATTTTGACACATTTCAACACTATGCTACCACTTTACCAAATGACATGAGAGGCTATGATTTTATGATGAAGTGTGCTTAGGAAGGTGTGTTTAGGAAGGTCTGATTCTGATAATGTACCTTGAAGCTATGGAGAGGGATTTCATCTCTTCATACAGGTGTCGATGCAGCATGTGTTTGTTACAGGGGATTCCCAGGGCCCTGGCCATAGCTTCTGTGTCAAAGGAGGCATCCAGAGCCAGCATAGCTCCATGGACTCCTTTGCCTTGAAGACCATCTGCGTACTCCTGAAGATCAAGCATAGTGGACATGATGTTTTCTTTCTCTAAAACAGTGGGAGCTAATTATTGTGGTCCATGTCGCTACCCAATGATGATATTTGGTGAGTAACATCTCTCTACCAATATTTGGTAGAGATGTTAACAGTGATTGGTCTACTTTCGAGGGGAGGGACGGACGGACGGACAGACAGACAGACAGACAGACAGACAGACAGACAGACAGACAGACAGACAGACAGACAGACAGACAGACAGACAGACAGACAGACAGACAGACAGACAGACAGACAGACAGACAGACAGACAGACAGACAGACAGACAGACAGACAGACAGACAGACAGACACACACACACACACACACAGCACATAGTATAGTATAGTACTGTACTGTACAGTACATTGTTCTCGATGGCTTGACCTTTGATCATGTTGTAAAGAAGGGTTACAGCAATAAAATGTATTGTTACAGAGGAGCTGTAAGTTATTTTTCTTCTAAACTATACAATAATAGTTTATTCATAAACGAGGCTTGCTGTGTGGAATTTATTTGGTCTGAACTGTTGACTATCTATTTTTATGGTGCTTTGTATTTTAGTGGCCTAGAACAAAATATACACAATTTTATATTATACTTTATACTATGCTTTTATTTCAAGTAAAAAATAATAATTGATGAGGGCATTATATTATATTATTTTTTTATATTACTCCTTCCCATTTTATCCAAATTTCACGCAAATCGGTACACATGATCTCTATCTCTATAGATTTTATTTTACATATTCCATCCTGATTGGCTAAGATTAACATCTAAACTTTGCAGTAGTGGCTTGTTTTGAGCAAAATGCCGCAAATCATGCACGCAGCGTCTGGTTGCGGTGCAACTTGCCGCAAATGCCACCCTTTTAACATTGGCCTGTTATAGCACCACCAGCAGGTCAAATTTAGCAAAACACATTTTTAGAACGAAATGCCTCAAATCATGAATGCAGTGTCCGATTGCCGTACACGGCCTAGGAAGAAATGGCACCCTTTTCACATTGGCCTATTATAGCGCCACCAGGAGGCCAAAATAACCTACCTGACCTGGCGGAGACCTGTGCTCCGAGGAGCACTTTTTCTAGTTTGTTATGTTTTGCAGGCTACTTTGCTACGGACTTTCTTGTAGTGCCGAGTCTATATATAAGTGTGTGTGTGTGTATGTGTGTGTGTGTGTGTGTGTGTGTGTGTGTGTGTGTGTGTGTGTGTGTGTGTGTGTGTGTACACACAGTATGTATGTATGTATATACAGTATATCCTATACAAAACTTGGCTTAAGAGAGGACCGGCCGGCCGACGTGATCCGCCCGCACCTCCTCCCTTAAGCCAATTATAATATAGGATGAATGTGTGTGTGTGTGTGTGTGTGTGTGTGTGTGTGTGTGTGTGTGTGTGTGTGTGTGTGTGTGTGTGTGTGTGTGTGTGTGTGTGTGTGCGTGTGCGTGCGTGCGTGTGTGTGTGTGTGTGTGTGCTCCAGTCTGCCCTGTAAAACCCACTAGTGAAGTGAGTGTGGTCATTGACCCCTCCTCCCACCCACCTTGAGGTCTATGTCTGTGACCCACTTCATCACCCGGTGACATGTCCAAACAATGGGGTCCTGATCCTGCTGCTCACATTGAGCCCGGCGGGTCTGCAGGGCCTGTGGAAACACAACGCACAGATAACCACACCAGCGTAAATATGGCAGAGGCCAAGGAAAACACAGAGCCATGGATGGGCGGAGGATGTGTGTGGTCACTGTGTGTGTGTGTGTGTGTGTGTGTGTGTGTGTGTGTGTGTGTGTGTGTGTGTGTGTGTGTGTGTGTGTGTGTGTGTGTGTGTGTGTGTGTGTGTGTGTGTGTGTGTGTGTGTGTGTGTACTTGTGAGGGCCACATGTCCCCACAAGAATAATGGAACTTCAGAAATAGACATTGTCCTGGTCCTCACTAGAGAAATGGTTGTGTTATAGTTAAAGAAATGTTTTGAGTTATACACGCTTGCTTAATTAGGAAAAGGTTTTTCCTAATTTAGGTTAGGGTTAGGACAAGGCATTTAGAGGTTAGGTTTAGGGGTAGGGGTTAGAGTTATGCCTGATTTATACTTATACTTAAATAACGGATCTTCAAGCTCACAACACGTCAGGCTTTAGGGTTAGGTTTAAAAAATGGCAAAATAGCATTCATACGTCCAGGTGGTGCAGGTTAAAGTTCCTGCCCACCACCGTGGACTATAGTCTTCATGGTGCGATTGGGGAGGGAGGGCTGATTTCTGTCGCTGCATTGATGGTCCCTACAAATGGTCAGGGCGCCTGTTCAGGGGGTGGGGGGGGGGGGACTGGTGAGGATAATGTGTACCTCCACATGCGTTACACCCCCCTAGTGAGGCTCTTCACTGTCAGGGGAAAAGAAGATGGTTGGCTTGACGGCTAGGGTATCGGCGGAGACTAGTGGCTGTCTTTACCCTCCCAGTGACCTACTGTGGGGGTTAGCAGGGATGGATCACTCGTAGAGAAGCAGGGGAATTGGGAATTGGCTTAATTACTAAATTGGGAATATGAAGGGGAGAAATTTTATTTTCTTTTGTCTGGGTGGGGCGTAGGGTGTTCAGCAGCATAGTCTTTTTTTATTATTTGTCTTTATTCCTTTTATATGCAAACTAGAGGTCCGGCCGCCCGTACCCGCTAGCCGCGCACGGGCTCTATTATCAGGCCTACGTCGTCTCCCCTCAACCCCCCCCCCCCATTGGGGCGGCCATAGCTGAGTGGTTAGTGAGCCCGCCTAGGGAGCCAAAGGCCCTGGTTGCCCCAGGTTCGATTCCAGGCCATGCCAGCATATGTGTCGATGAAATGAAATTTGTCCCAGAGCAAGACTCTTAACCCCTAATTGCTCACAGGTTCTCATTGGAAACAAGACCGCAAGGACTTAATTGAACGACCTGTTAAAAAAAGGAATTAGAATTATCCCCCCACACTGCACACGTTCGGTTGCGTCGCCGTCTTTGTCTGTTTTTTTTGCATAAACATGGATGGTGGCTTGTTTCTCGCGCACAATCTGGCAACACTGAATGTAGTCCAGGCTGTTGGTTGGCTAGTAGTGGTCACATGACAACAACACACACACACACACACACACACACACACACACACACATGTCGCACACACAGTAAAAGCCTCGACTTTTTCCTCACGGCGCTCGTGACTCAAAGTTAGGTGTTTTTGTTTGTGTGTTACGCACTGGATTGGAACTATTTTTGCAATGTTATTCTTCACAGTTGACCGCAAAGAAAGGTAGGCCATAATATTGTTTTGTTGTTGTTGCTGGCTGGGTGAAGATCATACTGGAAGGATGTGTGTGTGGAGATTTAACCTGCGCTTCTTGGTTGTATGCTTTATCCAACATGACAGCCATGTAAACAAAGAAGCAATGTCATTTACAACTAAACGTTGCTCTCAAGAATGTTTGTGAAAACATTTGAGGTGAGAAATAGACGATGCAATAACCGAAAAGTGATTCTATTTGATCGATTGAAATAGCAAAACGCTCGCCCCAAAACACAGTCGCCCCGGGGCAAATCCGGCGGTATTACAGGCAAATCGGCAGTATATAGAATGGGGGGCGAGTGTGTTTTGGGGCGTTTTTGCCCTTTATATAAGTAGATAGTAGACCTCAGATCTTATGTTATATCTGCCTTAATAATTCTGTTATTTTACTTTTGAAAGAAATGGGATCTGGGATCTGAGATGTCATTGTATGCCTGCCCCTAAGATTTCTGCCACTGAAAATTTGAATGAAAAGATTTTGAATAAATAAATAGCATTCATAAAACTGCCAACCTAAAATTATGATGTCCTCACAAGTATAGTGATGCAAATTAGTGTGTGCGTGTGTGTGCATGTGTGTGCATGTGTGCATGTGTGCATGTGTGCGTGTGTGTGTGTGTGTGTGTGTGTGTGTGTGTGTGTGTGTGTGTGTGTCATGCTAGACTGTAGATAGATAGCCTCTGTGGGTTATCGGACCTCTTTGTCAAAGTTGAGCATCTGCAGCAGCTGGATGGCGAGCAGGAGGCTGGTCTGATGGAACTGGTTGCTGACGTCCAGCAGTCTCTCCAGGTCTCTGCGGCTCAGGGAGTTCAGCACCCGGCCGTCCACCAGCTGAGTGTGGAAGGTCTGGGAGTACTGGGCCAGGCCTACGTCACTCAGCCATGTGTTGGCCACCCAGTGGTGGTCCATCTCTGACGCTTTGGACAGCCTAATAGCGGATGATTATAGTCCATTAGCCATAGTAAGGATTCATTTGTTGAAAAAACATAAAAGGTTGAAATATGGACATACAAGGTTTCTGTTCGACAGCAGTGAATTTAGTCTGAGGGTTAACCCATCAAGACCTGAGTCTCGATTCTAAAAATGTCTTCTAAATCCTAACAAGTTTTCTGAAAAACATATGTTGCTATTTCAGTGGTGCTCAAACTCTTTCATGTCAAGGACCCCCAAAATGATATGTATTTGGCCGCCGATCCCCATCTCAAAATGTTTTGTTCCACAGACCCCCAGAAGCAAAGATTTGAGTTAAAAATGTTAGCTTTAAAAATATATATCTATTCAAAGATTTTCACAAATATTCAAGATTTTACAAAAATGGCAGATCTACAAGCTCATAGCGCGGCACGAAGTGACGCGCTATGAGCTTGTATATCTGCTATTTTTTAATGGCCAAAGTATGAAATAATGCTTTTTAGCAAAAATCGAAAATGTATAATTGGTCCTCTCTAATGCTCATTATAAGATGGCACCATTTCTGTCTACTTGCTCCGTCTCAGAGGTGGGCTGTGGATGGTTGAGAAATGACATCATCGGTAGAAAGGTTTAGTCATTTCAAACAAGATTTCAAACTGTCATCTTAAATGGCTTCTATTTCAGCATGCTAGCTTTCCAGGAAAAGCTGTAGTTTCTATTAGCTTGGATTCCCCATCCATGATGTCATTGGTAGGCAGGTTTCTGAACTGTCCACCAATTTACGCCTGCATTTGTAGTTATAATTGTGTTGTGTTTGTATTTGAGACGAGGTGAACGTTCAGTCGCAGGCTCATCCCTCCTCAGCACACCACAATTATAGGTTTAACAATTATTTCAGACCTCACCCATGTCCTCCACCCTGAGTTAAAGGTTCTTCCCTAAGGCAGACACTTCAGAGTCCCCCAGTACAGCTCAACCTCTTTAAGAACTCATGTGTCCCCCTGTCCATCAAAGTCTGTACTAAATGACAGACTATTGACAGACCCTAACCCTGTAATGCTGCTTTTGATCTGAACTGTACACATTTTAGGACGATTCTGTGATGATGGGGCTGCTTCGTCTTAACTCCAAATGGCCTTAATGAATTGATGGTGAAAAAAATAGTTCTTCTTTTGTTGTTGTTGATTGGTTTTCCATACTTGCACCATAATGCTTGCAAATACTGATGCAACACATTTGCTCTATATTAGTACCAGGTGTGTGTGCGTGCGTGCGTGCGTGTGTGTGTTGTGCTAAATAAGTCCATATTGGCTGAAACATGTCCACTATTATATCAGGGATTTCAGTGTTAAACTATGGAAGATGCCTTGCTGCGTGTGCTGGACCCTTTTCTCGTGCATAGAGAAGGGAAGACATTATCATACAACATCCTGAGCCCAGAGCTCAACCCTGGACATTAAGGATTATGTAGTCAACAAGTTAACAGCTTGAACCACATCATTTGCCCATAAGTAGTGGTGGAAAGTAACTAAGTACATTTACTCAAGTAATTAAAGGTAGGGTAAGAGATATTTTCTGGTTTAAACTAAAAGTTTTCGTTAACAGGTTAAAGCACTAACTGATAGTAATCATTGCTATTGAGTGCTTGTTCAATAACAGGGGTCTCCCCATCTTTGCAACTCTTTAATAAAATTCAGGTGAGAGTCAATCAGGAGAGAGTACCCAATTAAAATGTATAGTGTTCCAGTTCCAATTTTGTCCGCTCATTTCTTTGAGTCATTACTTCCAATTTCACTTATTTATCCTGTACCCTGCATGAGTTCCCTCTCGCGACACAAAGCAACGTGTTGTGAGCTTGTAGATCAGCTATACTTTCAAAAACGCTTTGCAATCTGGGAACCCATTCCGTAAAAGAAAAGGAATAAATATTTTTTCCCCCTTTGTTTTGGTTTTCCTCGGTTTGGCTCCTCCCCTTTCTTAGTCCACTTCCTCCTGGGTGCTTCTGTGTTTATTTCTACCAGCAACAGCACTACATGTTTAGGGCAGTGGTGCTGACAGAGCAGAATCTGTTTTGAGAGATTAAGCGCATTGTAACGCGGATGGACTCCCGCGTTCTCGGCTGATAACGACAATAAGCCTCTCCAACCTACTTATTTCCGACGAGCGGCACGGCACACAGTCGAGTATAACTCAGGCTTAAGCTGGCACTCACACTCGGTCCCCTCCAGCGTTCCTGTAATCCTCGATGGCCAGTCTGAGTTTCCTGTGGTGCAGGAGGTTGCTGATGCCCAGGCCCAGCTCCAGATCCTCATCTTTCAGCCCCAGCAGCACCTGCACAGCCCAGAGGTCCACAGTATTCATCATTTCATGTCACAGCACTTCTTCTGCCTCACAAACCAGCACACCTTCAAACGCACTAGGGCCGCAACTATCCATTATTTCTTAGTGATTATTCGATCGATTATAAAAATCAAGAAGCATGGTTTGTTTTGTACATTTTATATATATATATATATACAGCTCAACAATTCAATTAACATTTAAGCGTTTGTATTCTTGTGCGATATTCTGTCGCACAAGTGTCTTGCAAAATATTGTGAAAACATCAGATGTGATGCGGTGTGAACTTGTAGATCTGCTATTTTCACTATATTTGACTTATGTTGTAAAAGAAAATCAAACATTTTGCCCATTATGACATGCCCAAAATAGGGATTGATTATTAATCAATTATTATATTACATTATGGATTATGGATATATTTTTATAATCAATTAGTTCAATGAACTGTTTACACATAAGGAAAACTTATGTGGGCATTCATGTATGCAGGCACGTGCTTGGATCTAAAAACTAGTAATAACTGCTCTCACACACACACACACACACACACACACACACACACACACACACACACACACACACACACACACACGCACGCACACGCACACACACTTTGTTCCCTCTGTCACTGTAATATTGGCATGTATTAGATGTGTACCTTGCCACTTTTTACATTTTCCGAGCAAGCGTGCAAGTACATGGGCATTGCCATGACCAGCTCCAGCCAGGCTTGCACCGCTCCCGCCCGCCACAGCGCCATGGGCGTGTTTCTAGTAAGCTCCGCCTGCTGGAGGCGGTCCAGCTGGTCCTCGCCATCAGACAGGCTCTGCTGTGTGAAGCTTGAGAATCTGTCACAGTCTGGATTGGTTCAGGGAGAGGTTACGGCACGTGGTATAAAGGAAGGGTTTAGGGTCAAAGGGACATAGAGATCAAAATGACTCATCTGAAGTCAGTTTATAATCGAACCAGTGCTCTGTCTCTAATACTGTTTTCGTAAATTAATGCCCTACTTCATCACACAAGAGTGTCACACAAAAGTAGTGAAAATAGCATATCTACAAGCTCACAACGCATGTGTTGTGAGCTAGTAGATCAGCTATTTTCACTATTTTTAAATGTTTTAAAAATAATAATAGAAAAGGAACGGTTTTGGATATATATAAATATAAGGTTTACACCCAAAAGTGACAAAATACAATCAGGGTGATTATAGTTAACTGAAAGTAATGAAATAACGAAAACTATGTAATTTACAAAAAAAACTAACTAAAATCATAGAGAAAAATTTTGTTTTGTCAAACATCTTCAGAAATAGCAGATCTAAGCTCACGTTTTGTAGATCTGCTATATTTTCTATTTTCTGATCTTGTTGAATGTTGCAGCTGAATAATCCATATTAAAATGAAAAAACTAAACTAAAACTAATAAAAACTAAACTAAAACTAAGCCTTTTCAACAACAAAAAAAACTAAACTAGGAAACCCTTAAAAACGAATCAAAACTAAACTGAAATTGAAAACAAGTCAAAAAGAAAATAAAATAAAAACTATAATAACATTGCATACAATGTGCCTGATTTAAATTTGGATTAGCACCATATTGCGCAAATCACCCTATAGTGTGTGCAACAATACACAGGCACAATTAAATGGTACACTATCCAAGTCACGTATGTGATTATGCCTACATCAGAAATTAAGCATTCTGGTTTATTCCTAGTGAAGCAAGTCACAGCTGAGTGTAAATGATTTCATGAAACCTCTTCTTTGTCCTCAATGTAAAGACACAGTGTACATTGCTCTATATAGCCAGTAGATGGAGCCAGAGCGATTCTCTGCTATGCACAGCAAAGAGATTATGTGGCTGAATAAAGTGAATTCTAATCTCTAATTATGTTCAAAGATAGATCTCCCGATCTGTACAGTTTTACAATCTGGGCCAAAGAGTTTTCTATTTGATGAGTATGTAGAGATTTGTCAGTTCTCAGTACAGTAGGCTACTATAGCATTACGTTAATAAGTGAAGTTACTTGAATGACTACCCAGTGGTTATGATGGAGACTTATTAGACATGGGGATTATTCATAAAACACATTAACACACCTGTTTAAAATGCAGAAAAATTGATTCATACTGAGCCAACAAATCCAGAATGAATCCCATGATGAAGTTGTAATGCTTAATTGTTGCTCCGTCATAGACGGTTTCGTGCGTCAAAAATAGCAAATCATACAGGCTCACATCGCGCCACGGATGCAACGCTTTGTGAGCTTGTAGATTGACTATTTTCTGCACGCGACACCAGCATCCGATGAAGTATAAAATCGGTCATAACACAATACATGCAATGTCCAAGATGTTTGACAAGTTTTGACAAGTGCAATGAATAATCCCCCAGTTCAGAAACAGAGACTCTTTGTTACTCACTGGTAGGTGGTGAGGGATACTGTTACAAATGGCGGGAGAGGAAGGAGAGAGACACGCTAGGCTAGGAACACAAGAACACATTACTCATGGAACACAACGCAGCGTCTATATTTAGTTGCTGGTTTTATTTTTAAAATATTTCATTTCAATCGTTATTCATTTTTGAAAATGATTAAACGTCCTGACCCATCTGCTTGCAGCAGCTGCAGCGAGACCATCTCATATGTGAAGTTTACCTCTTGTTCTATTTAAATAAAATACTTTAATAGATTTACTCTTTTTATGCAACATCTCCTAAATTACAAAACATTTAACAGAGAATTGTTTTAACCCCGAATGGGAGAAACAAGAGAGGGTTTTTTTTTTACACAAAGCAAAACAACATCAACAACAAAAGGAAAAAAGGGCTGTGCATTCATAATGCAAACAAAGCAAACTTGATAACGGGGAGTTGGAAAGGGATAATTAACCACTTGAACCCCAGCATCCATATTCTGGGTGGAACATTTGTCAAAAATAGCTGATCTGCAAGCTCACAATGCATCGCAACGCAATCGGCAATTTTTGGCAAAGAGATTTGGTGTAGATGGGAAAAAACTGTCAAAGTACAGTCGCAACTCAAGTCCGGTTCTCTAAAGGCCAGTCCACACCAATGCAAATAGTCGCAACTTGCAACCAGTTGCAAGAAATTGCAGTGGTCTGGACTGACCAGTTGCAGACCGGTGCAATTTGGGGATAATGGGCTGCAAGTAGTTGCAAGTGGTTGCAAGCGGTTGCAGTTGCAACTAGTTGCGTAGGTGTGGACTGGGCTTAAGACTAGAGGGTTTAAGTGGTTAACAGTGGATGGTTGAGATTGTTAATTAGACTGGTAATGAATGGGCTTTTTCTAACCAAAGCAATACTGGTGACCATGCAGGGGTTTTTAAAGCTACAATCCATGACTTTTTGTACTGCATAAAACATTATTTTGACCAATCTGTATGATAGAGTATGTTAATAGAATATACCTAGTGCATCTGCAGTGGTTGGGGGGGGGGTCCCCCTTGGATTAGATGGAGATATTTAGACCCTGGTGACGGGTAGGTGGTTGACAAGTCAAGTTATTTGAAGCAGATGGAGCACTTGATTGTACACTAGAGATATCGTCACTGTTAGGCAGAAACCTTGTATCTCCATATTTAATGAAATGAGTGGCACACACTGAAAGTGTGTGTGGGGTTTATTAATACGGAACCAATGAAAAATATTAACAAGAGCTTGTGACTAAATAATAACTACACTGGATCCATTGGAACGCAGGTTCCTTTGTCCATTTCCGTAAAAGTAACCATTTTGGACATACAAGGTTTCCACCCGACAGTGACGTCATTGTAGTTCAGACATCGCTGCAGTTGCCTCTCTCCATTAGGAGAGGACATAAGACGTACGGATTGTAGCTTTAGTGCAAATTCCTATGTCTCTTATTGGCACGTTAGATACAATTCAAAGACATAAGCAGTCTCACAAGGCTAGTGCTAATAGTGACTGAATGGTAGACAGACAAAGATATACATCTCTATTTATTTTTTTACTTTGGCACTTGCACATTGTTTTGACAGCATTAGGAAGCAAGCCATTTGAGGTGTGCTTGATTGATTATGAATGATTTCTTTTTAAAAGACAATTTTGGTTTGTAAATGCTCTTAAACGTTCGGAAGACAGAACGTAAAACTTCCATCACATGGGCCGCTACTCTGGGGGTAGACATTCTCTGCGAAAATAGGCAATCTATCGAGCTTGTAGATTTGCCTATTTTCGGCAAAGAGATTTGGTGTAGTAGGGGGAAAAAAGGAGGGGGCCCGAGTAGTACAGACCCCTGAGGGGCCCCAGTCAACAAAGTACGTAGGATTTAAGTGGTTAATTAAGAGTAACAGAAAGTATCACTGGCTTAAATGGAAAATCCAGCATGGTAGAATTGAACAGGAGAGGTCTCCATAGGAAAACACACGGAGCCCCCCTCCCCTCTTGTCCCTTTTATCGCTTGTTTTAACGTGCAAATATTCTGATACTCATACATGTATCCTGAACCTGATAGTCATATATATCACTGCATGTCTTCCACATAACATACAGTAAAGTACTGTACCGTTTTCCACCATAATTGGAAACACTTAAAAAGAAAAAGTTACCACCAAATCTGAGATGGGTCTGAGAGGATTGATAGTAGATTATCAATTTCACCTAATTACAGAAAACACTGGCTCCAGATTGGCTTTCAGGAGCATCACTATTCCAAAGTAGCGCTGGGAGATTAACAAAGAATATATCGAAAACGACATTTAGAACCAATGAATGATTTAATTTAGCTCATGTAGGTCAATTGAATAATCCAAAAGCAAATATAAAAACATTACTAATAGATTTTTTATACTCTATTAAATCGATTAGTTGAATTAACCACTTAACCCTGTATTATACTTTGTTGTACAATAATGGCATACAATAATAGCAAAAATAGCTGATCTAAAAGGTCACAAGGTGATGCGTTGTGAGTTTGTAGATCTGCCATTTTCAGAACTTAAAAAACGATTTATTAATTAATGGTATTAAAGTTTGAAATAATCGTGATATAGATTTTAAGTCATATCGCCAGCCCTACTCTTAAGACATTTTTGCCCAGCTAAATACCAAACAATATCTGTAATGGACATCGGGTTCCTGTGGTGTGACCGTGTTGTGGGAACATTAGAGATGGGTCAAATAAGCAACTGATGCCTGATGTGTGCTCCGCCGTACGACGGTGTCGCTGGCCGAAAACATACGATCTACAAGGTTGTGACCAGTGTTGCCAAGTATTTCTTTCTGTAAAGTCGCTTGTAAATATTGGTAGCTGCGGGTTGTGTTTTTTGGGGAGCTTTTTTCCAACGTGTAGTTATTTATTTGCGCTTCCTTCCTATGTTATTTAAATCAGTGGTTCTCAAACATTTTCATGTCAAGGACCCACACATTAATATGTACCTGTACAGGGACTCCCATACAAGATTTGTTGTTGTTAAAATGTTTCAAAAAATATTCCAAATATTTGTTTCAAGATTTTTTTTAAATAGACGATCTACAAGATCGGCTAAATAGCTGATCAATTTGCAGTGTGTGTATGATCATGCGGCCTAGGGCTTGTTTTCGTAGACCTGGCCGCTTGTTTCTCTTGCAAAAACACTGGCTGTGACCTCGTAGATCGGCCGTTTTCAGCGCGCGATGTCGCCGTACGACGAAGTGTAAATCAAGCATTAGGGAGGAAACGTGGGAAAGCATGATAAAAGCAACCGTAAAGTACAAACACTAGATGCACAATACCTCCTATTTACATATACACAGCAGTCCTTCAAGTCTCCAGTTATAAAAAAAAGAAAACATTTAAGACAGTTGGAAGATAATACAGCATAGACATGTCCACACATTATCATAAACCCCATGTATATATTTATATGCATGTAAACATATATACATATGCATACATGTACATCTATAAATATATATCTAATTTACATTACATACATACATTTTGGAGAATAATATACATTTTCTGGCGATAGCAGTCTGTCTCAGGCCTTTGCTTGGGGGACACATGCGCACACTTCTCAATCTCGTCTTTTTCTTTCTTTCTCTCTCACACACACACACACACACACACACACACACACACACACACACACACACACACACAGACACGCACACACACGCACACACGGCATCACCAGTCAGCATCCTCCTCTATGTAATAATCAGGGGTGGATGTACCATCGAACAGACCGGGGTCCAGTGACTTGCGTTGTTTTCCCCGAGCAAATACCCGCGACAGGGATCCCAGGGTCATCTTCTCCTTTTTCTTCTTACGTTTCTGATCCTCCAAGTCCTCCATGGACTGGATAATGCAGGAAACATAACAAGGAGGGGAAAGGGACACGTTTCATTTTAGTTGAAGAAAAGTAGGGAGAAAACCAGTGGTGGAAAGTAACTAAGTGCATTTACTCAAGTACTGCATTTAAGTGCAATTTTGAGGAGCCTGGACTTTACTTGAGTATTTCCATTTTTCAATACTTTATACTTCTACTTCCGCTACATCTCAGAGGCAAATAATGTACTTTTACTCCACTACAACTATTTGAAAACTTTACTTACTTTACTTTACTTATTACAAAACATACATTAACCACTTTAGCCCTATTTTATACTTCGGCTATTCGAAAATAGACGATCTACAAGCTTCTAACACATCGCATCGTAATGCGTTGTGAGCTTATAGATTGGCTATTTTTGAAAGAAGTTTGAACATTTTGGAAACATTTAAGTATCTAACAGTAAGTATTTTTATATTGCGGTATTGCTACTTTTACTTACAAAATCTGAGTACTTCTTCCACCACTGGAGAAAACGGCTCCACTCAACACACTGTACAACTTACAGAATTTAAACACGAAAAAGCAATAAATGACCACGCCAAACACCAGCATGCAGGCAGACTAACACCCAACAGGCCAGACAGAGGGACGGACAGACACAAGAAGACACACGGGACGGGAGAGAAGACAACGAGGGCGCGAGGGAGGACACAGAGAGAATTGCGGAGGTGTGATTACTTGTTCGGGGGGGGGCAGGCAGCTCTTACATTGCAGAGGGAGTGGGTCCGGTGGCGAGGGGAGTTGATGTCACTGGGGGTGGATGAGCGGTCGCCGTCAGCCGCCGATGCGTCGGATATGATGGAGGGCTGGCGAGAGTGGCAGGGGCTGATCCTGACCACGGCTGGAGATGGCACATATATGGACACACACATACGCACACACACACACGCGTTCACACACACAAACACACACGTACATCGGAAAGACACCCACGGTGAGCCAACAGAAACCTCGGGGGAAACCCTCTGTTAGTATGTTAATGTTGTGCGTCTGTAAAAGCAAGAAAGCAACGGCGAAGCGAGATGGAGACAGGGGAGTCTGGGAGGGGGAGGGGGGTTTGCAGTTGCCTACCCTGTCTGTCTGTAGTGTGCGAGTGGTACAGGGTCTGTTGACTCTGGCGGATGGCGGCGGTGAGGGGTAGGTCGGCCTGCATCACCCACTCCTGACTGCCGTTCATCACGGGTTCCGAGGGCATGGCCAGGGAGTGGCGCTTGGGCACGTCCTTGGTCAGGGTGTGCAGAGACTGCTTTGCCTGGGAAACACAGAAACAAAGATGACATTAGTATTGAATTCTTAAGGTCAGTGGTTCCCAATTGCTGTGCCTAGGGTTGGGCACAAAACGTTTGAAAACCACTGCGTGAGGTAGGGTAATACTGTAGTAGTAGGGTCGTATGACTTTGCATGGGAACCAGAAATATCCCTGAGCAGGAAACTGAACTCCTAACTACTCCAGATGAGCAGGTTGGTGCCTTGCATGGTTGCCTCCATAAGTGTGTGAATGGGTGTGTAACATCCCATTGATCCATGTCTGTTGGTTTACTTTACTTCAGTTCATTGGTTTATTTTAGTTCTTGCCCTCATTTGTCTTCCACTCCATCCACACCTGCTCCAAATTACTCCCCTGTCCCTGGTTTTGCAATAAGCTAATTACCAGACCATTTCTATCCATTCCCCACCTTTTTCATCGCAGCCATATTTACATAAATAGTTTAGTGTAATGTTAATTCCTTGTTACCAATGATACTAATTAAGGCTCTGTTCCCTTTAGTGTAGCAGTCTATCCAGTGAGCCAACATGCACAATAGCAGCACCCCGACTCTGTTTGACCTTGAATGGAACACAAACTCAATGCGTATCATTGATAACACCTGTGAAGGAAGTAACATTAAAACTGCCTTTTATGTCAATATGGCTGCTGTAAAATAGGCCTATTGTCTTTGTTGTACCTCGTGTGTTCACTGCTCTCCAGCCATTTGCCCAGCGTTTGTTCTTTGGTTTCTGATCTCGCTTTATTCCCTGTTTTTTTGGCTTTTCGCCTTCTCCCTACCTGGATTTGTTTGCTTTGAGTCAAACTGATTTCCCATGTTTGCCTTTTTGACGTTGCTATCCTCTGGTTCGTGGATTTTTGCCCGCTCCCTGCCTCCCAGTAACGCACTGCATTGTGGATTGTGCTTTGCTTTATTATAGTGTGAGTGAAAAATTCATGGGTTGTCTATCTGTGCCACCACAAAATGCCCGCCACTGCTATGCCCTATTGCCTTAGGCTATGTTCACACTGGCACCCCAAGTGCTGAAGTCTGAACAGCAAAAGAATACAAAAAAATCACACCCTGTGTGAAGTGGGCGGTGTCTTGCTAGCTAATCACAATACTGAATGGAGTCAACCAATCATGTACAAAAGATACATACATTTAAGTTATGGTTTCTTATATAGGGCTATGCACATGTGTCATGTGACACTGGCCAATCACAGTCCTGAATAGATTGTGATTGGCCAATCACGGTGCAGGATAATTGTACAAATTTCCAAACCTCACTTTTAGGGGCGGTTTCACTGCCCAAGATATTTGTACATTTTTCCAAATCTCACTTATAGGGGCGGTTTCACCGCCCAAAAAACTGATGGAAACTGATTTTTGCAAATCATTGAATCACATTCCTTAGCCCAGGGATTAAAGTAAAAACAAATCTTATGGCTGAAAAGTTTTGTTAGACCACGTCCCAATCGGTGGCTTGTGAAACAGCGTGAAAGGAGCCCCCCACACTAGCACTGTGTTTCCTAAACTATCAGCACAATACATTTGTGCTAATAGTTTAGATTAGAAACATGATGTTCTAATCTAAACCCTTATCATTATCATTCTAAACCTGTGTACCTGCTGTTACATACAGCCAACCGGTTGAAGAAACAAATCGCAGATTGAGGCTTTAATCTTTGCTTTTATGAAATATCCGAGACCATTAGGGATTTATGGAAGATGCCTCTGAGCATGTATTCTATTGCTAGTTTGACCAATTCTAATACTCTCATAACATAATAATATAATAATCAACTTTGTGAATTCTGATAATCGTATAAAATTACTGAAATTAGTCGTGGGGATGAGAACTGAGAACTTTAATCCATGTTAGCCTTGTTCAGACTGCATCAAAAACAATCTGATTCCAATCTGGATAGGAAATCAGATTTGGGCTGCCAGTCTGAACAAGGCCACACTGGCAGATTCAAAAGATACAAAGCTCCTCCCTTATTGCCTATGTTCTCAGCCTATCAGAATGCTTGTTACATTCAAAATAATTCCTGCCTAAGTCAAAAATTCATTTTTGGAATGTAACAAGCATTCTGATTTAGGCAATAAGGCACAATGAAGCAGCAGTGTTGGCCAAAAAATTACTTAGGCAATTATGCTATGAGGCTAACGACCTGTAAACCTGTCATGTGACATTAAAGTTAAATACTGATTTTGGCTCTTTTATGAGTTTTATTACATTTTATGAACTACCTCCCCTGTCAGCTTCTGGGTTACCCTTTATAGAGGAAAAGAGGCTAAAGTTTGTGTTTGTGCAGAAGGTGTGTGACAGTAGGTACTGCATGTGATGTACCATGGTGAGCTCAGCCTCCAGCTCTTTGATGCGGTTCTCCTTCATGTCCATGTGAGAACGTAGGATGTTGGCCTGCTCCGTGGCCTCTTTAGTCTGCCTCCTCAGATCCCACTTCTCCCTCTCCAGCATGTCCTTCTCCTTGGCCAGCGCTTTCACCGCGTCCTCGCTCTCCTGAAAGAGATGCCCGCACGCACGCACACGCATCATTATTAACTCTCATTGATCTTACAAGTGATTAAACAGTCCATGGGGGTCAGTGGTGCTCCAGAATTAAGATTCATCAAATTAGGCTCAGAGCAGCCACTCTGCATTATAAGCCGTCTTTCCTTTTTTTTGTGAGGATCAACAGGCTCAGTGGTGCCAGATGGGAAATGTTAAATTAAAGCGCTGGAGGCGTAACCACTTTAACCCCAGCATCCATATCCACAAGCTCACAACATGTCACTTTGCGTCGTGTTGTGAGCTTGTAGATCTACTAGCGAAGAAATTTGGTCTATAGGGAAAAGTCGGAACTCAGATCCATTATAGAACGAGTTTAAGTGGTTAAAATTATCGCATTTAAAGAAAACTATCGTACACAGCCAAAAAAAAAGATAAATCACAAGTGTAAATATGTAATTTCAAAATAGCACATTTATTGTAAACCTTGATTGACATGCCTACTTGAGGAAAACACACCACATATGCTGCTTGAAAGCAGGCAACTTCCTCGACCTTACTCAAATTAAAGCCTGGAACTGGAAAGATGCAACCTGTGTTTTTAATGCTTCCAAGTACAGATATAGGTTTAGATTTACTTTTGGTGCATCGCCATTAATGTCTACAAACAGACAATATCAGCTTGCCCGGCGTTTCCAACTGACAACACATGGCAAAGCTTAGTGTTGATCAGGACGTTGAGGTTTCAGTACCCAGCAGTGACTGGGTTATTGTGCGGGTGAAATAGGCTCCCTCTCCCAAATCTAAATAATCAAATTGAATAGATTTGTGGTGAAGAGAGAGATTTCACGATGAACCGAAAAGTTTCCTAAAGAATCGTAACTAAAGCAAATCGTTGTTACCTTTCGGTGCTGGTCGTAGTTACGTATAAAGTCTCGCAGCTGCTCTTCTCTACTCTCCAGTGTTGTGTACAGCTGCTGCATCTGGCTCACTAAGTCCGACTTCTCCACTTTTAGCCGCTTGCGGTCTGCTTTCATAGCTGCAACATAAGAGTAAGTCATTAAAAGCAAGATTATTTCTAAGCATTCAGAACAATAAAGAGTTTGGGCTTCAACAGGGCCTTTGATTAAAAATGACTGTGTAGTTACAACTGATGGCCACAGGGTGGTACTATGTCTTCTATCAACTCAGCTAGCAGTTGTGGATGATTGTTTTTCCCAAAGATGCAGCCCAGATTGAATGATGTAATCACCTGAAGATAAGTGTCAGAAACTCATGCACAGTGGTAGACAATGTACTCAAACCCAGTACTTGAGTCAAAGTAGATACTCCTTGTCAAATGTGACTCAACTACAAGTGAAAGTTGTTCTGTCAAATTTGTACTTGAGTTAAAGAGTACTTGCTTTTAAAAATACCTAATAATCCAAAGTAGCCTACATGCCTTTTAAAATAAATTACTTAAGTATTCAAAATGACAAATTACAAGTCAACTTTCTTTTTAATATCAAAGTATTGCTGTATTAAAATAATCAATCAATAGTGAAAATAGCAGATCTACAAGCTCATAACGCGCATCAAAATGTGTTGTGAGCTTGTAGATATTAGCTATAGTAGCTATTTTCAGATTTGAAAGAGGGCTTCGGTAGTTAATTCATAATGTAATTTTCCCTTCCTAGAAATGTTGAGGAGTCAAAGGTACAATTTGTCTTTGAAATGTAGTGGCGTGAAAGTCTGAAGTATCGAAAAACACAAATACTCAAGTAAAGTACAGACTATAATTTACTGAAGTACAGTAGTACTCAAGTAAATGTACTGTCCTTCGTTACCGTCCAACACTGCTCATGCATACACTAATACTGTACACAAGTTTAGGTCATGGTGTGTTTCTCCTAATGTCACCCAGGTCTGTTTCGTGCCGATTGGCATGCAGAACACATTTTAGGCTTTAGTCGCACACACAAAAAAAACGAGAGAGATACAGCAGAGATGATGCAATGAGACGTCACAAGTGAAAATAATAGTTTGTGTTGAATTCTCAGGGAACCTGTACTTTTCATAAGTACAAACATATGTGTCACTCATTATGCATTCCACATGGAGACGTTCTGCCACCAGCCACCTCAGTCAACATCCAAAACCTGTTTTTCAACAGGTTGCACAACACAGAACCTTGACTGTAGAAGCACGGTATCTGCCCCAGTAACTTTCATAGTAAAGGAGACTGTGTGCCCTGTCTTGTGCGGCACCATACCCCTTATGCCTAAACGTATTTGGCAATTTGTACTACTTTGAGAAACATGTACAAATAGTGAAAATAGCCGATCTGCATGGTTGTGAGCTTGTAGATTGGCTGTTTTCTAAATACCGGTAGTAAAAAATGCCTAATAAGTTTATAGGCATAAGGGGTAAGGCGCTGCTCGAAAATAAACTAAGTACATTTACTCAAGTACTGTGCTTAAGTACAATTTAGGTATGCGTACTTTACTTGAGTATTTACATTTTCCGCAACTTTATACTCCACTAAATATTTGGAGGGAAATGTAATTTTTTACTGTTCCTGGCAACACAACCACTGCCACATACTTAGCACGGCATTCCAGACCACTTTAATAATAGACAATAGACATACACCGGCGAGCAAAAGCCTCCAAGGTCATCCTTTATGGATCTCAAATAAAATGACAATAAACCTGGAGGTTACTTGGCAGCACATGGAGCATGACGTAACCCTTTGAGACTGATTGGCGACTGACGGCTGATCTCTCTCTGTCACATAGACGATATGCCCATCAAACATCACGCTACTGCAATATGGGGGAACATTTTATGTCATTTCTGGGACAAACCAGACAAATTTAGATTCTATCTGTTGGACAGGAGATAAAGTCCAACATCTTTTTCAGATCCACTCACGCTGCTACAGTACAGTACATCTTTTTATTGAACCGGCTGTCTGCTTCCCTCAGGAACAAAACTCCACTCAGAGGCCAATATTTCACTTGCTCACATAAGTTGTGGAGTCACCCTGATGCCTGATTTATACTTGGTTGCGTGTCGTGTCGTACAACGAAAATAGCAGGTTCAATTCAATTACATTTTATTACAGTGCCAAATCACACCAAGTTGTCTCAAGACACTTTTACACACAGTATAGAGCAGAAGTTTGTTCCAGGGGTCCCAAGCTAATTATTGACAGTTAGTAACCAAATGGACCCTTACAGTCTGATGCAGTGGTTCTCAAAGTGGGGCGCGGGGACCCCCAGGGGTCCTTGAAGGGGAAAGTTAGTTAATATAGCATCAAAATCCGTTATTAAGACTGGGAACGCATCTGTGTCGTTTTAAGATTTCTTTATATAGATATACAAGCTCATAGCGCGGCTTGTAGATCTGCACATTTCTTCTGAAATCGTGAATAATTTGTGCAAATCTTTGAATATAAAGATATTTTTTAAAGCGAACATTTGTAACTCAAATCTTTGATTCTGGGGGTCCCTGGAATAAAATATTTTGAGATATTTAGAAAACATTTGTAGAATCCCCCAGCAGCAAACTTTTACGATTAAAAAAAAATAGGTCTTAATGGGTTTAACCACTTCAACCCTATAATCCTATAGAACCCTGACCGTGTAGGGCCTCCTTGGCTCGGTCCAGCTCCTGCTCCTTGTCGCTCAGGTGGACGCGCAGCTCGGTGGCAGAGAGCAGGTTGGTGGAGGAGCCTCCGACCTGGCTCTCCTCCAGGTCTTTACTCAACATGTCCTTCATCTGCCTCAGCAGGTGCACCTCCTCCTGGAGCTGGGCCACCTCCTCACGCAGCAACACTGAGGAGCAGAGAGAGAGAGGGAGAGAGAGAAACATTTTGTTATGACATGTATTCTCGTTGAATGATATGCTATTAATGCCATGGCAATATGAGCTTGTCGTGCCAATAAAACAACATCGCTGCTGTCGGGGTAAGAAACCTTGTATGTCCAAAACTGTTGCTTATTAAATATCATACTAAATACATTTTTGAAATAATGAAAATAGCAGAACTACAAGCTCCGAGCTTGTAGATCTGCTATTTTCACTACTTTTGTGCGACACTATTGTATGAAGAAGTAGGTCATTAATATACGGAGAGAAAAAAAAACATAAAAAGTTGAAATATGGAGATGGGAGGTTTCTGCCCGACAGCAACGATATTTTAATTTGAGAGAGAAAAGTTTTATTTAACCAGGAAGTCACATTGAGATTAAAAACATATTTTAAAAGTGAGACCTATAGCCTGGGGGAGAGAGTGAAAGTGAGAGAGAGAGAGAGAGAGAGAGAGAGAGAGAGAGAGAGAGAGAGAGAGAGAGAGAGAGAGAGAGAGAGAGAGAGAGAGAGAGAGAGAGAGAGAGAGAGAGAGAGAGAGAGAGAGAGAGAGAGAGAGAGAGAGAGAGAGAGAGAGAGAGAGAGAGAGAGAGAGAGAGAGAGAGAGAGAGAGATGAGGAATGGAGGAAATACAAAAGAGGAATGAGGAAGTGAAGGAAGGGTGTAAGTAAGGAGGGGTTGAGGAAGCCTATGAAATCAGAGGAAAGGGAATGTTCGGATGGAAAGAAACCAACAGAAAGAGGAAGCAAGAGAGGTGAAAAAGAGGAAGGACAAAAAGCAGCAGAGAGAAGATGCTGGAAGGTTGTCATGTTAACACAGAGAGAAAACCCAGCAAAGGAACAGAGAGGAAGGGTGTGATTATGAAACATATGATAACAATTAGACTAAATTGACACCTCATTTCTTCTGCAAGACACAAATGCACGCACAGACACTAACACACACACACACAATGCACACACAGTGGCTGTAGCCACGGGTGTTCGAGAGGCACAGACAAACGAGGAACGACAGACAAGACTGAAACCGACAGAGCTACAGGGCAAGTGAGAGAAAAGCAGCTTGATAAGACTCAAATAAATATCGGCGACGCAGGCTTGAGTCATGTTCCTGAGCCGCGCGCTCTCCATCTACATCTGAGTGAGAGCCTCCTAACCCTCGGGGAACAGCCTGAAAAACAGCAGCAGGGAACTATAGGAACGGCACGCAGAAACTCAGAACAGTAATGGACAGACATTAGTTTACTAACGCACGCACAAGAAATTCACTTTATTTTTCTCGAAAAATAACAAGAAAAGCAGAGGCTATGACTTGCTAGGAGCACCGGATTGTGGGGTGGGAGGGGAGTTTATTCACAGATTGTATTTTAGGCTAGTAAAGGAAGTATTACAGCGGCAACAGAGAAACAATCTGTCATTATGATTTATAGTGTGCAGAAATGGTTCCTGTATAGATCTATCGTGGTTGGTTACAGAAGAATTCGCCGTTTTTTGGATGACTGGACAAAAGACATGCAAACTATACAATATAGTCTGCAGTCCCTGGTACCAAATTTAAAGCTGGGTTATTAGAGTCTTGTGTTTGTAATTAGTGTTAATTTATTTATTTCAGTTTTAGTTTCAATTGCATTTCCTATTTCAGGTTTAATGAATTGATACCACATCATAGTTTTACAACTTTTTCCTTTTAGTTTAGAGGAAAAGAGAATTTAGCTCACTTGAGGTGTGTGTGCGTGTGCGTGTGTGCGTGTGTGTGTGTGTGTGTGTGTGTGTGTGTGTGTGTGTGTGTGTGTGTTTGTGTGTGCATGCCTGTCTATGCCTGCAAGTGAAACTATGTATGCAAATGACAATTATAATGCATGCTTGCATGCAAAGTTATGCACAAACCTATATGCATGAGTCTGCGTGTGTTTTTGCATGTGTGTACGTGTGTGTACGTGTGTGTACGTGTGTGTGTGCGAGAGAGTGGGCCTCCCCAGGCCTGCAGCCAGACAGCACGGGGCTGCAGTGGTACCGATAAGAGTGGAAGGGGCAGTCCATCGCTCTCTGTCAAACTCAGGACTGCGGAGACACGTCGGGCAGCTCTGTATCGCTTGTCGCAAAAGGAGTTTGTTTCCCTGAGAGAGCAATCTTCCACTGCCGCCTTGCAACCCAAATCCTCTTATTCCTCTGTTTACCTACAGGCTTTCCTTATATGTGTCGCAGGCAGCCATGGCTGCTTGCCTTTGATCACTCTGTAGGAGCCGAGAGGGATGGAAGTATGCATTCCAAAACTGCTTTGAGTGCTTTACCTCACGGTCATCTTCAGATCCGTAAATAGGCTCTTTGGATTAACTTTGTTGTGATTTATTCTTCATCGTGATTAGCAGTTGCTTAGCGCTGCACAGAATGAGACTTGCGGCATCTTCCACTTTTAGTATGTCATTTTATTCTATTCAGTATTTTAGTTGCAAGTATTTTTGCTGGGTGTATTCCAAGTTTTCGCCTGTTGTTTTCAACTGTTATGATTCCTTTCATATTTTTCTAGTCAAGTCACTACACCAGCGACAAAAGAGTGTGTGATCCTTTCAGATGCAGCGAGAACGGAGAGTAATTTAGAGCGGCAATCAGTAATTCCCTCAAATACACCTTCCCATCGATCCAAAGTCCTATCATTACCATCCCACACACACACGTAAACACTTTCAGCTCAAAAGGAATAATGGCCCCCCACTTTTAGGCTCTCAGCCGGCCTCCACGTCTAGTTGAATTCAAGGCGAGTCAAAGTCTCCGGGAATGGTCTTTATTTTGAGGGCATTTCAGTGTGTGGAACAGCCTGTTTGAAGGAATATTACAGCTCTTCAAAATTGCTAAGACACATTTCTTGAAACCTTCAGCCATTTTCTCAACACTTTGAACACAAAACCAAATATCTTCAAGCTACTCTTCTGTCAAGATCACCTCAAAACCATTTTATCCATGCTCAAAAGCAAACAATGCTTTCAGATCATACACAGCCAGTTAATATATATTTAAAACACTACAGTCGATTCTACATAAATAAAATGGGGATGTAGTTACAGAATGTTTTTTTTATTTATTATTCAAATGTTTGCAATTAAAAAAGTATAGTTATCACAATTAACAA
The DNA here is from genome assembly GCF_963280865.1 of Gymnoscopelus braueri. NCBI lineage: Eukaryota > Metazoa > Chordata > Actinopteri > Myctophiformes > Myctophidae > Gymnoscopelus > Gymnoscopelus braueri. The sequence continues at coordinate 38,191,864 of NC_137612.1, read as the reverse complement.
TGAATTTATTGTAAGTACTGAACGTAATACAGTATTGAATGTTCGTATATTCAGCCCTTGCATACAAACTAAGAACAAAGAAAACTCTAAATGAAAATCACATAACAGTACACAAAAAAATGTCAGGCAACTGCAAAATCAAAGTCAATGACTGATTAATTCCCCCTCACTGTCATGTCTTTATGCTGGTTCCAGCCAGCCAGAGGACTTTGTCCACATCACAGGCAATATCTGTCCCTTGCCAAGAATGAGGGGAAAAACCTCTGGTGTGCTGGACCCAGCCTTGACAGGACTCCACGCACCTACAGTATGTTACCACCGGCCAATTCCATTTCCCCTGGTATATGGGTTTCGGTCAAAAACCTTACACTGCCACACACTCTTCTATTGGGATGAGGAAAGGTCTGTATGGTAGAAGGCAAACCATTGGCGTAACTCTACAGACCCAAACCACCATATATACCGTAGCTCTTTTCGACTGCAAGGGTCACCCAGAACCTATGGGTCTTTAAGCTGAAACTTTTCGAACCCATGAAGTTCTGTGATGCTTTCTTGTTACATTTCCATCAATCTGGGAACCCATCGCCAACTGAAAATGAAAAACAGCGCCCTCTGCTGTTTGTTCTATGTCTGTTGGCTCTGGGCGGAAGAAAACGTAACGCCAGAGCGCAAGGAAACCGGTGTTTGTTGTATGCCTTCAGCGCATCACTTCCGGTTGGTGCGACTATGTTTTCATTCCCACTAACAATATTTCTACACGGAACACTAACACCACTTCTCCCAGAGAACATGGATCGTATTGGTTATAAGCCCACTTGTTTCTATGATGAAAGAGTAAGTTAAAATGTGAATATCTTTCCGTGGTTTTGTCTGCTCCGCGGACGCTATTGTTAAATTAGTTTCGGTTTGTTTCGAGGGGGGAAGGATCGACGGACACGTGAATCCCGCCCACTACATTTGATTGGGTAAAGCGCGGCCTGCTTCCTGATCTGAAGGCACGCCCATGCGCACACGTTATGACGAACCTCCCCGACAGATTCCAACGCAGTGAGAATCTGTTCTTGAGAGATTACATTTCCATTAAGGGAGAGGTACGCCATAAAACAAACGACACACAGCGCGTCGCATCAACGTGTTGTGAGCTTATAGATCTGCTATTTTTGTCAGCAGATCTAGCAGAGCCAATAGACAGTATGCACTGCCTGTTGATGATCCTGCTGCTCACGCTCACACTAAACCTCCTGACAATAAATAAAAACCTGCTTCCCGCCTCTGCCTCTCAGATTCTTTCCATCCACTGAACACACCTGTGCCACCTGTGCCCTCTGAACTTGTACTGTACTGTAATACTGTAGCAAAGACATATCAAAAGAAAGCAAGACTGCCAAACTTTGCTTGACATCCTACGTCTGTGTAACGTAGGTGCCCGGCCCTTTAGACCAGAAGTAGGCCGCAAGTCTATAATATGAACACAGATTATGACCGATTCTTTTGCCCCATGGTCACTGAAGTAAATACTGGAGACGGTCTTCACTAGCCGTTGACGTTAGTGAGGTCTGATCGCACCTACTTAGGAGACCGGAAATGGGTACCATTTTGCACTAGTAGCGAGGCATGTGGTTGGCGATCTTGGTAATATATTACATAGGATCTTTGACTGTAGTCTGTCCAACTGGTTTGATCACATCATTAGAAACTAGTGTGAACCATTTTGTTTTGTTTGAATTTTGGAACACAAGTGCAGAGTTTTGCAGAAAGAGTGAATGAGATCTGCAAATTGTGTCTAACTACCTGAATAAGGTTTTTCCAAAAGAAAAAAATCATTTGACAAATGGGTTTAGGCCGCTATACATTTGGTTCAGAGAATGGGCGGTTTAGTGTTTTAGCCATCCTGAAAAACTTTAAAGTGAGTGTAAGTAATTGTATTTCTTAAAATTAAAACAAGTGTTAAATAGCTTATTGCAAGGATTGCTATAGTGTTAGTTCAGTAACAGGGGCCTCCCTCGACTCCCTGTCTCTCCAGCTCTCTCGCTCCAGAAAATGTATTTCCTGTATACTAGAGTCACAGAGACACACTCTATAGCAACGATTACTATCAATATATAGAGCTTTCACAGAAAATAGGCGAGCAATGCGATGCAAGTTCAGCAGAGACAAATCATACACTACTATACAATATCTCAAGACAACATGCTGTGTTACACATGCCATCTGTAAAGCCATCTAAAGTGCCCGGGGTAATGTGAACCACACAACAGTGCATGTGTTGTCATTATCCAGCCTCTCTCTGCTGGCTTTGCACACGCAGAAAAATAAAGGTGCCAACTGGAACCGAAACTGGTTCTTCAGAGTGATGCCATAGAACATTTCAGACCAAAAAAACATGTATTTGAATGATTCTATACTTCATCTGTGTCCCCCAGGGGTCTACACTAGTTGGTCCACTCCTTTATTCCATCTGCACCAAATCTCTTAGCCGAAAATAGCAGATATACAGCAATTTTCGCCAAATGTTCGCTTATTAAGACAAGCCCAAAATTGGGATGCAAGGGTTTAAGTGGTTAAAGGTGCCTCAATGGTCTTTGACAAAAAAGGTTCTCTAGAACCATATGAGAAACATGAAGAACCATTCACTAAATAAAATGGTTCTTTAGTCTTTTATCATTCACTAAATAAAATGGTTCTTTAGCCTTTTAAAGAACCATTTAAGAACCATTATATTTTTCTGTGTGCAGACAGCTTTGCTAGCCATTACTGTCATTACTCAGGAGCAGAGAAGACCACTCTCTTCTCCACACTCAACGGCGGTCCATTCAATCATCTTCTCAACCCAACCTCCCACTACTGCAGCGCTGCTAGCCAGGACAAGACCCACACACACACACACACACACACACACACACACACACACACACACACACACACACACACACACACACACACACACACACACACACACACACACACACACACACACACACACACACACACACACACACACACACACACACACACACACACACACGAACGGAGAAAGCAGTGGCTGTTGTATGGTGATCATGCTGTGCAGAAGTGTGCAGTTTGGTGGACAGGGGCCGGAATGAGTCTCTTTGGAAATGCAGGTATACTCAAGAGTGTCAAATGTATCCTTCCTGTGGGACATATGTTTTGGTCCTGCCAATCCTTGACAGACATTTGGAACCAGTTTTTTAAAACATTCTCACATATTTACAATAGGACAATTAATTCCAACCCATATACTGCCATCTTTGGGGACAGGCTACTCCCCACTGAATATAAGCCCACAAAACATCAGTCAAACGCTATAGCCTTTGCTTCACTTGTAATTTGACGTCTCACTCTCATTCATTGGAAATCTATAACGCCACCTTCCTTCTTCCAGTGGGTTGAGGAGAAGATGAAATTATTGCCGATGGAGAAGATTAGATATACTAGGACACTGGGATTCTAGATTGGGGACAACATTGTTGATTGCTGCACCCATGTTTTCAAAAAGTTATAAATAAAGTTAAAAAGATTTATAAAAAATGTATCCTTCCATTTTGCACGTAATATGTTTTATTTTGTTAAAATTAGAGTCATTGCTATAGCGTGAACAGCTCTCCCTCGTCTCTCCAGCTCTTTAGTAAACAGAAAATACATTTGCAGATTCCAAATTTATTCCTATCAGGAGAGAAAAATATCACATAATGATCAGCTTTAGATAGTGTTCCAGTTCCAATTTTGTCTGCTCATTGTTTTGTTTGATCGCTTCCAATTTCTCTTGTTTATCCTGTCATCGTGAATGAGTTCTCCTGACTGGATAAAATTGGTATCCCTGAAAATGTATTTTCTCATTTTCTGTTCACTAAAGAGGTGGAGAGACGGGGAGACCCCTGTTACTGAACAAACACACAGTGATTGCTATCAGATAGAGCTATTTAAGACTTAATTAAAATAAAAAAAACACTTTAAGTAATTTCCTCACCTTCTGTCTCACTGTTCAGTTCTGTGTAGCTTGAAGTGGTTCAACTATACACTATATTTGCCTAAGACAATGCAAGACAATGCTTACACATAGTACCTTTACTATGGATCCTCCACATATTACTGTAATTGTCCTCTTATTTACAGATATATCTTAACAGTGTGAAGCTACACCAATATATGCAGGAGCACTACACTACATCATATGAATGCGTGTCTCGTTGGAAAGCGGTATACTGTAGATTCAAAATGCATAAAAATGAATAATTTACATCTGTCTTCAATAAAGCATTATAAATTCAACAAGTTATGTCCCCACAGTTTTACTTGCAGCGGATTATCTGCATTAGGAATAAGGCAATGAAATGATTAAGCGAACCGTGACCATTAAATAAATCCATCTTAAATATGTGCATGAATTTGACTTTTCTCATTTCCTAAGCCTCACCATTGCTCTTGGTGCCTGAGAAGTACATGTTTCAGAAATTATTGACCTTAAAGGACTATTTAACATAACAATTTACATACACTGGTACCCTGGTATTGTAGATGCTTAACAGAGAATACGACGTGTCAAAAACAGCCGATCTACAAGCTCACAATGTGTCACAGACAACGCTGTACGGCAAAGTATAAGTCAGGCTAGGGGCGGGGCGACATGACTTCAAATCAATATCACGATTTTTTTCAAACTTTTGTCTCAATTACGATAATGAATGACATTAAAAAAAGAAAAATGCACCATTGTACAGCAAAGTAGAATCTCTCAAGACAGATTCTGCTAATTAGTTTCCTTTTCTTTTTACCGAATGGGTTCCTAGATTGAACACAGGGTTAAGTGATTTATCAGATTTATAGTCGATCATGCAATATTTACTAGAATTTCTTCGTGTAGATTTGATAATAGGCTATATAAGAAATAAAAAAAATTATCAAAATGAACCCCTGCTTCTCGATTATTCGATTCACCTACATGAGCAAAAATAAGTTGGTTATTAGTTCTAAATATCGGTTTCGATACATTTTTGTTTAATTGCCCAGCCCTCCATCAGAGGGAAAGGTTGGTCTGGTCAGCCTACTTTAGCTGCTATGGAACAAATATGCCCGACAGCTATTGTCTAAGCTACAACTGTGACAACCCCAATCCTGCCAGTCGCTGAAGGACAGCTCTCAAGAGATAACAAAATGCTCTCCTATTATATTGCACAAAGCCCCAGCCATATAAGTACATTGATCCTGCATTATGGGCTTTACTTTTTTCATATTAAATGTGCCATAAAGTAGATGACGGGAGGAGGGGGAGGGGGCGGGGTTGGATATTTCTTTTGCGATGAAAGCACTACTATGGAATCTCAACATGTCAAAATAAAATCCCACAATCCTTGGATTACTATTTGATTGTCAGTTCCCACAATAATCTGGAAATAGAGCAGCGGATTGAGGTATTTTTGTTTCCTTGCGACGCTCCCGACAACTCCTGCAGTATTTTCCCACACTGTTTCTGCCCTGTTCTTTCCTCGTGGGGTCTGGCCGTGCTGGTGCACAGCAGTAATGTGCTGTCTGCTGGGGATGGGGGGATGCGGGGGGATGTGTGTGTGGGGGGAAGTGGAGCTAAGGGATAAAAAGTAATGACTCTACTGTGCAGAGACAGTTTTTTTGCAGTAGCATTGCAGGTAGACACTCCAGCTAGTACAATGTGACATCAAAGCACCTGCAGCATTCCCTGGAAGGTTTCTCACTCAGATGACTGTGTACCAAACATTAACCCAGTGATTCTCAACCTGTGGGTTTGCCAGAGGGAATTGGAAGTGGGTCCCCCCAAAATCATTGGCAAAACACTATGATTTTATTGATAATATAACATTTATATAAAATAATTTATGTTAAAAAATAAATGTCATTGTATTTTCTTTTTTGGAAACCTTGAAAATAAGTTTTCATTGATGCCCGTAAATAGGAACTTAAAGTATACTACGTTGGTTCTATTGATCCATGTGCTCTGAAAACACAAGTAGCCCGCCGTGTTAAGTGGTCAGATGGGTGGGCCGCAAACCTTTTATACTTGTTTTATACTTCGTCGTACGACGTATCGTCGGTTCAAAGTGGCTAAACCAGAAAATTATCAACTTCTATATATTTTTCTTTTTTCACATAAAATGATAAAAGACAACTGAAATGCTGAACAATGTCCAAATATGAAAAAGCTAACGCAACAAAAAACCTTGTGGTGACAGACATGTGCAGAGTTACCAGAAACAAAGGATGCTTCACCACAAGCCTTTCCTACATTCCTGCTGTAAGCAATTCAGTTTTGAAAAACCAACACCAACAGCGAACAAATAAACTTTAACAAATGCTATACCGTACATACAGCTCAGAAATACTTTAATATCTGGGGTGTTCCTGTCCACATGTACAAATGCATTGCCATTTATGGACTACGGTAGACGTACTAAATGATGACCGCAGCAAACTTTAGTTGTATCCCTATATCATAACTGACCCATGGTTCCTTGCCTCTGTATCATGCCCTGAAATCACACAGTTTAGTGTTCATTTAACTATATGCAAATATGGACCCAAAATTGTGTAAAGAATGTAAAGAAAGTGTAGCTACATGAACCCAAACGGGTTGATCAGATTTAAGTTCATATACAGTAGTACGGTATGTACAGTAAAGTATTATCATACACGTTTGTCTCCAGAGACACATGTAGCCTATATTTCTGACCAGGAATGAGCACAAAGTATAGAAACCCAGGTGACAATACATGTAATATTCTGTATCAATAATAATAGCAATAGGGGTGCAACAGTTAATCAAACTAATCAATTTTAGGGGCAAATATTGACATTTCTTTTACTTAAAAAAAATGTAATACAGAAAATAGCTGATCAACAAAATCACGGTGTGTTGCATTGTGAGATCATACTGTACATGTTTTGTCTACTTTCTGTATTTTTCAGCTACACCATTGTACGTCAAAATATGAAATTGTGGTTACTCAGACAAATCTATTTACAAATTTGTTTGCGTCGATTCGTTGATATGAAAAATGTAAAACATATTAAAAAATGTATATAAAAAAGAAGAACGTAAGCAACAGCATGCATTAGCCTAGTATACTGTAGTTCTTTTGGATGACTTGGGGAGTGATCATCAGAACGACACTTGACTTCAATGAACTTCTACTGACTGCATGGTGATCATTATAAATAAATTAGCTTTGTATTCCAGAGTGACTTTCAATCATTATACTACAGGCTGTAGGTCTTTATACTGTACCTCCCCTGTCTCAGGGCAAAAAGCCAACTATATATGCGTGTGTGTGTGTGTGTGTGTGTGTGTGTGTGTGTGTGTGTGTGTGTGTGTGTGTGTGTGTGTGTGTGTGTGTGTGTGAGGGAATGTGATTGCAAATGCATGAGCATCTGTATGTACAGTTTGTGTGTGTATTTGGGTGGGCGTGTGTGTATCTGAATGAGCTTCTGTATGTGTGTGTGTATTTGTGTCCGAATGCGTGTGCGTGCGTGCGCGCGTGTGTGTACGCACATGTGCATGAATATGCCCACAGCTGTCACAGTGTGCACGGTGCTAGCACAGGAGAGCAACATATGCCTTCTGATCTCTGGCCTCCTCTGATTACAGCGTACAAGAAGATGAGTCCAGATTGCCATGGGAGATGATGACAGCAGTCTGCTTCAGATCTTGATCAAACTCATCATGCAGGTAATAGCTCCAACACGCTGCCATGCAAGAAAATACAAGCCGGGTGAACCAGGGTGAACCCTATTACCTGCATATTAAGGGTTGTGCGATATTCATAATCTGTATTTGCTTTACAGTGCATGCTACCGCAGATAAGACCGTCTTCTGTCTCTCTGGAAAATTATCTTATGCGGTAGATATATATGACACAGTATGGATTGCACAGGTCACCACGGTCCATCTACCACATGGAATAAACATAGCGTATCCACTCAAGCCGTCTGTTCAGGCTTTTAAAATCCTAAATGTACCTCCTACAGCTCTCATGAGGTCGGTTTTGGACCTTGTGAGGCTGAGAGGTCTTGCTAAAAGCACTCATAAAAGAGACCGAAAATGGATGTTCCGAGCTACATTTTCTTTCTACACGAAATGATATGTGATCTCAAAAAGAGTATGCTGTTTACAAATCAAGACAAAGGGATGACAGGAAAACATCAATATTGAAACGCAGGCTCCAAAGTGAGAGGGAGAGAGAGAGAGAAATAGCTGTAGCAAGCACACTGACTCAGGTGGGTGGTAAAACAAGGGTGTAGAGAAGAGGGACTCTTTAAAACATGGTCATGACTTTATACAGGGGTAGACAGAACTGCTCCCACAACAGGGAACGATGAACCGAACCTGTGTTTTCAGTTTTTCTGTTGGTAGCTGAAGAAAACGGAGAATAACCATTCTGACGCCTCAAACACAGCCCCAAGTCACCCTGTGTAAGCTTAGCTAAACACAGAAGAGAACCTACATGTAAAGGTCAGGTCCATTTCCCACTCAGGGTATTACAGTGGCTTTCTACTGTATAATATATGGGTATAAATAATGCATGGGCTGGCTCAGTCTCAACCTGACTTGACCAGGGGATTCAACAACCTAATGCTAATTCACCAATGAGAAAACCAGAAACATTACAGTCTGTTATAGCAGTGGTAGAAAGTAACTAAGTACATATACTCAAGTACTGTACTTAAGTACAACATGGAGCTTTTATTTTTTTTTACTTTACTGGAGTATTTCCAATTTTGAATACTTTAGTATTGCAACTTTAGAGTAGAATTATCTACTCCACTACATCTCAAGAGGCAAATATTGTACTTTTTACTCTACTACAATTATTTGACAGCTTAGTTCTTCTACCACCACTGGTGTCAAATGTACATGCTAACATCCTTACTGCACAAACTGAGAGACTCATGCAAAACTGCTTCAGCTCATTAACCTTACATAGTCAAGATTCAAGAGTTTTAATTATTTTACATCGTGTACACAAGTGTAAAGATTATATGGTTTCGGTTCCTCAACATTATAGCAGCAATAACAAATACATAATTAAGAATAACAACAGTAGTAAGCTGAAGGCAAAGATAGCAAAGTATGCACCCCCCCCCCCCCACACACACACACACACACACACACACACACACACACACACACACACACACACACACACACACACACACACACACACACACACTTGTCTATGAAGAAACAGTTTTAAAGAAGGTGTGTGTGTGCCTGCGTGCATAATGTATGCCTGTGCATTACAACTGAGGTCAGTGCATGGACGGTGAGTGCAGATAGCTATAATTGATTCACACGTTTATTATGGTCAGATTAGGCACGCTGCCAGAGATGTGACAGTGGAAGAGAGGGGAGAACCTGGACCAGCCTGTTCGCAATTACAATGTCTAATGTATGCTCTTGTCGCAGCGGTGTTGTGTGTCAAAAGTAGGGAGCTTGTAGATCTGCCGTATACAAGTAAGACGCGCGAACGCTGGAAGCGAACGCAGCTCAAAAATATTGTGTATTTACGGACTTGTAATCCGTGTTATTTCACTGTGATGGGGAGAGAACATTGACTGTGTGTGTGTGTGTGTGTGTGTGTGTGTGTGTGTGTGTGTGTGTGTGTGTGTGTGTGTGTGTGTGTGTGTGTGTGTGTGTGTGTGTTTTGCAGGCTGTGCCGATCTACAAGCTCACATGTGACACGTGAGCTTGTAGATCTGCTATTTTCAAAAATCTTGACAGAAAATGCAAATAAATACTTTCAGATGGGAGTCTGTAGTCAAATATTTACTGGTCAAATAGTTAGAAAAGCCCTTTTTAATCAACACTCCGGTTACTGAATGTCTGCCTGGAAGCTTGTTAGCATAATATGATAACAAGCTGCCACTCTCTTTATGTCGTCCTCAGATGAGCCCTCCATCGTCAGCCGCTGCGCTGCCACAATGTTATTGTGACAATGTTAATGGAAATGAGTGCTATCTGCTAAAGCTAGCCATGCAGTATCTGTTGACCACCTACTCCCAATGCCCTTGGTTGAACCACACGATCTTCAAAGTCAGCCTTATGTTGTGACAATTAACAATTACAATTTAGGCATTTAGCAGACGCTCTTATGCAGAGCGACTTACAAGTGTGTAATCAGAATAAGCAGAGTATTCAGCATGAACTCTAGTCAACAAGTTTAGTCTTTTTCGTCTTTAATGCCAATAATATTTTCCTATTCTATTCTATAAAAATGACTGGGTAAATAGTCACATAAGCAGAGTGCAAAGACAACAGTGTGGTCACTACACTGTAGTGCCTCAAAGAAAATAGGATACCAGGTAAACAATGAACATAGCATCTGTCTAAACAACATGCTATCTAATAACATCATTAACATTTGTGGATTGTGGTCAAGCAAAAACGTATCTGAATAACAATAACATGTGAACAACAAGTATCCAAGATATAACCAACATGATCTCAACTAACACTCGTGCAGTTTCATGACTGCATGTTTGTTGACAGACACTATCTTTCTTGACACTATCCCGTGACAAAATCTGTCCACACACACACACACACACACACACACACACACACACACACACACACACACACACACACACACACACACACACACACACACACACACACACACACACACACACACACATACACACACACACACACACACACATAGGGAAAACAACAATACCAGCCTCGCTGTCGCTGCTGGTAGATATATTTGACCAAAGACCTCGATATTGGGGATTCCATTGGTGCTTTCAGAGGATATTTGCACACAAGACCATTTTGAGAAATGATAATCAGTATTACAGATAATCATATGATGACCAAACAGCTAGAGGCATTCATTGTTCATTCATTTCAGTCAGCTAGAGCAGACTCTAAATAAGTTCAGAAAATGTTATGACTTTACTCAGAGTTTACACCAGGATAAAAACACATTATCACAATATTATGGAAACCAGTAGGAGGAGACCTGGTTAATCCCACAGGGTAAATTCAGTTTTCAGCTTCACCCAGCTGATGCAGATGGTTCTGTGAGTGCTCAGGGGAAAGCACTTGCTCTTGCTCAGGGACACCTCGACACATACCCAGGGCCCGGGAATTAAACCTGGCTGGGACCTAATACATTTTAGGGTACCTGGCTGGGGACCCCCTTGAACCCCATCAAGGACTCCTCGTTGAGAACCAGTATGCTAGGCAACTGGACAATTATGTTGAACCCTCCAGTTGTTAATTTTAGCAGTCAGTGATGACATTGTTGTTCCACTGAGCAGCTGATATGTCACTGATTTCCCAACTCTTTATTGTGGGAATGTAACCATGAAATGTCATGGTTTACCTGGCTGGGGACCCCCTTGAAGGGTGGAGAACTGGAGCACTGAATGACTGATGTGGTACACAACGCCCTTTGTGCTCTTAAGCAAGGCATTTCAACTCCACAGGGTCCAGTCAGTGGAACCGATTCTGCATCTGGCTCCATTCTGTCACCCGGAATTTGGCAAAAATGGACACGGGCGAGCGTAAAAGACCTGTTCTTTTGTCAGTGGGTTCATTGTTCAAATTCAGTGTTATGTTTGCGCAGATGAATGTACAATAGCCTGCCGTGTTCAGGGGCGCGCACACACACACAATAGATGAATAGAAACAATAGTCAAAGAAAAAAAGGTGAACTAAGCTCTTCTCCCCATGGAGGTGTACACCGTGTTCTATTTCCAGCGGTCTTGGTTGAGGATTGGACACGTTAAGCACAACGCTACAGGACTCTGTGAGGGTGACACCGGCTCTGATGGCGCCATCTGTCACCGGCAAACTCATTAACAACTGCAATTTGGAGAAGAGGCCTCCGAGGGCGCAATGGACCGGCGGTGAAGTGAACCGATTTATACTTTGTCGTGCGACGAAAATAGCAGAGCTACAAGCTCACAGTGTGTCGTGTCGTGGATGCAGCACATTGTGTGACACACACACAAATTCAAGCCAGGATCAAACTCAGTCCCATCGCTTCAAACATCACCAGAACACCCCACATGTGCTCACCCAGACACACATATACATAAACGTGCACACTTACAAACACATACATACAAAGTCAAACGCGCGCGCGTGCGCACACACACACACACACACACACACACACACACACACAAGGGCATGCGATGCGAGGGCATGAAAGTAGGCTACGACCTTGTGTAACTTCTCTTGTTCTGTCCAGCTGTACTGAAACCATTATGACATCTCTACAGTAGGTAAACAGTAAATGTCACTAATCTAACCAACCTGTCATAACTTATTGAACAACATTTATATTTCCTACACCCATACAGAACGGTTTTGACATGAGTTGGAGTCTTCTATGTGTTACATAAGGTTATGAGTCATTACAGTCATGGTTGAATTATTGTATTGTACTGTCATATACATGTCATTTTATGCCAGAACATGTCTTCTATGTCATTTATGCCTGAGGCATAGAAACTGTACACGGTATGCACTATGTCAAATAAGGACTGAACCCGATTTAAAGTATACTTTGGCAGTTTCATGCAGTTTTCATTTCAAAACACACGTAACAATGTAGAAATTGTTAAGGAATACAAGTACTGTACTTGATTTCCATGTCGTCATTGAACTAAAACACTGATACTATTTCGAAAAGAATGCCAACAGAGACTGCATTTTCTGTGCAGGGCAGGTTGAGACAGTATAGGGTGGATACAAATCTAAAGGTACTTTTCAATCTTTTGTAGAGAGTGTCTTAGCATTTTGTTTTGTTGTCTGGATATGCTTCATTAACTGTGAGTAATAAAAACAAACTCCATAAAAAACGTTTCCAGGTACAAAATAAGGTAGCAGCAGAATGGCATCAACGTACGAGACCCCAGTGGTTAAAAAGGGCAAAGCTATTACCAATGACGCAACGCACCCACTGTACCATCAATATCACCTCATGCCATCAGCATGATGACATACCGTACCCGTGTTATGAACCAGTCTAGCTCAGAGATCAGTTGTCAGCTCAAGCATAGCACTTCTGAACAAACAGAACGAATAAAGAATCTATCAAAGAATCTATCTATAATTATTTGGAAAATGTAAAATATGTGCAAGGAAGTGACCTCATTCCTACTTCAAGAGTATCTTGGGCCCAGTTATACACTCTCTCATAGTTTCTGTCCTCAGACTATGCATTATGAATGTGTACTAATACACTCATAGTTTACTGTCCTCAGACTATGCATATGAATGTGTAGTGTACTAAGACGCTAAACACTGTAATACTGTAATACAGCACTAAATCCAGCCAGAACTACTCCCCAGTCATGCACAGCGCTTATGGTAGATTAACAAAGTATTAACGTATATGATCCAAACGCATGTCATATCTAGGTCAGCATTTAGTACTAATCTGAAACACAACAATAAATACGACTGGGATGCTGTAGTGTATGAACACAATGTAAACACAACAATACAACAGAATTCCTGGGCAAAGAACTTTGGGTAAATGAATAAAAGCTAATTATGGTGACCCTGATGTCATGGATAAAGCTACTAATTATTCCCTGGGTAAATTAAATATTATTTAACCGACAAAGAGTATTATGAAGAAAACAAGGCATGTGATTCAGCATTCCTCAAATAGAAAACAACAAGGCAAGTAATTAACCACATGGACATGAACTCACCCACCACACACACACACGCATAATAAAACCATCAGGGTTAATTTAACTGACGGTGTAAAATTGGTCCCAAACGGACCCTTGCACTTCAATCTTGGTTCATTTTTACTCTCTGTGTTAAATTAACTCTGAGGATCTTATCACACACACACACACACACACACACACACACACACACACACACACACACACACACACACACACACACACACACACACACACACACACACACACACACACACACACACACACACACACACACACACACACACACACACACACACACACACACACAGGCACCCCTCAATCTTTATAGCCTGTGCCGATCTTCCTATCCCCCTGCCTCCCACCTCTCTCTCACACACACACACACACACACACACACACACACACACACACTCACCGGTCTTTCCCTCCTCTCTCTCGGACCTCATGTCCTCCACGGTAAGCGCTCCACTTGGCTCCACTGTCAACGCCGGTGTGTGTTCTCATAGCAGGCCAGAAACATACACCCCCAAACACACACACACACACACACACACTCACACACACTCACTCACACACACACATGCACCATTCAAACTCAAAGCCACAGACAGCCTTTAGCCAGCCTGTGCCGCTCCCAGTTGCGGTCTCCTCTCTGTGACTCCACCCAGACAGGTTTGTATGTAGCACCTCCCCCTGCCAAGCTGCTCTGCCTCTCTCTCTCTCTCTCTCTCTTTCTGTATACCTGCTTTGTGACACGCCCAGAGGCACTCTGGGTAACATTCACCCCCCGCCCCCCCTTTTTCCCTCCCTCTCCCTCTCTGCAGGGAAATGTATTCTCTGTGACAACACACCTCCCACCCTCCTCCCACTCTTTCGGTGTGTTTTCCCTCCCGTGCGCCGCAGGGGGGGGGGGGGGGGAGGGGCTGCTTCAGGTAAACAGCCCAGGTGAGTCACCGCAGCGCCGAAGCAGCCAAAGTGCTCTCGCTCCCTCTGATGGCGGAGAACTGACAGAACGCACACACGCACACACATACATACACACACACCCCTCACAACACAGCACTCAACATAACAGTCAGCGAACAACATGGTCAACAGTCAGTTGGCTAGTGTATGCGATCCTATGGTGCTCGCAGTCTAGTCGTGGTCTATTGCAGTTGGTTCTTAAAATGTTTTCTTTCCATGGACCCCCATAACTCTGACAGCATACAAATGGACAGAGCTCAGTTACAGCCCTGTAAGGGTCCATTTGGAACCCCCTCAAGGAACCCAGGCCTGAAGGTCCCTGGACCCCACTTTGAGGACCACTGGTCTGTTGTGTGTATTGAGTTTACATTTCTTTGCCGTCAGGTGGAAACCTCATCCAAAACTATTACTTTTCAGGATTCATATACAAAAGCAAAAAATAGCAGATCTACAAGCTCAAAACGTGTCGCGATGGGATGCGTTTTGAGTTTGTAGATCTTCTACTTTTGCTACTTTCGTGTGACACTACTGTAGTAAGTATGATGAAGTAGAAGTAGGGCATTATTTGACAAAAAGAAAACGTTTAAATATGGAGGTATGAGTTTTCTGCCTTACAGCAACAATTTTATCCTTCCCTACAGGCCAGTTTCTACAGAGGAGAGAGGAATGTAAACAGTGAATGGCAAGGATGTAAGTTGTATTATTAGTCATAGCAAGTAAAAACAGATGACAGTGGTGTGGTATGGGGCTGAGATAATGCGTGTCCAAAACACTGTACAGTATTAGTGTACACTTTTAGTAGAGTACACTTTTAGGGTGTTTTCATATTAGGTGCGATTGCTTCATGCCAATTGCGAGAACTGCAAGACTGCCCCCCAGCCCCCCCCCCCCCCCTCTCAGCTTTCACATTAGTAATGTTCTGTACCCGAGTTGGACCCAGAGGTAGTTAAAGGACCATAACAGGGTCAATAGATATCATTGTCTATTCACAGCTTGCATGGGCCATATATCATACATAGACCATTTTCCTGTTAATGGCTGTTTTTTAATAGACTTATTTTTGGCAGTTTTATTTCAGATCGCTCAGTGTCGAGAGAGACAGGAAACCAAAGGTAGAGAGAGAAGAGACGTACAGTATGACACAAGAGGGTAGTTGCATTCAAACTCGGGTCCTCGTGCTCACAAGGAGCATATCACCACTGTTGGGTGGAAACCTTGCTATGTCCAAAACCAAACATTTTCAGAAATAGTGAAAATAGCAGATCTACAAGCTCACAATGCGTCGCGATGTGACGCATTGTGAGCTTGTAGATTGGCTCTTTTCACTACTTTTGCTTGTATGACAAGGTAGGGCAAATGACAAAAAAAAACATAAAAAGTAGAAATTTGGAGATACAAGGTTTCTGCCCGGCAGCAACGATATGGTCTGTGCACTAGCTGAGTCACCAGGTACCCAGCTGTTAATGGCTTTTTTTTTTGTTTTTTTTTTCTCATTTGTTTACATTTTCATCTGTCATTAAAAATGAATAATTGAGCCAATGTTGGCTAAACATCACTGCACGGTCATTCATGTTTGAATTTTGTTCGTAAATCAATCTGTTCTCCGGGGACCATTTCTGGCTAGACTTTTCAAATCAATCCACGCGCTTTGAGATGGATTTAAAAAGCAACGATAACCTAACTTTGACAAACTCACAATGAAAAATGTGTGTGCTGGAATTTTGTGTTCCTCAATGACTCTTGCCACCTGCATGTCGTCTGTCACTGCATCCATACACCTCTTTGGCCTTCCTCTTCTCCTATCACCTCGCTATTTCTGCTTATTTTTGTTCGTTTTCGGCTATAACGACATGCCCAAAATAGGGACACCAGGTTGAGAGTGGTTGAGCCCTGGGTAGCCCTGGGTAGCGTTAGTGTCCTGCTCTGACCTGTATGGTTATAGCAAAACCCATTAACATGTCACCCTGTTGTGTCCTTCACAGGACCTGTCAGGGGACTGTCTATAGGTCTGTTAAATGGTGCCTCGGATGAGCGTGAACACAATCTCACAGGTAATAGAGTTACGGGCTGATCCAGGCTGCCTGGCTGTCAGAATGTGAGGCAGCCTGGAACCTCAAGACTAAACAACAGCTTTTTGACAGAAGTAATACTGCAGTCTAACATACAAAGGCACCGCTGAACTGCCATGCTGTGTGGATCTGACTGACTGGGATGATATAACCTTGTATTAGAGACTTTGGTTCGGGGATGAAAAGTCTAAAAAATTTACCCGTAAGGGTCACCTGATGCAATGGGATGTGTCAATCACTGACTTTCTTATTTTCTCTGAGCTAACAGCAGGTGTTGGTAGAAAAGACTGCAATGCTGTCACACTCACAAATACCGCACTTTGTTGAGTGTTTCTTTATTGCGGGCCTACTGGTATACACTCAATATGTTACATGTTATACAGATTATATCATGGCTCTGTTTTCTGAGTTATTTTGTAAATTAACTAGACGCTGATGACCTGTTGTGAGCTTGGAATTCATCTGTTATGCATCTGTTATATTTAAAGACCTATTTCCTACCAGCACACACTTCAAATATATGTGTGTATATACACATAAATATATATATATATATATATATATATATATATATATATATATATATATATATATATATATATATATATATATATATATATATATATATATGTATATATGTATATATATATACACATACACACACACACACACAAACCAAAATGTAGACTTTTGTAATAATCACAAGGTCACACCATCTTGACTCACAGCAGCCTCAACTCTTATTCACCTCGCCGCTTTAATCCTGACTGGCTCTTCGGTCTGACATTTCTTCACGCTCCCGCCTGTCTGTCCTTATTCGGCGACTTAACTCCCTGCACCTCCATGTCATTCATTTGCCTTACACTTAATAAGCCAGGAGAAAGGGGGGGGGGGGGTCCTCAAAACCATTTTTTCACCCTCCCCTCTATATTCTTCTGTCACTCTCCCCTAGCTCTTTCAGACGCACAGGGGGCTGAACGTGTCACACTGCCGTTATCAGTGCTGGGGACCGTTTGATAGAGAGGCGTTAATATATTAGTCAACCTTGAGCGGATGGAAGCAGACAGGGGATGATGGACATTGGGAGAAGTAAGAGAGAGAGAGAGGAGAATAATTGACTCAGGCCCCCGGTCGTCTCTGTTTGGGATGAATGGAAATGTCACCTATCAGGCACATGGTGCACTCTTGCCAGAGGGCCAAGATGAGATGGAGCTAGATTAGAAATCGCTCGCTGTCGGGCAGAAACCTTGTATCTCCGTATTTAAACTTACGTTTTTTTTTCTTCTGTAAATGAATGCCCTACTTCACCACACAGAGTGTCACACAAAAGTAGTGAAACTAGCAGATCTACGAGCTCGCAACGTGTCGCAGTGTGACACGTTCTGAGCTTGTAGATCGGCTATTTTCACATTTTTTTAAATGTTTTTTTAAATAATAATAAAAAAGGAACGGTTTCAGACATACAAGGTTTCCAACCGACAGCGACGGAATGCAGCACATTGGCGGGGGGACTTTGTAGCTCGGTAAAAGCACTGTAGGGAATAATAGGAGTGACTTGGACAGCTAATTAGGATGGCCCATAAGACTCTTATAGATTAAGCAACAACATCCAGGTGATCAATACGGGTCCAGGACGACGCCATCGGTACTGAACATCAATACTAGCTTTGTGAACCTAATCATCACTGGAGGGAGACTCAGAGAGACAATTATTCTGAGTTGCACAGCCCTCTTTGCACAAAAGATTGTAAGAACGGTGATTGGAGAAAAATAATGGGCCATTTCACAACATAATAATCATCCAGCGCTATAAAATGCAATGCAGCCACAGCTCCCAATAAAGCTCCTATTCAGTCTGAGGCAATTTTCGAAAGCGGGACGACGGCAAGCCCCCTGCAACAACAACAATCACACACTTGATGTCAAGTTTGTTGCATGAGTCACACATAGTGTTGCCATGTCTGCTTATTATAAGGGGTTTGGGGCTTGTTTGTCTGTAAAGTTGCTTGTAAATTACTGGTAGTTGCGGGTTGCAGGTTTTTGGTATTATTTGTAAAATGTAGTTGCTTATTTGGGCTCGTTTCCTAAACCAGTGGTTCTCAAACATTTTCATGTCAAGGACCCCCAAATGAATATGGATTTGGCCACGCATCTAAAAATATTTTGTGCCCGGGACCCCCGTACCAGATTTGTGTTGTTAAAATGTTTTGAAAAATATTCTAAATGTTTCGCGTTTTTGTTTGAAAATAGCATTTTCAAATAGCCGATAGTCGCTTCTTTTGGCTCGTTTTCTTAGACCTGGTTGCTTATTTATCTCGCAAAATCTGGCAACACTGGTCACACAACGGGTCTGTCAGCTGAGAGAAAGTGTTATTTAGCCTGGACCAGCGGTGGAAAGTAACTAAGTACATTTACTCAAGTACGATACGATCGTACTTGAGGAACTTTTACTTTACTCAAGTGTTTACATTTTTCGATATACTTTTACTTCACTACACCCCAGAGGCAATTGTGTGCTTTTTTGCTCCACCACAATTATTTGACAGCGTTAGTTACTAGTTACTTCGGCTATTTGAAAATAGCCTACCGGTATCTACAATGCGATGCGTTGTGAGCTTGTAGACCTGCTATCTTTGAAGCGTTTTGTGAAACCGGACATTCTGCATAATGACAACTTTTACTTATGTGTGTGGCAACACCTCTGTACTTTCACTCAAGTAAAATTTTGTATACAGGCCTTTTACTTCTAACAGAGTATTTCGAAATTGTGGTATTGCTACTTTTACTTACAGTAAAGTACACAATCTGAGCACTTCTTCATTTACAAAGTAAATAAGTATTCCAAGTACTCAAAAGTACAAATTACGACATACATACATTTTCTGAAATTCTCTCAGAAATGTGTAGACATTTTCAAAAATAGTGAAAATAGCCGATCTATAAGCTATTTCTATTGGCTATTTTCATTTTAATTAAAATAGGGCTCAAGTGGTTAATTCATAATATATTTTTTAAAGTTTTGGTCCAAGAGTCCCTTCCTAGAGATGCAGTGGAGTAAAAATATTTCCTATTTCAAATGTAGCGGAGGGAAAGTCATCAGCTTGAAAAACAGAAAAGAAAAGAAAAAACAAATACTCAAGTAAATGTACTCAGTCACTGTCCACCACTGCTTTACACTAAGTAAAACAATTGGAATACTTCATCCACCGCTGGCCTGCCCTGCACGCCAGTGTCAGCTGAGAGAGTTCTTTAGCCTTGGTGTACACATCAAAGCCTGCAGAGAGCTGCCAGGCCTTTGTACCCTTGTTCCCAACTCCTATTATCAGATTGTTCTCACACTCTTACACAGCGCAGGCCTTTGCTCCAGTGTTAACCTCCGCCACAAGCTGACAACCCCGTGTCTTTTAACTGCCGAGACCAATCAATCACCAACGCACACTTCCTGGCGTCGTCAAGGCAACGGCTGTTATGTTATCGTCGCCGTCGGGCGGAAACCTTGTATCTCCATATTTCATGTTTTTCTATGGTTTGGGGGAAATGAATGCCCTACTTCATTGTACAGGAACAAATGAAGTACCACGCAAAGGTATCACGAGGGTATCACAAGGGTATCGCGAAGGTCACGCAAAAGTATAGCGGAAATAGACTATATAATATTTGAGAAACATTTTGAAAGTGGTTAAGCGTGTTTCTGGCAGAAACAGTATCTTTAAAAAGATAACCAGCACCCACTTGGTCCTTTTAGGAACTCTTATTCATTGAAAAGCCCAACAGCAGATCAGACACAACGGACGTTTTGGCCCATGGCCTTCCTCAGCTCGACTCATTTGTTAAATATCGAACTAATGAAAAGTATCAACAAGAGCTCAACTACATGGTAACACAGGTTTGTTTTTCCCATTTCAAGTAAGTAACGGTTTTGGACATACAAGGTTTTCCCGCCCGACAGCGAACATTTCCAAGGCAACGCCTTACCTTTGCCAAGCGAGGAGTCAGGGGTGCCGAAGTCCATCAGGCTGGATATCTCCGTGGGGTGGTAGCACATGTCTGTCACCATCGTCTTCTGTCTGTGATGCACAGATGGGTCTGCGAGGAAAAACAAACTTTAATTAGACTAGCACACAGTGCTGGGAGGCTCAAGGTGAAAACTCTTTATTCACACCCATAAAGCGAGGGCGGTGACAATGTAAGGTTTATACAGAGGAGTTAATAGCTGGGTTGCTGTGCGTGCGTGCGTGCGTCATTAGTCCTGCTTGTGGAGGCATTCTCTTTGTGCTGTTATTGAAGTGGGAAGAGAATACAGTAAAGGAGAAAATGGTGTGCAAGTGAGCACGCACACCGTGTGTGTGTGTGTGTGTGTGTGTGTGTGTGTGTGTGTGTGTGTGTGTGTGTGTGTGTGCATGTGCGCATGTGTGCTGATATTTGCATGCTGAGCTGTAATGTGAGTCAATCAGATGAGTCATGATGGCAGTTGTCACTGCCGACACCCCCCACCCCAAGGACACGTTCAACGCAATTTGCGAACATAATTTCCACCAAATAGTTCAGCGCAGTTCACTAGTCGGTAATTACCCGTATCCTACCTCAGCTTTTATTTGATCACTGTTCGGATCCCTTCCCCTCTCATCTTTTCCCCCACATCATTTTCCCCTTGCTATCGTTTGTGCCATCTACAGTATGCTCCTGAAATGGAGTCCGTCCATCTGTGTGATTCCACAGATGTGCACCCTGTGGAGCCGCTCTGCCAAACATCCCCTCAGCTAATGACACTGATGGAGCTCTGCTGGGTGTGATGAGCTTTGAAAGCCAAGGCTCATCTACTCTCTCTCTCTTACTCGCCTAAAACTACTGGTTCTCTATCTATGGGCCGGGGCCCTGCTGGTGGGCCGCGAGGGGTATCGCAAGTGGGCCCCCCAAAACAATTGACAAAACACTACGATTTTAATAATGATATAAAATTTATACTAAAAAGTGACACCATGGGGTTTGGGTGGCGCAGTGGTTAAGTGCCTGCCCACCACCACTGAGGCTGGGAGTTCGAATCCACCGCGGTACATCCAGCTTTGTCGAGCGTTTATACCAGTGGTTCTCAACCAGTGGTCTGGGGACCCCCAGTGGTCCTTGAAGGGGTTCCAGGTGGTCCCCAGTTAAATGATGGCGAGTTGGTAACCAAATGGACCCTTATAGATCTTGAAATCTTGAGAGTGTAAAATAAAATTTGGTTTTATTTTACTCTCTCAAGAGTTAAATTGTTGTTAAACATCTTGCATTACTTAATTTACAAGAAGTCTACACAATTAGAGAATGTAGAATAATTGTTATCTCTCCCATGGTACCATATCAATACAGCAAGTTTTCGGTCTGATAGGCTAAATCTCATCAAATGGGGGTCTGTGGCTCAAAATGCAGAATAAATAATGCACCTTAATATGAAAAGGGTTGAAAACCACTGGACTATACGAACACAATTGGCCCGTGTTCGGGGGAGAGAAGCTGGGCGGTGAGGGTAATATTTGCCACGGCATGTACTCCTACGGGCTGGGACGGTGCCAGGGAGGAGTAGGAAGGAGGCTCTACGTCCTCCCGGTGGGGGATCCTCACTGGCAGGTGAGTCAGTAGGATACAACAGCAGTGACAAGGAATTAATTGGGGAGATAAAGGGGTAAAAAAATTAAAGAAAGTGATACCAATAAATAAGAACTTAAAGTATACTAAGTTCCATTGATCCAAGGTGGAACACAATCGATTGATTGAAATAAACATTCTCTGAAAATATCTATTTTCACTATAAATCAGCCAAATTGCACTTATATTGCACAAATAAGGCGTCTAGAACAATGTTTTGAGAGTCAAGGATCACAATGAAACTATTCTTAAAGTGATCACATGTGCCTGTGTGTGGCATGCTACTGTGCAAATAATTATTATTATGCTAACTTTTTTGCCATCTGCTAATAATAGCTTTCTTCACCAATGTGTTCATAAAGGTGTCTTCTAACACCTTTTAATTACTTCCAACCGAACTCCTAGGAGCCAATCAAAGTTGAGAATGACAACTTTTTCGGTCAGTCTTTCAGCAGCAGGCAATGGCTCAACTGGGCGGGCAGCTGCCCGCATTGCCCAGCGCTGACGCTTCTTTGTGGGAGCCAATCAAAGTTGAGAAGACCTGGTGTGAATAACGGGAAAAATATTAATTGGCCAATATGAGCTTGTGGGACGTCTAACTAGGGGTTTGTGGGGTGCTGAATCCATTCCATTCGTTTTTAGTAACAATGACTCCCTGGCCAGATAATTGGTCATACCTACTTTTCAGAGGGCCTATCCATCAAATTGTGGTGGCCATAATTTTCACTTGTTATTTTTTGTTGAGTGGTATATTTAGATTATTGGGGTTCCTAGAAAGTCAAATGGAAATGGGTTTAATTTGGCATTAACTTTGAAAGGTGGTCTAAGAGTCTATGTCCATGTTTGTGATAAACATCAGAACAACAGAAACAATAGAAATTCATCTATTACCATGGTGCAGCCATCCCCTTACCAAGTGCATACTGATTATCCGTTTCTTGTTCCCCACACCAAATAATGAAGTAGGTAGGTGTCCTTGCATAGCTGATGGTATGGAATGGTTTCAGCACCCCCACAAACCCCTTGTTAGGCGTCCCACAAGCTCATACTGGCCAATTCATATTTTTCCAGTTTTTCACACCAGGTCTTCTCAACTTTGATTGGCTCCTACGAAGTTTCCCAGAGCAGAAGCGTCAGCGCTGGGCAATGCGGGCAGCTGCCCGCCCAGTTGAGCCCTTGCCCACTGCTGAAAGACTGATCGAAAAAGTTTCCCAGAGGAGTTCGGTTGGAAGTAATTGAGGTGTTAGAAGACACCTTTGTGAACAAATTAGTGAAGAAAGCTATTGGTGAGCAATTATTTTGCAGATGGCTAAAAAAGTTGACGTAATAATAATTGGTGAAAATGTGATAGCTCATCATTTTGTAAAAAAAAAATCCAATCTAGAAACACTAATTGGAAGTATATTTCTGGGGGGTGCATGACACCCCCTTCTTCCCACTGTCGGGTCTGTAGAAACCAATGGGTCACGTGACGGTGCCCGGTGACGGTTATGAATGACATTCAGCATAGTTAACCCCTAAAACCCGATATACTTTGTTGTCCCCCTTGAGGGCTGTACCTGGCCCTCTCCTTTTTCCCTCAATACCCTCTGCCAAAAACAGCCGTTCTCTAAGCTCGAGACGTGTTGTGAGCTTGAAGATTGCCTATTTTCGCCTTATGGCTTATTATAACATGCATAGGGAACACACAGGGCTATAGGGTTCATGTGATTAACCTCTCAAACAACCCATTTCATACCTTTCAAACCTTTCTGTATGAGAAGAGAACAGAGGAGGGCAGCGGCTAGCGTTCATTACGATCACCCCCCCCCCACACACACACACACACACACACACACACACACACACACACACACACACACACTTTCGTCAACCACAGCCTTTCGTTGAGGTTTTAATCAAACATGTGAAAATGAAAGGTTATAAAATAAACTAATGATGAATGGAGGCTATACGGAATCCCTGCTGTGCAGTAGTCCTTTCATGGAGTGATCCACAAATTCAAGAAACTCAAATACTGTTCTTCTGAAAATCTTAGTGACTCTAGTCTGTAGATCTTCACACACACGCACGCACACACGCACGCACGCACGCACGCACGCACGCACGCACGCACGCACACACACACACACACACACACACACACACACACACACACACACACACACACACACACACACACACACACACACACACACACACACACACACACACACACACACACACACACACACACACACACACACACACACACATCAGTAAATGTGTTTTTGATGGCTATTTGTTTACTGATCGAGATGAAACATCAATGCAAACGCATGTCCTAAAGTGTTAATACAATAAATAAATGTTCACTGTTCATTTCTGTCATGAGCTTCAGAAAGCGCAACTTGTCAACCAGTAGGGATCCTACCCAACAGCAGTATCGGACCACCTCCAACCACTGCAGACGTGCTACTTAACATTACTCTACACCTGAGCATTAATGTACTAACATTACTCTATACACACTGTGTTGACCGGGGTTACCCAGAGGTCTGTACTTCACCCCCTTCTTTTTTCCCTCTCCTCTAAAAACCGAACGTCTTGAAAAATAGGCCATCTGCAAGCTCAATATAGGTGAGCTTGTTGGTTACCTGTTTTTGCGGAATATTTGCCTATTATGACATGGCCAGAATTTGGACACTAGGGATCTTGTTAAAATAACGTTTTATCCACTAAAAGAAGTTCCAGTTTGCAGGTTGAATAAAATCAAAGTTTTGATTTGTTTCATTATATACCCATCAGGCAATTTGTGTATAACGCAATAAGCAGCTGTGGGCCTTATTGCACAAGAACCATCTGCACTACGTACGCTCTCACACTACTCCCCTAATCTGCAGGTTTTGACAGTTTCACTTCGTCTCTGTCGGGTGGAAACCTCATATGTCCAAAACGTGTTACTTTTCAGGATTCAAATGAAAAAATAGCAAAAGTAGCAGATCTGCAAGCTCAAAATGCATCGCTTCGCGCCACGTTTCGAGCTTGCAGATCTGCTACTTTTGATGCTTTTGTGTGACGGTGTGGTATTATCAAGGTATTAATTTACGAAAAAACACAAGAAGTTAGAATATGGAAATAAGAGGTTTCTGCCCGACAACAGCGATTTCCTCTTGTTGGCTGACCTTACCGCCCCCCACCCCCCCCCTCCCCTCACATCCTTCCTCCTCTCCAGTCGATAGCTGTTTAGGTGTTGTGTTCAGCTGACCTTTCCTCCGGCTTTAATATGGAAATTGGGCAGCAGGAAACCTACGAACATGGTGGGCACCTCTACAACTGCCCAACTTACAGTGGCACACATCCATTAATGAAAGAGAGAGTCAATGTGTGTGTGTGTGTGTGTGTGTGTGTGTGTGTGTGTGTGTGTGTGTGTGTGTGGCGATTAGCCACCTCACTGATTTATTGTAAAGGAATCAACTTAATCATCTTAATCTCTCTAAAAGCCTCAACAACCTCTCTTGACCCACGTTCTGTTTCCTACGCATGTAAATTGCAAACTTTGCCTGCCCTACAAATAACATTGACACAAGTTCGTGTGTCTCTTCTTGTGTTTAAAACAAATAATTTTTAATTAAAAGGGAATTCGCTACACTGCTAAACAGCCTAAAACATTCTAATGAAAAGTGAAAAATGGCTTCTCCTATTGCACAGTAAGGGCATTTGTCATTCACAGCTGGGTTTAGAACAGATAAAAAGCCTTCTCAGCAATTCTTCAGTATGTAGAATGCTCCATGAAATAAGGTGTTGGAACTAAATGCCTTTAAAAGACTTGTTCTACCCTGTTCTTTGAAGTATAGTGTGCACTGTGCAGAGTCCTTGACATTTCTAGGGACCTGTGCACCTGCGGCCACTTACAGTACACTGAAGGACTAGCGTACACTAGTTTGTGTGTGTGTGTGTGTGTGTGTGTGTGTGTGTGTGTGTGTGTGTGTGTGTGTGTGTGTGTGTGTGTGTGTGTGTGTGTGTGTGTGTGTGTGTGTGTATGTGTGTAAACATGGGAATTAAAACATCAATAAAAGACCATGAGAACAATTCTGTTCCTTGGGAAATTAATTGAGCTTTTGTTTCAAACCTCACAGTATGTACGAAATAAGCATAACGCCTAGCAAGGTATGTTGTTGGATTTAACAGGCTATTTGTGTATGTATGTGTGTGTGTGTGTGTGTGTGTGTGTGTGTGTGTGTGTGTGTGTGTGTGTGTGTGTGTGTGTGTGTGTGTGTGTGTGTGTGTGTGTGTGTGTGTGTGTGTGTGTGTGTGTGTGTGTGTGTGTGTGTGTGTGTGTGTGTGTGTGTGTGTACGTATATGTAAGCTTTCACTGCATTTCAGCAGTCTGAACATTTCACCTCAATTCCCTAAACCTTTACTCCATTCCCTCTCTCTATTTCTCTCCTACTCTCTGTCACTCTCTCCCCCTGTCTCTCTCCCATTTGTCTCCCTCTCCCTCTCTTTCTCCATCCCTCTCTTCTGCTCTTTCTATCTCTATTCCCCTCTTTCCCTCTTCCTCTCTCGTTCTCTATCCCCCCCCCATCTCTCAGTCTCTCTCTCTTTCCATCTCTTTCTCTACCCTTCGCCCCCCCCCCCCCCCCCCAATCCAAACCCTAAAGCTTTGAATTAGCAAGGTTCAGATGTATTTCATTGGGGAGACCAGCAGTCTGCCAGTCCAGTAGGATATATATGAAGCGGTGGCTGGCTGGCTGGAGGAGGGAATGGAATACATCCTCCTGAGGAATGGACACTTTATCAACCACCTCATTTCTGCCGGGTCAACTCTCTGTTGGATAGAGGTCAGAGGTTATGGAAATAATGATCCGGAGCCCTGGCGGGGGCCACCGCTGACCGCCGTCTGGGGTTGAGGACGCCACAAGAACACAGGCAACAGGCTATTGACTGCACTGTCAGCCACAATAAAAACAATTTACTTTAGACGTGGCGAGTGAAATGGTTATCTCTTCATCTTCCCTCTCGCTCTCTCCCCTTTATCCGTGTCCCTCGCCTCGCTGTCACGCCCCTGGCACAGCCTACATATGAAACAGTCCTTTGTGATCACATACTCCGTCATACGACGGTGTTGCGTGCCGAAAATAGCCAATCTACGAGCTTGCGATGCGACGCGTCGCTTCTAAATCGTCTATTTCCGCCACGCGACACCGCTGCGTGACGAAGTATGAATCTGCATTAACAGCGGATATCCATCAGGCTTGTTCACTCACGCATTCGCCTCACACCGCATTTCTCATTAAACCTTTATGATAGATCTTTTTCAAACTAATAACGGACTTCCTCACCAGAGAGGCAGAGGATAAACAACATCACAAGGGTAAACACCCATGAGATATTAATACGTTTCCGCATAACAACGGGAACACCCCTGAGGTAGGATGGGATTGGGAAGTGTGACTCCGGAAGAGTCAGCTCCTTCAGGCCATCGACGCCAAGTAAAGCCTGGTTCATTCATTTGTGGCAATGTTACTTATCGAACATTGGGAATTGCCATAACACGACTAAATTGAGTGAAAAGGGGGGGGGGGAATCGTTTTTTTTTTTTTTCAGTGAGCAGTTCTGTCGTCCAATGAAGTATAAATCAGGCTACTTAACCAATAAATCAAATATACTTCACTGAGTCCCACAAGGGCCTATACAAGGTCTGCTTCTTTTTTCCCGCTCTACAATAAATCTCTTCGCTGAAAAAGCCGATGTAATAGCTCATTGTGACATGTTGTGAGCATGTAGATCAGCCGTTTTCACCGAATGTTCGAAATCAAAATAGGGACGCTAGGATTCATGTGGTCAACCATTCAGGCAGATTTCTGCACTTCATTAACTGGCTACAATTAATGGTTCAATGAAAAGCCTTTCATTATATAACCCCTTAAGATATTCGACTATTTCACTTGACTGAAAAAGCTCTTTTGACTTATTTTAATAATACACTTCCTGTCCTGAATGAATGTCTTCCCAGCCAGTATGCCTAGAGTGAATGACAGAGGAGCCCCACTTTAAAAGTCCATCACAGAAAGAGGAGACACATTCTCAGCCAAGGGGGCATCAAAGTGGACGCTATTCATGCAGAATGAGGAGGCAACTATCAGTGTTTTGCAGACGGCTCATCTCTGCCAACCCTCTGCCAACCTTTAATTACACTGGCATTCACTGGAGCTGACACATTCACTGTTATCCATCATGACACGGCAGAGAGAGAGAATACAATCACACGTTGGCATGGGATTACAATGCCCTGGAATAGCCTCCTGTTTGAGGGCACTGACCTTACTGTAAGCATGGCAACTTTCTGACTGACCGACACACCCATAACACTTAACAACTTCCTATATAGTCACACAGCGAATAGCAAAAGAAAATACTGTAAGCTTGTACTGGAGATGTGCTATTTTAGCTTGTTCTTTTTACATTGTACAGTTTTTTGCCTATAATGACATGCCTAAATTAGTGATGCCAGGGTTAAAAAGGTTAAGCATTGCATTGCTTACAAGATAAGATAAGTTAAGTCAAATTAAGATAAACCTTTATTAAATTAGGCCCAGACCGCTGGCATAGCGGTCCGGGCACCTAGGCTCAGTGTAGCCTGACAGCGTGTCGTGGGTTTGAGTCCTGATCCCACCGGCAGCCAGGTTGAAATGCAGGAGTGGCACAGGTTAGAGTAAAAAAAAAGAGCGACAAATTAGATGATTTTGAATTCTGGCACTAAATATATGAACAAAACATTGTCTATCAATAAATCTGTGCAGTCTATCACCAAAGTATATTTGGATGTATACTGTATAGTCTAAGATTGAGTGTTTGGAGTAATATATGCATGGTTAATCAGCAGTCTATGAATATACTGTAGGTACCTGGCTGCTGAATCATGCTGTGAAATGGACACCTCAGCAAAACGTGTGGATACATACAGTATAGTTCTCTCTTATGCACAGCTCATGTACAGTGTAGGCATGCACTAAATAGTCTGAGCAATTTTGTTCCATTAGAGAACTAACGACAGCACTGGAACCTTCTTGGGTTCATTTCAGCTGGTGGTGATAATGAGAAACTGTTGGGAAAATATTGTGTTCATGTTAATTGCTTATTTTATTGTGATTTTATTTCTCCCCCAATGAAATCGAAAAAGTGCTGAAGCACTATCCAAAATCTGTAACTAATGTAGGGGCAAAATAGAGCTCAGACGCTTAATGGGGAGAAATTCCTCTGTAATAATCCTAAAATATGAAACCCCTTAAGAATTGACCCATTTTGCTGTGGAAAAACTACATGCAGAAACTGTTTCCCCTCTGGATGACAAGCATTGTGTTGAAATGTCTATTATTTCCTCTCATCATCATGCATCTAAATAGACAAGGCATAGTGTGAGGCCAACTCGAAACACTGCGTGGAATTTCACAGCAATTCCTCGCTTAAATTAACACTGTGAAGGGAGTCTGCGCATTTGTGCTTCTAACCTTTGCTTGCCATGATGAGACAGAGTCGGCAAGCCAGCAAACACACACACACACACACACACACACACACACACACACACACACACACACACACACACACACACACACACACACACACACACACACACACACACACACACACACACACACACACACACACACACACACACACACACACACAGTGTTAAGGGCTTCAAATACTGTGTTGCGCATGTTGTTGCACACCAAGAATAGCTGATCTACAAGCTCACAACATGTCGAGCTTCAACGCACTGTGAGCCTGTAGATCGTCTATTTTCAGTGTGCGACACCGGCATGCAACCAAGTATAAATCCCAGGCTTTACTCTCCCATCTCTCTTGGTTATGCACAACAGCGTTGGATCGACTGCCAGGTGTTTCAATGTTTTAAGAGATCTCGTTCATCCCTTTCATTCACACAGTCCCTGCAGTGCTTTATCAGCCACTGGCTTGTGGAGCTCGATCATCCGATTCCCTGCCAACAGAATGCAGATGGATTTCCACCAGACACCTATGCAGTGGTTCGTTGATAGGTACAGTACAGCTTCAGGCAGATGGCACTGATCAAAGGAAAACCCATAGGCAAGGCATACCTCGAATTGGCTGGTTCCCAGTGTGAGTTTTGTACATTGTCTTCTACATGCTGTTGTGAGTGTCTAACACTGTGTGTGGTTGCCACCACCAAGCCAAAGAACTGAAATATGCAAGTGAAATTTGAATGAATATTACTTATTTCTAATCCTTCGCCGAACGGCCATGGTATAAGCAGGATAATCCTCCGGTTATTGTCTGTTTTTTTTTAAATCAGGAAAGAGGTGGAGGTGAAGAACTCCATTCCGATTTGTGTTGCCGTCAGTCACAGTTTGCAAACGATTGTTGTGCTTTTTTCATACAGATTCACAAGTTATTATGCACAGATGATTACAGACATTCACAGATATAGGGCTGAGTGGAATCCAGCAACAAACGAAAAAAGATAATCTGCTTTCTAACGAAGGTTGCAGTGCAAACAAAAAAAACTAAAAACATTCGAGTTCTATGAAACAATAAACAACAACAAATAGCAGCAGAGACCTCTGCTTTGTATTCAGCGCACTCCTCACCACATAAGAAATATGAAAGGCATGAGCTCTCCTCAGGGACAGATTGGAAGCCAAACTATAATATAGTTATAATATAGTATGCTATACATCTTTGGCCGGGCTGTCACTTCTCTATTATGCAACTCAAACAAGCAGCCCAGGCACTGCCACCTAACGCCATTCCTTGGATATTATGGCTCGCCGGGAGCTGAAAACTCGCTGTCTATTAATCTGTGTGTATAATCGCAGGTGACACAGTGAATCAATAGCTGCGGCACTTACAGAGTATTAGCCCTGAAAGACTGCTCCAAGGCTGCTATGTTTGATCCACAGCCCGCGGGTGTTGTTGGTATGCGGCTGCTAAGAGTGCTGTGCACAGGCCCACTGCAGCCTGACCTGAGGATTATGCACCGAAAAAAGGACATCTTCAGGGACATATCCATTAAGTCTAGGAGGGAAAAAAATCACTTGAAGATGACAAGAGTCCAGGGTCGACCATTATAACGGTCGGTGCTGCTCGCCTCAGCAGGCTGGGGATTTTGACAGAATGTGGAAATAATGCATGTCAACTCCGTCGTGCAGCGAGTTGTGAGCTTTCAAGCTCATAGCTTGAAAATCTGTTATTTTCGGCAAGTGCTACAAAGAGCTAAATCGTAGCTCATCCAAAACAACAGGTTTTCAACTAATCACTTATTTTACTTTATGACGAAGTAGGATTTAGGCTTGATAAACCGTCCAAAACTCACTCAATATCAATACAGAATGTAAACTTACATATTAATGCAGCTATACCAAGAGAAGGGAGGCTCTTACAGTAGGTATAGTAAAATGACTGGTGATGAAAGTGTAGACTACATATTCATATTGCATAATGTTTTGGTCTGCCATTTAGTCGTGCCCTTTCCGTCAATAACTCACAACTGCGCCCTCGGCCAGTTGAACACCTGTTCACAACATTACTGATATGGACCCACTCAGCCCTGTGATTAAACAAAGCGCTCATTGTCGCGATGCAGGGACCAAAACACAGCTGAAGTACGCTGGAGATGAGGAAACCACCTCTGTCTATTATTAAGCACCAAGATCATCACGATAACAACTCTGTAGTGATGTGGAAAGGCGAGCAGAGATGACAAAATATCAACCCCGCTTGAAACCTGTCCAGTAACAGGCTTTGTGCCATACTGGAATGATAAAATGCTGGCTAATAGAACAACACTGTCAGGGCGCTGAGCTGCCAATCTGAGGGTGGTTCGAGCTTACCCAATAAGCAGCCCGAGTAATGCAAGTCAGATAATCCTTGATGTTGGCTTCTGTAAGGAACAATCCATTGAGCGTTCCGAACCTTTATCACTGTAGCAGGATCAGTGGGAAAACGGAATCCATTATGGGCAAGATAATGAGTGTTTCTTGATAGCCCTGTGATGTGTGGGATTATCTACAGCACTGCTATTGTAGATTGTACACTGGTTAATCCAACACGGCCCTTTTTGAAGAGAATTATCATGAGTTTTAGTTGTACTAGTAGTCAGTGACTGACCTGGTTATCTGGCTATGTACAGACTATAGGCAAATCTGAGTAATGCTAAACTTACGGTGATCTGACAGTGTCGCTTGATGAGAACATCCGATCTACAAGCTCACAACGCACATTGTGAGCTTGTAGATTTAGACATCTTTAGAAATCAGATTGAATCGAATTTCAAACCATCTAGGAATGTTTTAAAAAAAAAATTAAACCTTTTTTTTGCAAAAATCATTTTCCATGTGTTTTACTTTTTTTTGCTGTTCAGACTTGATAACATTTTTATTGTTGACATTTTGTATGGACCCCAGGAAGCCTAGTGACCACTTTGTAGCAGCTAATGGGGATCCTCCTAATAAAGAATAAAAAAAGAAATTCATTCACTCCTTATACTCCGAGCAGAGACAAAGCCGCGAGGTAGTGTAATAATGTGTGACCTGAACAAAAGGAGAGGCACAATACAGTGATTCTTTCCTCAGATGGGAGAACTGGGGCTGGAGAGACAATACGAACACTGCTGAGAGAGACAGAGCTGAACTTTCAATGCGTTGGTATCCCAGCAAGGAGACCAGAGAGAAAGGTCACCATCGCTTGAATCTTATTTTGATTGTGTCCCCCTTTGGAAGCCAGAACTTGAACATAAAGAAAAAGAGGCACTTTTTACGACAGCATATTCCATATCATACAGAAGGAACAGGGTAGATATGAGGAAATTAGCTTTAGCGGCCCGAACCGCTAGTTTAGACAAAAGGGAGTGACACAGCAGCAGCTGCATACGTACATTCAGTACTGTATTCTGTAAGTGTTTTTAGATTAGGCCTATGAGTCAGTGTCTAAAGGCTTGACTCAGCTAGAGACTGAGGACAATCTCCCAGCTGTTGTTGATGAAACTGGATGGACACAATAAGAGAGTTAAAAAATCAAAAACGAGACAGGTCTAATATGGCATGACCATGTGGACCTTGGACTTCACAGGGCTGGTCTATGACGTCAGTACTGCGACGTTAGTACTATGATGTATGTCATATCCATTTTTGGGCAAGATTTCAGCCTGTTTCGATCTTCATTGTGAAATTAAAGTAAAAACTAAAAAAGTACATTTCAAAATATAAAACATATGTGGGAAAAATGTGGGGAGTTAATTCCTTGGCCTACTAGCAGCGTGCGCACGTACACACACACGTATTACTATACTTGTGAGGACATCAACATTCTAGCCCTAAAGTCGAAAATTGTCGATCTACATGCTCTCAAGGCGCCACGCTGCAAGGCGTTGTGAGCTTGTAGATCTGTCATTTTCGGTGCACGACACCGAAATTGTGAGGACCAGAAAACGGTCATCCCAACATCTATTTCTCAAATTCTACTACACTTGTTGGGACATTGGCACTCACAAGTTAATTATAGTACCGCGCGCACGCGCGCGCGCGCGCACACACACACACACACACACACACACACACACACACACACACACACACACACACACACACACACACACACACACACACACACACACACACACACACACACACACACACACACACACACACACACACACACACACACACACACACACACACACACACACACACACACTCTTCTATCATGGTGACACTGTGGGTCACAGCTGGGCTGCTAGCTCATCACAGTGACCCGCGGGGGCAAGAAGCGAGATGATGTGGGATTTAAAGTGAAGATTAAAGCACAGACAATCTGTCTGGAAGAAAGAGGTCGATGCAATTATCGATTCTTTTTTACATTATTCCATCGATTACTGTTTTGATTAATTGAATAATTGATAAGCGTGCTTTTTATTTAAAACAATTGTATTTATAAACGAATTGTCACGATGCAACGCGTTGTGAGCTTGTAGATTGGCTATTTTGGAAAATGGCTGTGTACAGTATATATTTAGAGAAATGTATTTTACTTCAATTGATAGTTTACAGTGTAGATGGACAGGAAACAGGGAGGGAGAGAGAGATGGGGAGAGACATGCAGTAAAGATCGTTGGGATCGGATTCGATGGGACTCGAATCCGCAATGCACTGTCAGGCTACTTTAGAGCCTAGTTGCCCGGACCGCTAGCCGCCATAGGGATCCATTATTAATCGATTACTTTATTTTTCGCAATCGATTTGTTCGAATAAAGGCCTTTGCAGACAGGGTTTTCGCACGGAAAAAACTGACAATATCATTTTTGAAATGATCACATGGTTCTCAATGACCTCATGCACACCGGCTCCGAATTTACCGTGCTGCGATGCGATGCGGCGATGCGTTTTTTTTTTCAATCGAACCCATTTCGATTCGTGCGTCTTTTCGCATGCGGTAAAAACTGATTGACTAATCGCACCCTGTCTGCAAAGGCCTTAACTGTTGCAGAAGAAGAGTAGGCAGGTGGCTCCTGCCACTCTCCCACCTGTAGAAAACGTTGTGATGATGATGATGATGATGATGGCAATGGTGCCAGCGGTGTTAGCCTTTTTGATATTCTCACAGTGCGCGGGGACATTTGGAAAATGTGAGAAGCATGGCTTACTTCTGTCCCCTTGGCCCCACACCCCTGATTAGTTCTCTCGTCACACATACCAGTCATAGCAGTGTCACACACCCAGCTGCTTCCCAACCCCACCAGTCCAATGCAGAGCACCCTTCCACCTTGGACAGCTGGACTGGCACAGAGAACAAACCCAGAGCAGTAGGGCAGGGCGATCTGGATAAAAGCAAACATCACTATATTTTTGACCAATTAATAGCAATAATCATAACGTATAGTGACGATAATATAAATTTTGTTTAAAAAAAATCTAAATGTTTCAGAAATAGCCGATCTGCAAGTCCCTAAAGTCCTTGTCCACATGTCTCATGGTAAGGTTTAAACCAGCAGAAAAATCATCTCTGTCCCATAAAAACACAAATATTTTTCTCACCCCCAAAACCTCCCTAAAAGGAGCTTTACACAGTACATTTTACTTTGCTCTATCTTTGCCTGCATTTAGTAGGCCATATCCTATGAATTATGCATAATGTATGTTTGATCCTCCAGAATGTGGGCAATACAACAAGTATCCACAGAGACTTCACACCAAAAACACCGCAATGACAACAACAAGCCATTCCCTTCCTCACTGACAGTCACAGGATCCACAGTGACGTCGGGTTACGGGGGAAGCGCTTGTTTCACTCCACGTCCCTCCCTGCATACTTCCTCATTGACTAATGCCTTATTTAGTGAGGCTCTGATTGACCGTTCCGTGTGACATTGCACCTCGTCTGAGTTGCGTTGCCCTGCGTCAAACCTCTCGAGACCAAGGGCGAGAGCCTTCAGAAATAGTGAAGCACATTCATTCTGTCTTAGTCTTGAGTCGAGTGGGTGGTAAAACTAGGCTGTAGAGAAGGGGGACTCTTTTAAAACATGGTCACGACTTTATACAGGGGTAGACAGAACTGATCCACAACAGGGAACGATGAGCCGAATGTGTGTGTTCTGTTTTTCTGCTGGTATATGAAGAAAACTGAGAATAGAACATTCTCATTCGGACACCTCAAAACACAGCCAGTCTCTCTGTGTAAGCTAAACAGAATACAGAGAGAGAGAGAGAGAGAGAGAGAGAGAGAGAGAGAGAGAGAGAGAGAGAGAGAGAGAGAGAGGGAATTCTGGGTTGTTCAAGTGTTGTAGCAGTTGCATGCCCTCTGACACTGACACCCATACTGCACCTGCAGTTGTCATGGAAGTACAGAATGCAGGAGAAAAGCTCACACTCTGCCTTCACAAACAGCAACGGGGGTTCCACCGCCCCCGGGGCAGCATAGCCTGCAAAACCACCAACCAATGGTACTGTAAGCAGGCTGAATAATAATACAACACAGGCCTTGGAGCCAGCCGTAGGAGCAACAAACCCACACAAAGAGTTGAGGTTTTGTATTTGGGGTGAGAGTAGAGTGATGCACACTGCACTTTGAAGTGCTGACCCAGGTGAGACGCTCCGTCCCGGTCTGAATAATAGAACTGAGACGTACCGCGATGACAGGGCCTGTAAGCCAGATAGCTTTGCATGGTGAGTGTACAAGGGAATCTTCCTCACAGAACACTGTCAGCTACACCAGCCGACAATGAAATCATCACCTGTCCTGTGTAACAAGCGCAGTACAGCAATGCTAACATCTGCCATCTGCCAGCGACTGTACATCACAAACCCCACTTATTTAACCACATGAACCCTATTCTGGGAAAGTCATAATAGTCAATCATCCTGCAAAAATAGGTGGAATACAAGCTCACAACGCGTTGGGATGCGTTGTGAGCTTGTAGATCAGCTTTTTTTGGCGAAGAGATTTGGTGTAGAGGGAAAAAAGGAGGGGACCAAGGGGGACACCGGTGAACAGAGTATAAAGGGTTAAAGTGATTAAACCACATGCCAATATGTTTTTATTGATTAAATAGACAATTCTCAACGTCAAATTTCAAGGACCCCCAGTTTGATATGGACCTGTATCATGTATCAGTACTGTGCCATTTGCCAATGACTTGTTTACATTGTCACTGTACTGTTCCATGGATGCATTATCCTTCGCAATTTTGTTTTTATGGCAAGGTAAAAGGAGTGCTCCTGTTCGTCCTGCACTTTAAAACCAGGTAGATTATGCGTACCGTTCAGTACCTTCCCTGCATTTGCATAGTGACTTCCTTGGGGACTATTTTTCATGTAGTAATTATTCTTGTAGGGAAATTGTTATTAAAAACTGTTTTAATTAGGATATCTCTATGACTTTCATGTTGCCATATTTGGTAAGTTTTATAAAAGCAATAAGCCACGTGAGGCTGTGGTTTAGCATCATTTTAGAACAGCTAAACGGTTGAGGGCACTCCGCTCCGCTACCTCATCATAACGCCCTTTAGCTGTTTTGAAATCCACTCTAAAACCAGGGCCTCTTGTGGCTTTATTGCTTTAACCCATTAAGACCTGGAACTGTGTCATTTTTAGATTTGAGCTAAAAAGCATTATTTTACACTTTGGGCTATTCAAAAATAGCAGATATACAAGCTCATAGCGCGGCACCGAGTGCCGCGCTACGAGCTTGTAGATCTGCTATTTTTGAAAAATCATGAAAATGTGTGCAAATCTTTGAACATAATATATTTTTAAAGCGAACATTTTTAACTCAAATCTTTGCTTCTGGGGGTCCCTGGAACAAAATATTTTGATGGGGGTCCGCGGCCAAATACATATAATTTTGGGGGTCCTTGACATGAAAAAGATTGAGCACCACTGATATAGAAACATACGTTTTTCAGAAAACTGTTGAGATTTAGGAGACGCGTAGAATCGGCTTCAGGTCTTAATGGGTTAACATAACTCATTATTACAAGCAGCACTTTCTAACTAGGGGCCCCATTACTGTCACAATTACTTACACGTTTTAAGTGCACGGGTAAAGTCGGGGTGGAAGACGGAAGCCATGGCCCCCTGGTGCTGTGCTGTGAAGTCCCTTCTCATCCTCCTAACTACCACCAGGTATGACGTGACAGGACGGCAGCCTCTTGCCCTGCACCTCTGGGAAGGCAGAAACACATGTCTGGAGCGAGCTGTCCTTCAGTGAACCCAGCAGTGCACCTTGCGAACAAGTGTGAGGGGCTCATGGCCTCGCCGGGGTGACGGATTCGTAGCAATGTCTGTCAGGGTGAGGAGGAGTGGTCCTCCACACAGGCCATGTTTTGCCTCCAGGATGTCAGCTAACAATAACTCCAGTTCCCAGTGTAGCAGAGTGGCTCACAACCTCAGCCTGATGGCCTGAAAGTCTAATATCTCCCCTGAGTTATAGGGAATTCCCTTTGGCTTAGTGGTTAAGATGTTGGCTGTCCACATGAGAGACCCGGGTTCGAATCCCGGGCTTTACACCAGCATGCTACAGGCTCCAAACTTGGTGGGTGGTCCCACAGACTTCCAATTTTACAAAAAATGAACACTTCCTTCCTACTTCTGGTTTGTCGGATTGCCTTGAAGCTTCACCCACACACTCTCTGAGGGGTGTGGAGTTCAATGGTGCACCCCGGAAGTGCCCCTACCTCCCGAACGCAAGGTCGCACAGGTATGACAGTGCAGGACCTGGGTGCTGCAAGTGCATCACTGCTCGGCAGCAGTGTTATAGCAGTGTTTAACACCTAAAATGGCATTCAAAAGTATACATTTATTTTTATTTTTGTGTTTTACAAAGTACATTTTCTTTTTAATATCAATGCGTTTCTGTATTAAAATGTAGACATTTTCCTAAAATATTCAAAGATTTTCCATAAGAGTGAAAGTAGCAGGTCTACAAGCTCGCAACACGTAATTTCACTATATTTGAAATAAGTGGTTAATTCATAATGTACCTTTTCCATAGCTTCCTAGAAATGTAGTGGAGTCAGAAGTACACTATTTGTCTCGTAATGTAGTGGAGTGAAAGTCACAAGTATCCAAAAATATGTCCCCCAGGGGCCATAATACTAAAGTAAAATACAGATACTATTATTTTTTCTCTACTTCATTACTGTCCACCGCTGGTAAGGGCTGGTTGGCCATGCTGGCCACGTTTTGCCTCCAGGCTGTCTGCTACCTTATGGTTTAAATGGGTGTCAGCTACCTTATAGTTTAAATGTATAGCCCTAGTGGGCTGGTATATCTGACACACAGACAGGTAAATGAAGGGCAACATGTATGTATCCACAGCAAATGCCTGGGGCGCCGCGTGGAGAGAATATTTGATCTCTGTTAAGCCACAAAATCACAGCATCTGCTATCTGGGGATGTGGGAAAGGACATTTCTGCTGTCAATCAATGATGTTTTAGTGCCGAGGTCCCTGGTAATGAGTGAGGCCTGGACCAGATAATGCAAGGGGGCAGAAAAACGCACAAATTAATGCAGAAGTTGCACACTCCCTCTGGTCATTACTCATGCTGCTGTGATAAGATTTGATATGGAAGGGATATATGAGTGTGAAATACAATACTAAAGTCATTTTCCTATCCATGGAGGGAAATATATCAAACAGAATTACATCCCTCTGGTATGGGTGATAAATCACCCATTGTAGTGGCGGGTTTCACTGTTACACTACCCCCCCCTCCCCCCCAAAAAAAGAAGTCCAGCAAATGACAAATGACCCAGTTAAGCCGTCCTAATCATGACTTCTGCTAGCAGTTTGTGCTACAATACTGGCGCAGCGCTCTAAAGTCATTGACTTATCCTTTACAGTACTGTACCACTCTATGAGAACCTGAATCAGCTCTTAGGTCAGCATGCGGCCTCACAATGACTAATGTTTCAGAAGAACACCGCCGAGTTCTTGAGAGGATCGAGCTGTTGACCGCTTGCCTCCCACATCAGGGAGCAGCAATGGAAGGTGTTTCAGAAAAAGTGGAGAGTTCACTCCCACACAGCACAGTGTGTGTGTGTGTGTGTGTGTGTGTGTGTGTGTGTGTGTGTGTGTGTGTGTGGTTCACTCTGTCAGAGCTGCAGCAGCCTCCCTCTTACAAGAGGCTGTAATCAGTGGGGCGACAGTAGCAGTGGTAATTAGCATCTCGGCTAGGCTTTAGAAGCCCTCAGCTGTCACGGCCCACACGTTTGCCCACAGTGTTTCATGCACACGTAGAAACAGTTAGTTATGTGTGCATGTGTGCGAGCATATACGCACACACTTACTGTATACACAGATGTAAACATAATATAATACATCATGGATAATATATTATACATGATGCGCACAAGTAACTGAAAGTGCTCTCTCACACTCTCAAACACACACACACACACACACACACACACACACACACACACACACACACACACACACACACACACACACACACACACACACACACACACACACACACACACACACACACACACACACACACACACACACACACACACAGTATGTAGCTATCTGTTCATTATGGTACAAGTTCCCCGCATGCCAATTACTGCAGTTTTCCATGCCTGCTATTAACATCATGTTATCCATAACAATGCCCTCATTATGGAAACTCTGAGGCTTTAGTCAAGGCTTGTCAGAGATGTTTAGGCTCATCATAGATGTAATTTACAGATGTAATATAAATCACCCGTGACTGAGAGATAAGAAATGTGAAGAGATCAGATGTAAAAGTTACATAATGTTCTATTTAACATAATGTTTTATGAATTAACTACTGAACAGAAGTCAGAATAACTTTGATCTGTTCTCTGATGTGTGTGTGCTGTAATTGAAAAGTTCCTTTCTAAAATGCATGGGGAAAAAAATGTTATGGCACGGTCACCTGACTCTTTTCAGAGTCTCATGTCCGCGCACATTCAACTCAGTCCGAGATGTCTTAACCACTTTCACCCTGTCGTCCCTATTTTGGGCCTATCATTATATTATGCAAAAATGTTAAAAATGTTTAAAAAAAAGCTCACAATGCATCACGCGCGACGCACTGTATGCTTGCATATCTGCTATTTTTGCATGACGCTGACATACGAAGTATAAGGTGTACGGTTAAGTCAGAGAGAAAGATGGAGCAAGGTACTGCTCACTACATGTGTATGAGAGAAAGCGGAAGGAAGGCAGTAGAGACGATTACAACTGGTAAGTACATGCCGTCCTATGCTTTCATGGCCGTAGGTAGAAATTTAACTGCAGTTAGCACATTGCTATTATTACTAGTGCACGCCTCCTGGCAGAGATTTGTGCTCAACTAAGCACACCTTTCTAGTTAAACTGTTAACGCCACTACTTCTAGCAACTCTACTGCCCAACCAGTGGCGTCATTTGGGATCCCAGGGGATGGCGGGTTCCACCCCCTAACGTTCCGATTTGACCTCAAATTGAATTATTTTATGCATGTTTTCTCCACCGTTATTTCAGATTAATCCGATTTTAGATCAGCGCTATATAATGGCAGTGCACCTGACCTCTAAAACATAGTAATTAGTAGTGCCACAGTTTTTCCTGTATAGGCATTTAGTTTCCAGTATACTGCAGCACTCGTCAACGTGCATGTTTATTCGCACATGGCTATTTCCGATAATTTGTGTCTAATAAATGCAGTGTTGTCTATTGCTGCTGTGGCCATCCATGTGTGCGCACTGAACACACATTAAGCATGGTGCTTTGTTTTTCGAGTGAATATTTTCTGGTGTTTGAAGCTGTGAGCATGTCATAATTGTCATGGGATGCAACCTACGTCTAGTCTGTAATGCCAAACATAGCTTGTCCACTGTGCGTTGATAGTCGTTTCTCGGCAAGCAGAGCAATTAAAAAACACGTAGGCCTATAATCTACGTAGGGTAACCTATGGTGTTCAAAGCTGTATGCGCATTCCACATGAAATGAACCAGCTTTACACTTACTACAGTTGTGGACAAAAGTATTGGCACCCTTGCATTCTTTTTCCAAAAAACACAAAAAATCTTCCAGAAATGTGGGAATTTCAACATATGTACGTATTTGGTTTGCAGAGGAACACAACAAAAAAAACTGGAATAAATACTGAATCCTAGCTCATTCCATGCAGAAATAAAAAAAATGGCCTGGACAATTTTATTGACACCCTTTTAGAGTTGCAAAATAATAATTTCAAGCGGTTGATTCACCTTGAATTCACCTGTGGTGAATCAAAGGTGACTGGAATCTAGTAATCACTCATCCAACCAGTTTAAATGGAGTAAAGCCCTCATTCTGCTGTTTTGTGTCACTGCATGACCCATGGACAAAATTTTAAAAAAGCAGATAATTGTCTGAGAAGGTCAGTGAGAAGATTGTAGCCAAGCATGGACAACCTCAAGGCTACAAGTCCATCTCCAGAGACCTTTATGTCCCTGTGTCCACTGTGCGCAATGTTATCAAGATGTTTAAGGCCCATGGTACAGTAGCCAACCTCCCTGGAAGAGACTGCAAGAGAAGTATTGACCAAAGATTGCAGCGATGGATTGTTCAAAAGGTGGAGGAAGGACCTTGGACAACTGCAAAACAGATTCAAGCTGACCTTCAAAACACAAGGTACAACTTTTTCAACTTGCACCATCCGCCACCAACTCAATGGAAGGAGACTCTATGGTAGGAGACCCAGGAGGACCTTGAGATTGTCCATGCTTGGCTACAATCTTCTCACTGACCTTCTCAGACAATTCTCTGCTTTTCTTTATTTTGCCCATGCTTGATGTGGGTCATGCAGTGACACCAAATAGCAGAATGAGGGCTTTACTCCATTTAAACTGGTTGGATGAATGATTGCTAGATTCCAGTCACCTTTGATTCACCACAGGTTTTTGAAAAAAATCCAAGGGTGGCAATACTTTTGTCCACATATTTGTATTGTAATCACCCAATGTTGCTATAGACACGTGTTGTTGTGTCAGTAACCATAATTCATTAGCCTTTTTTTCTTTTGCCACCCCTAGTTTATTCTGAAATTACGCCCCTGTGCCCAGCACTGGTCTTTGAGACTTCCTTCCTTTCTCATACGTTCATTCAGTATCAACTTCTCTCCATCGTTCTCTGTGAGTTAAGACAGTTCAGAGTCAGACTGAGTTGAATTAAGATTGTCATAATATTGGTTTTGGGGTATGTTGTCACGTTTATTAATGCCTACCTTTGCGTTAATCAATATTTGAGTTGCACTGGCAAACTTGAATGTCTGCCACTGGCTAGTTCCGCTTCATCCCATAAACCGGAGGGACAGGAGTATTGTAATTGGCAACCGGCTAACATGCATGTCTGCGATTGGCTAGTCCCGGTCCATAGCAGAGGTCCTTGGCCTGCTGTCAGTGTGCACAAGAAATATGATGCTGCTAGGCCTAGAAGCATGCAAGATTAGCCGCCGTTGAAAGTCAGTCTCTCTCACACACACACACGCGCACACACACACACACACACACACACACACGCACACGCACCCGCTCTCCTGTCGGGGAGATAATAAAAAAGATTTCCTTTAACCAGGGAAAGTAGCGTTATTTGTTCTAACCCTGGATGATCATTTATTTTGTAAGAGCAGGTGTAGCCTTTTCTTTCTGGCATAAATCGCACCTTGAAATGACCCTTCCTGAAATGTAAATACATTGGAAAGGAGGGCAGAAACCACGCAGATGAGAACATACTGCATAGTGTACGCTCTTTCATCATTATACTAATGTGATTCCCAGTGGTACAGTATGTCAGCTATATATACAGTAGGAGGCTATTCATCTCCACCACCCACCCTCTCCACTCATATGCCTGATTGCATGCGTAGAATTCGACCATCGCTAATGGGCACAGAGTGTAAGTAGGCTACAGTGCGACAAAGCTCTCTCTACCTGTCCAGGAGGAGGATGACCTTTCTGTAATTCGTCCAAAGCACAGACAAAAGCCCACTGGCTTAGTGGCCCTCTGCGTGATGGATGTCATTCTGACGGGACACGTCACGCGCCATAGCATGGGAACGGCACTGCTCTCAACCCCAACGCGCTGCAGAGGGCCGTGCGCACAGTCCACAGTAGTGCTTCTCAAACATTTTCAAGCACCTCCAAATGGATATTTGACCACAGACCCCCATCTGAAAAGACTTTGTGCCAGGGACCCCCAGAAGAGAAGATTTGTGTAAACAATTTCTTATAAATTATTCCATATATATATATATATATTTCAAAATGTCCCTAAATAGCTCATCTATACAAGACTTCTACTTGTAGATCTGCTATTTTTTTTATAGCTGAAGTATAAAATAGGGTTATAGTGGTTTAACTGATTGTGATATTAACTCACTTCGCTGGGGACCACCTGGAACCCCTTCCAGGGCCCCTGGGGGACCCCAGACCCCACTTTGAGAACCCCTCGCCCGAGCATCAATGGATGTGTACATCCTGGACCTCCAGGATGTACAGTATACAACGGACGGTGTGTCAGTAAGATTATCAAGGACTGCAGCCACCCCAACCATGGACTGTTTCAGCTGCAACCATCTGGCAGGCGCTATACCGCAGCCTCAAGGCCCAGAACAGCAGGCTCTGGGACAGCTCGTTCCACCAGGCTTCAACAATGGACACTAACGGCCTGTTGCCTGTTTCACACATACATGCATTGTGCTTACACAAACAAACAACTACATACAGATATGCATATTTGTTAAAGGACCACTTCACCCTTTTTCAACCTATCTTTATATACTGTAACTGGTCCCCACAAATGCTTATTATATGGTACAATTTTTGTCTACTCAGTCAGTCTGTGTCTCAGAGAAGGGCTGTGGACAGTTCAGAAACCGCTGCCTCCTAGTGACATCATCTATGGAGAATCCAAGAAATAGAAACAGCAGGCTTTCTATTCCTGGAAAGTTAGCATACTATAATGGAAGCCATTGTTCTCGCTGTAATACAAATCAAAATACAATTTTTGAAATATATATATATTTTTTTAACTGCCTATGATG
Source organism: Gymnoscopelus braueri (assembly GCF_963280865.1). Lineage (NCBI taxonomy): Eukaryota > Metazoa > Chordata > Actinopteri > Myctophiformes > Myctophidae > Gymnoscopelus > Gymnoscopelus braueri. Next base: position 38,146,935 of record NC_137612.1, on the reverse strand, counting down.
ATGTCACTGGTAGGCCGGTTTCTGAATTGTTCGCAGTCCTCCTATGAGACACAGACCCAGTAGAAAATAATAAAATGTTATCATGAGCATTAGTGAGGACCAATTATATGAACATAGGTTGAAAATGGGTTAAGTCGTCCTTTAGGGCAGGACCTACACGCACGTACACACAAACACATTAATTACATTATCTAAGCACATACCCATAGGCAACCAACACTATATTTAGGCTACATTCGTACACATACACAGTGTGTGCATGGGTCTACCTCTAAATATTAGAGGTGTGTACATGCGTGCGTGTCAGTTGTGTATACCGTACTCACTTTAACCACTTTCAACCTGGCGTCCCTTATTTTGGGCATGTCTAGGCGATTATTATTATAGTTTTATAATCTTCAAAGATGAAAAAAATTGCGAAAATAGCAGCTGTACAAGCTCACAACGCGCCACATCGCATGTAGCTATTTTCACCACATGACACTGTCATATGACAAAGTATAAAACATGGCTTAACAGCCCGCCTTTTCCTCCTCCACCAATCGATGCAACGGCTGTATTTCCGTCAGCGTCATCCCCTCTCGCTGTCTGCCCACACCTCCAGCAATGTCCCTTCCATCCATCAACCTCTCCTCTGACTTTTTAAAATCCCAGCCTCCCACAACTCATCTTGTTCCCTTTCTCACTAGGGTTCCTCCCCGGTCCGCTGGCACTGTACCGTAGCGTCTGCACTGTCAACATCCCCTCTCCACTCTCTCCGTTTCCCCTCACTTTAATTTCTCCCTCACTTTCTCTCTCTTTCGTGGGCATCACTCTCCTTCCCTGCATGCATGTACCGAGTGTGTGCCCCTCTCCTCTATTTCTTACCTAGATCTACAAGTTGAGCTTATTATCACTTAGACAGCTTAGATTATCACTAGATTTTTTTTATTTGAAAAATAAAAAAGGCCCACTGACTTACTACCTTACAGTACTTACTTACCTACTAAAACAGCTGATCTATACGAAATGTGAGCTTGTAGATCTGCTATTTTTGCTATTATTAGAAATTTATTACAAAATTGACAGAATTTTTACAAATGGGTTTAATATGAGTAACATACATTTGCAATTCAATTGTTAAATCATTATATTATCTACATTTTCCAAAAGGAAATGCATGTACGTACGTATATAATTCAGTCTGACCAGAAGCAGGGATAAAAACATGTCCTCACATGTCACCCAGGAATGAATAAATCTGTTTTCTCTCACTTAAATTTTCCCCTCAGTTTCTCAAATCTCTCTCCCTCCCTGAAAGTCTGTCTGTGTGCACCTCTCCTCTTCCTCAAAAAAAGCAAAATTGTACTTCAGTACCTACGTAGTTACTTTCCACCACTGACCCCCCGTCCCCCCCGTCCCCCCCATTCAGCCTTCATCTCTCTCCCCGGTTGGTTCAGCATCACTCATCATCACCCCTTCAATCCGCTGATATTTCGTCTCAGGAGAATAAGTGCAGCAATAATATCGGAGAAAGCTCTGGAATGGATTCTGCCGGCGCCCTGCGGGACAGCAAGTAATGGAGGAGCGTGAGGTACCACAGTACCAACCACTCAAATACACCCCAAGATTCACAAGAGCACCTTTAAACGCTGAGACGAACGACAAAGATCTGGCATCAGGAAAACTGGGTTCATCCTAGGGCTGTGCGATGTGCACAAAAACAAATATGAAAAAGGCATCAAAAAGTTGACAAAAGACACATCCTATATCCTGCTGGGCTGGGTGCTGGATCAAAAATGTAACAGTAGAAAAATAATAAAATCCTCACACCAGTATAATGCTCCCAATGTGGAATTTTATTCAGTAACGTTTCGTAAGGTCCGAGGAAGAGCCTCCTGGCTCGAAACGTTACAGAATACAATATCTTTTAACAAAATCCCCCAATAGCGATATTGTGATGATAATATTGTATTGTGATAATATCAAATTTCAATTTTTCATCTCATAATGTTGTGAGATGTAGATCGGCAAAAACTATATTTTGTTTTAAATGCAGCAAGAAAAAAATACTATTTTCAAAGCGTAAAATAAGGCTTAAGTGATTAAAGCCAGGAAACACTTATGCCATATCACAATATTACGATATCCCAAATCCCACACGATATCTAGTCTCATATCACAATTTCAATATAATATCGATATATTGCCCAGGGCCAGCCCTAGTTCACCTCCCTTCATTGTGGAGCGCAGTTCAGTTACTTGGTTCCTTCAGAACAGTGATTCACAACCGTTTTAATTTCAAGGACCCCCAGTTTGATAAGCATGATGCCCGATCCCCATTTGATCATTTATTTTTATCTTATCTCATGGACCCCAAACTATACTATAAAGTCTTCAGTGCTTATTTAAATCTGAGAGTGTACATATTGTACACTTTCAGAGATACAGACCCATAAGGGGTCCATGTGGACCCCTGGTGGCCCCCGGACCCGACGTTAAGCAACACATGCTTTAGAATTGTGTCATGATCAGAACATTTGTTGGCGTCGGAACAACGGCCCTCCCTGTCTGTGCGTTTGCCCGCGGCAGGGCCACTCTCATGAGACAAGTGGGGGAGAATGGAGACCTTCACTGGATTTCACTTTCACTATGTGCCTCTACTCTTTGGTTCATTAACCACTGTAGGAGGCAGCTTGTACTTTTCTGAGGCATCATTATTTTTGTGAGGATTTATTCCTCCTCTAACCAGATTCCTGCATGCACACCTCCCTGTCCCGAGCCACTCCAAGCATCTGGCCCAAACTCACACAAAGACTTTTTTTTTTTTCACTTTGAACAGCTTGAGAAAGTGGCTCTTTCAACACTTCAGATCAATTTACCCTTAAAGTTACAGTGAGAGCTATGAGTGCTTACTTTCTGTGGGGAGAGGAGAGAATCCAACAGAAAGCACCGACAGGGATTGGCGGAAAAATGTGCCTGAACGGATTTAAGAAACAGCATAACTTGCAGTGTCACATTGAAATTGGAAATATGATTTTTATGTGCAAGTGCAGCATTTTTCTCAGCAGTCAATAGCAGCTATCTTAAAATATCATAATAATGTTACTGCAGTTACAACCCCATGATTATTATATATACCTGTAAATCCAGCATAAATGGACTGTTATGGACCTATTTTCCCCATGTTATATTTAACTTTAACTAAAAAAATCACACCCTGTGTGAAGTGGGCGGTGTCTTGCTAGCTAATCACAATACTGAATGGAGTCAACCAATCATGTACAAAAGATAAATACATTTATTGAAACACTCTTTATGATGGACGAACCCATAACTTTAAAAAAAACAATTTATGTTTTTTTAAAAGTTATGGTTTCTTATATAGGACTATGCACATGTGTCATGTGACACTGGCCAATCACAGTCCTGAATAGATTGTGATTGGCCAATCACAGCGCAGGATAATTGTACAAATTTCCAAACCTCACTTATAGGGGCGGTTTCACTGCCCAAGATAATTGTACAAATTTCCAAACCTCACTTATAGGGGCGGTTTCACCGCCCAAAAATCGGATGATGATGATGAATTTAAATCAGTTAATGGGGCTGTGAAACTTGGCCAAATTTGGAGTCTGATGATGTCATAGATGACTGATGTCACAGGCTGGTCACATGAAGGCGGAGATCCACAATTGGAGCCAAGTCCTTTCTATGTGGATTCCGAGATCCACAATAATTTCCTAGTTCAAGGAAAAAAAGAAAGAAATTGCTGATATTTTAATGGTCCCATTTTAATGGGCAGAAAGTTAATGCTCCCATTTGACAAAAAAAAAACATTAATTGCGCCAATCTGAGAGTTTCTGAGCCAAAATCCAAGACTCCATTTATAGACTTGGAGCTTGGTCATTAGTAAATCATTATCAATTTAAAAAGTCCTACTTTAACTTTAATGCCCTAACTTTCTTCAAGAACATACGGTAATCTTAAAAACCCTCTTTTCTGGAGGAAAATAAGTCCTCTTTCATGCAAAAACATGGTTAATGATCCCCTTTCCACACAGTCTTAACCACGTATACCCTACAGTACATACTTTGTTGACAGGGTAAGGGGTCCCCCCCCCTTTTCCCCCTCTACACCAAATCTCTTCGCCAAAAATAACAGATGTACAAGGTCGCAAGCTCTTGTAGATCTGCAATTTTCGCCAAACGTTCCCCTATTTTCGCCTATTACGACATGCCCAGAATAGGGAAGCTAGCGTTCATGCGGTCAAAGATCCCCTTAAAAGTTGATGGCCCTGCTTTTGAGGCCTGATCCTTGCATGCATCTACAGTATATTGAGGTCAAATATTGGAATACTGTCATTGTTGGAATGACTGCAAACAACCATGATCATTAACATGCTCTGAAAATGCACGCGGCCCACCCATTTGACCACTTAACACGGCATGCGAACACTTTCCAGATTTACGAGTGGGCCTCGATCCAGAAAAGGTTGGGAACCACTGATCTACACTGTATTGAGGTACGTTATTGGAATACTGTCGTGTTTGGAAGGACTGCAAACAAGCATCAACTTCAAGAGGGAAAGAACAAGAAAAGACGTCGCCTCCACCGTTGTTCCACACCATAGCCATCGTCCCGGGGTTGCTAAGTAACAGTTGCAACCATAATGGCTTAAACTTAAATCCTCCTCTCTCGATATAAAAATGTTGGAGGAAGACACAGAGAGAGTGGAACCTCAGAAAGAAATACAGCATGACTGATGAGCGGGGAAGCTAACAAAACCATTGATGTGAGGTTTTAAAAGCCAGGGCCCTCAGAACACTGAGAACGAACGAACGCACGCACGCAATACTTTTACTACATCTAAGAGGAATATTGTACTTTATCCACTACAATCTTAGTTACTAGTTACTCGATTATTGGTGCAAAACATACATTGACTGCATAAAGCGGCTCTAGGTAACTTTTTTTTAATGAATACAATTTTATTTTGTCCAATCTCTATGGTAGAGTATCTTAATACATTATACATTTTGTCTCCCTGCTCTTCTATTGAGACATTTAGATCTTGTGTCTAGGTGAGACATGACCTTTGACAGGATCCTGTTTCTGGTTTGACACGAGTTTTGACCTGAAGGTCAAGATTCATTTTATCCTCTGAGCAAGCAGGCAGGCTTTAGCTCAATGGTGAAAATTTCAGCACTTGCGCAGGAGACCGGGTTCAAATCCGGGGTAGAGGAGGAAAGTTACAGCCCTATTTTATACTTTGATATAAAAATATTACATTTATATTGAAAATAGCCAATAGACAAGCTCGCAATGCGTTGTGAGCTTGTAGATGGGCTATTATTGAAAACGTTTGAGCACTTTTACTTTGGTACAGTAAAAAGATTTTGATGCCAATACTTTTGTAAATTTTAGATACAGGCCTTTTACTTGTAACATCTGAATACTTCTTCCACCACTGAGTGCGTACACACACACACACACACACACACACACACACACACACACACACACACACACACACACACACACACACACACACACACACACACACACACACACACACGAACTCCCGGCTCTCATTAAACCGTACAGTCAATCTCTGCCCCCGATCCGCACCTTCATCATTAAAACACAGGCTGTCACAACAAACCCCCACCCCTACTCTTTCAAAACCACACGATGGCACTTTTAACTTTAAAAAAGAAGATAATACAGTGCAATTTAACTAAAATGGCAGTTCAAAGACAGCCATGAAAAAAAATCACTAATGCAGCTCTTGGCGCCAAGCGTGAACAGAACTCTCTCAGCTCCCATTAAATCATGGCCACACGATTGTCCTTTTGCTAAATTAACTGCCTTTTATCCGCGTGGTGTTCTTTAACACCTGAACCGAACCACAAAATATCTGATTAGCCGGCTGCCTTTTGGATCAATGAGATATGAGGAAAACGCTTAACACAGAAAAGGCAAGGGTGCTGAGTGAGGGTGAAAAACACCAATTTAGCGAGCCTGATTCATTATCTGCAGTGGTTTTGATAGAAGTGACAGCTATTTAAATGATTCATACGGTGGATTCAGGTTCAGTTCGTTCATGAATCCAGTATCCATTAGAGGAAAATCCTTCATCTTCGAATAATGACTGTGGAGTCCACGGCGAGGAAGAGAATGAAAAGAATAACCCTGGCCTCAAAGATATCTCATCCATTTAGTTGGACTGCTGTTTCAGTCCCCACCTAACCGAAGCATGGACCTCATGAGTCATCCATTTCCTGTTCCTATCGTGTGTCTGAGGCACTCTGAGACGTTAGGTTAAAGCATGATTTAACCTTCGTCGTACGATGGTGCCGCGTGCCGAAAATACCTGACCCACAAGCTCACAACGTGTCAGGGATGCGACACGTCGTGAGCTTGGAGGTCGGCTATTTTTGGTGCGCAACACCGTCGTAAGATGGAGCATAAATTAGACTCAATTCATCTGAAATGTCCAGTCCCATCTCTCGCTCGCTCTCTCACACACACACCCATAACTTTCCCAGAGTATGGGAAACAGGCCCTGCATATCGGGTGTCCATATATTGCTGATCATAAGGGTAAGTGATAGCATGGTATGTCCGTATCCACATATCTCATTACAAAGATGCCCAAAAAGAATGCAACCTCATAAATTAAAAGTTACTGCAGTGCAGATGAATGACTCTCGCAGAGGTCAGAGGTGGATCTAAGCCGGAATAGCAGCCAGTGCAACCGGCCAGCTAGCCTAGCACAGTCCATTCCTGTCTGATCCTGGGAAACTTAGGGCAACAGATAAGGGGCAAATTCAGATATCCCTACTGCAGAATATCTAGACAGTATCGGCTGCTTTATTATACAATTGAACAGAAATTATTTCAAAAGTTCTGAAACGGTGACTGTACTGGTACTGTAGCATCACGGACATCACAGTAACTACATCACAAGTGGAGGAAGTTGAACTGTACAAAAGTACAGTAAATACAGTATGTGCAACTGTACACTGTACTGTAGTGTACTCAATATCGGCCAACACATGTACATGTAAATGTACATTGTAAATGTCTCACATAAAAAAAAATGCTATATTTGCAATGCACTGGAAGCATTCTACTATTAAATATAAAATGATATGTAGGCTATACACTACTTATGATATACTGTTAAGTGGTGCGGTCAGCAAGGTTATTTCTACTCCTGACATCACAGCCTTGAGTATGTTAAATGCTCTAGATGTAGATGCTCAAACGCGGTTTCCTAAAAGTATAATAATAATATCGTTTATTGTCCCCAAAGGGAATTGTCTTCACAGGTCTGTTCGTTACAACAAAAACAACAAAACAAACATAACAACAAAAACAACATATCACAAAGACAAAGACATGAGGTCCCCACATATAAAGTATTCATAGTTTATGAAAATGCCCAATTATAACATATGTACAGTTTTTTCCACATTAATACAATTTGTAGCGTTTAAAAAGATCCGTTGCCCTTTTAAGGCGACGCTCTTCCCCTGTTGTACCTGCATTCATCGCCCTTCTGTCCAGCTCCCATGGAACACAGCTGGGGCGTAGCATCTTCTCAGCCCTCCACATCAAAGGAAAGTCCATCTCTCTCTTACTCTCCTGTCACAATGCTCACTGCCGTTTCCACTATCCAATTGTGATGATCCCAAATGAGTGATGGAATGGAGATTACCGTGGCATCTGTCCACGCCCCCTCCCCCCTTCCCTCATAACCTCATCAATGCAAGGCAAAGCCCACCCTGACTGTCCCACCCGCTGTATCTAAACAGGTCCCACCCACCACTAGTCCAGAAACACAGGTCCTGCTCCACCCCCATCCTAGTGAAATGGCAGAATGGCATGATGTGGTATTCCTGTGCAGCAGTAGTTCTCAAACATTTTCATGTCGTAGGCCACTGACTAAATATTTTCCCCATAAGAGAAGATTTGTGTTAGATTAGATTTAGTACAGAATTCTACAACTGTCAATACTGTAGGTGGAGCCCTATGATCTGAATAGTCACTTTTTTTTCCTTCTTTTTTTTAAACATTTTTGGGGGCTTTTCTGCCCGTAATGATAGAACAGTGGAGACTGCATCAGAGCCAATATGGTAGGTGCCTTAACCACTAGGCCATCGGTAACCCTGAATAGTCATTCTTATACATACTCTCATTGAAAAAACCTCTAGCTGCTGAACTAACAGTGAACTTAAACTGTTCCTCATTTTGCTGGGTACCCTCAGGAAACCCCCCAAGGAGCCCTGAGGGGTCCCTGGACCCCACTTTAAGAACCACTGCTGTACAGGTCTAAGACACAAAATCACAGGACCAAGTCAGTCAGTCCCAGGCCAGGCCGTGCAGAACAGTACCGTGCATCCTCCAGGTGTAAGAGGAGACAGACTATGCAGTATTAGACAGCTAAGTCCAGCTAAGACCTGTCTGTGACGCATAGACATTTAAAGGCCCTAAACAATCTCGCTGTAATCCTTTGATATCTTGATCGGAGACAGCGGCATTAAAAAGGGATTCCGTCCTCTCCTCTTGTGACATACTGTACAGCAGTGGCTAGGTTTTCTTCTCCTGCTGTGGCAACGGAGACATGGAGAGTGCACTCCATGCGATAATAGCACTCTCAAAAGAATCACAGTATGCCGTTCGTGCCAGCCTTCGGGCTTTGTGCAAATGTACAGTAAAATGAGAGCTTTTATGCTACTTGTAAATGCGCTACAGGTGGCATTTATTGTCCTAACGTCTAAAGACTACTGCTGGGTGAGATTAGTGTTGACGTTTAACAGTGGTGAGCATGTTTTCTAAACAGAGAGGTGTGGATCTTTACTAGCTTATACTAGGTCTTTCTAGCTTCCAACTCACCAAGCTCACCAATCCTTGAATCAAAATGAATAAAAAGTTATTTTAACCAATCTGTATGGTAGATAATGTTAACCCATTAACTGCCAGAGGTATTTTCATATTTTTTAGCCAGTGCCAGAGTTTTTCATTGGAAAAAAAAAAGTACTCAGGAGCCGAAATACAGACTTTTTAAGTTTTAAGTTAACAAGGAAGTGGATAGGAGTCTAGATCTTCAACTAATCATATCTCCTTGGTCTTTGGGTGAAATTGGAAACATTTTTTTTTTTCACTTCACGTAGATCTACGCGATTGGCACGTGGCGGCTTTAAATCGGTTCGCGTAGATCTACGTGATTGGCAGTCAAATGGTTAATACAATCTAACTGCCACAAAAAAAGTGGAGAGTCCTAGGGCTCCCAAGGAGGTAAAAAAATCCAATGCAGGAGTGAGATGCACTGCATAATGCAAAATAGTTTTAATGCCTTCAAAATGCATTGCTGCCTGAGGAAGAATTGAAGTAGTCTGTATCGTTTGTTCATTTGCCTAAACAAAAAGTTGTAAAATAGCTGTTTGAAGGCCCATGTTGCCGGGTAGGACACCTACTGGTTGATAAGTAGTACTGCCTGAAGCTCATACGCGCAATATACCCCAGGCCCAGGCAGGGGTTGCGCCTCTTGGGTTGAGCGGTCCAAATTTGGCCTCTCATGTGAGAGACTCGGATTCAAATAGGACATTAAAGTTACGGATTTGCAGATTTAAATTAACGCGGAGATGTTTTACTGTGCAGCAGGGGTTTCTGTCAGAGCCCTGAGGAAAGACAGGAGCAGCAACTGGGGGGCAAATTAGTTCTCTCTCCATGCCCTGTCACCCACAGCCTTATGGGGGGGCCTCTTCACCCCGCTCATGCCAACCAATTAACCCATTAAAACCAGGAACGCATCTGTGTAACCACTTAAACCATTATTTTATACTTTGGCTATTCAAAAATAGCAGATATACAAGCTCATAGCGCAGCACAGAGTGCCGTGCTATGAGCTTGTAGATCTGCTATTTTTAAAAAATCTTGAAAACGTTTGCACATTTTTTAATATATAAAAAACGTTTGAGAACCACTGATAAAGCAACATACGTTTTTCAGAAAACTGTCCGGATTTAGAAGACATTTTGTAGAATGGGAACCTCAGGCCTTAATGGGTTAAGGTCTGGACGTGTATCGCCACACGCTCACTACTTGTCACTCACGACGGATCTGCAGCGCACTACTGCACTCCACTTTTCAGAAATGCCCGGTTGATCAAAGAGCCAGCGTCTTACCCTTTCATATCCTCTTCTCGTCTATCTTGTGTCCATCTGGACTTCTGAAAACTTTCTTTTCTGCTGGTTAAGCCTGATTTATACTTCATCGCACATTTGTGTCGCACTCGCATGAAGAAGCAAAAAACTTGGGCCCCAACCCTCTTGTCGACTCCAGTAGTGCCGAACATGTACTGTGTGGGCACGAGCTGAAAACATGAATCCCGTCAAGGAGGCAAAGACCATCTGTGCTTAGCAAATGATTATAAATCAGTTTCGGACACACCTGTTGTGTCTTGAGTAAACAGTGAATCAAACAAGAGGCGAAAAAAGAAAGAAACTGGGAATGGGGAATGCGAATGCGGTCGCGTAGTTCAGCGTCCAATAAAAAATCATAAATGTCACTTCTACTGTGAAGACTGTGGTGTTGGGTCTGATGTGTGCCATCAAAACTCATTGTGCACACAACAGACAACAACAAAGGACTTATTCTCAAAGCTCCTCTATGCCATTGACAAAGAACACTCACAAGTTGGGCGTGAGGACCAAAATGCACGTCACATATTCTAGTGGAATGTGTACATGGCCTCGCTTAAGCTGTCCAAACAATTTATCATTGTGAGACGGATGACACAGGACTGAGCCAAATTCTCACATTCTCTCCACCCAGAACACTCCGTGTGTAACCGTAAACCTCTGTGAAATGAGCTGTAATTGTGGAGTGGATTTTGACTCAGCACTCAACCGTTGGAATTCCCCCGTCTTTGAATGTACAATAACTGGAAGAAACAAACTTTAAACAGTAAAGACGGCTAATTCCTTGATGCCAGTATACAGCAGCTGAACGGAACATGCCGAGGCAATGTTAAAACCACTTTCAACCTGGCATCACAATTGTGGGTATGCCAATACACTACCATACAGATCAAAATAACAGTTTATTCACACACACAAAAAAGTTTGTGGATTGCAGCTTTAAGTGGTTAACTAAACTAAACTAAAGTGAACTGCCTTGTTTTTCCACATAAGGTGTTATGATTACTTCTGTACTGAAGGAGAAAGATCCATAATATGCATTCGATTTCTCTGTAAGTGCAGGCTCATAAACAGAAGCCACCCTCTGATAATTACTGTGCTGCATTCTGGCTTCAGGGTCTTGCGTACCTTTTCATTTATTCATAAAGCCTGCAGTCTGTGTACTGTAGGTACGGAAAGCACTTAAATCATCGTTGGCCTTGCACTGACTTCTTAAAAAGGTCACAGTTGCGACTAATAAAGAGAAGTTGATTTTATTAACTGGAATTAATGGTCATTAAAGGTTGACCACGAATGCAAAGGCCTCGAATGAAGCAGAGAACTTAAAAGGATCCCTGGCTAATAAGCCAAATATGCCTTAATACATTATAATTGTCCTCTATAATTAAAATGTTAAATTAAAACACCTTAAATATTTAATTTATTTTAGAAGTTAATCTTTTTCTCAATAGGGGCAATGCCCGTCGCAAGTTGATGATGTAATTTGTCCACGTGTGGTCTAGCCCTATGGAATTTATGGAATGCACGTGAAATAAAAAACAGCTTAATACTTAGGTATTAACTAAGGTTAATATGAGCATCAAATCAATATTTTAAAGTTTTTTTTTGCACATGCACATCCATAAATTCCATAGGGCACATGGACGAATGACATCATCAACTTGCGACAGGCATTGCCCCTCTTGAGTAAAAGATTAACTGTTTCTAAAATAAATAAAATATTTAATATTTTTTGTTTAAAAAAATATATTTTAGTTATAGAGGGCAATTATTATGTATCAAGGCATATTTGTCTTATTAGCCAGGGATCCTTTTAAGAGACCTCCAGGTGGACCCTCATGTTAAGCACATCTGTTTTCTTAAAGTATCCAAGCTGTTTATTCCATGCGGTTTCATTCCGCTACCGTAAGCCTGGTGATTTGAACTATAGAAATGTAACCTGTCTCATTGAGGAAAGTATCTCAATCTTTGCAGGTTGTGAACCAGTCAGTCATTCTCAATTCTTCACCGGAATAGAGCTACATTGTGCAGATGATTTACGTTTTTACGTTTGTATGCCCTTTTATACACAATCTGTGTAAACCGTTATTCCGCCTCACTGTTCTGTATAAAAGGTACAGACACAGAATGGGGTGGCATTGTTGCCCCTGTTGCCTTTGAGCCGGCAGCGGAAGGAGTCACAGAGCTGAATTTACGTCGTCTTGTGTAACAGGCACAGCCGACAGGGCATGACAGGGGTGTGATGTTTTGATATGTCACTGGAGGATTTAAAAACCTGAAGAAGACAAACTTGTTAGCAGCTAACCTACAGCAACCAGCTAACAGTAATGTTGAGAATGTCTACAAACAAAAACAGTGAGGTCCGGGAGCTCCACACCCTCTGAGCAGAAGACAAGATCATCCGCCATTTAACAGGGATGATAAAGGAGGGCTATGTTTGTTTAGAAATCATATATTGCCTTGAGGCTGTATTTATCAGGAGGTTGTATTTATCAATATTTTCTCCATTTTCGGCTAGTCTTTTCAAATTAAAATACATTAAAACGAAACGATGGCATAACTTTGACATTAAAAAAAAGTTTGAAAGGGTTTATACTGTAATGAAATGAATGCATTCCAGTGGCTTCCTCTGTAATCAAACAACTTAGGCCATGCTTTATAAAATGGTCGGCAGTAATGTCAAGTTTGCTGTGAGTCATAGACAGTGGGCTAAACATGCCCGGACCACCGGCATGGTCCTTTAAATGTGAGCAAAAACAACACACACATGTTCGGAAGGGGAGTGTAGGAGAGGGATGAAGAGATACAGCCTCTGCTACTAACTGATGCTGCGACCACCACCTTAAAGATCTTTCTTTCTTTGCAGGTGTGTTTACCTCCCACCACCGCACAAGAACCGCCAATGTCCGTAGCCTGATAGCACCCTATCTGCACTAATAACACTCTAATGACACCACTTTTAGTACAGTGCAGAGGCAATGTGCTTTATGGACTGGCCTTAAAATCAATGGCCTACAGCAGCACTCAGGGTCTATTAGCCTTTTTAACCCTGGCATAGCTATTTTGGGCACATTTTCAAAAGATCCACGTGTTGTGAGCTTGTAGATTGTCTATCTGCGTCATTTGGTGTATGACCAAGTATATAGGGCTTAGGTGTATACTACATGTAGCTGGGTCTACATGGACCCCTCTGCACACGTATGTTATGATCTCCTCTATCTTCTCCCCTCCTCTGGACCAGGCCTTTGAGAAAGGATATTGGCCCTATGGCAAACATTAACTTTATGAATGGAAGGTAATAAGAGCCTGTCGCACCTGACACACACACACACACACACACACACACACACACACACACACACACACACACACACACACACACACACACACACACACACACACACACACACACACACACACACACACACACACACACACACACTCACACACACTCCATTACATGCTCTGTACTTTTCTCCAGCTATCTACCACAGGTAAGCCCTACTTAGAACCACACACAAAGGAGTTCCATTCCCATCTGAGTGTCTCTCTGGTGAGCATTTTGGAAATCTGGAGGGCTTTCAGCAGGGACGGAATGAAATAGAAGCATACTTATGGGTTTGGGAGCACATTCCTGGACAGAGAGAGTAGCACAGTCTCTAGTCGTGGTTAATTAGGGGAGCTTGTGGGAAGACCTTCAGTTTGAATCCCCCTGAAAAGAAAAAGCCCACACAATCCCAAATAGTGGTGGTCATGTTGAATGGAATTCATTATTCAGCTGCCAGGGTGGAAGATTCCATACACTTGCGTCCAGTCCTTTTGAAACGGTCTTCCTAAATACACCAGGGCCAATATGTCTATACCAGGGAACTGGTTCCTGGGAGGAGTAGGAACAGACGGAATAATTAGAGTGAGGAGGTTTTGGAAGGGGAACAGTTTTAGTTAAGACACAACTATGGCTGAGCATGAATGGGGGCTTGTTAAAAGTGAAAAGAGAGAAGAGCCAAGTGTAATGTTTAATGTTGTGACTGTTTATGTAGCTGGAAAATCTGACGTCACAATTGGAGCTGAAAATGTAATACAGCTTGAGATTTTAAGGCAGTGATAATGGAAAGCAAGGACATGGATTAGAGCTAACATAGAGCAGTACTTGATCAGAAGTGTCTAAACATTTTGCATAGTACGTATATAGTACTGGCTGCACTGGGGCTGATTCTGTGACAGCAAAATGTCCAATAGTGCACTGGCAAAGTTCTAATTCCCGGACATCCTGTAATGCATTATTTTCATTATGAATACATTTTGGGGGGGGGGGGGGGGGGATTGGTAGACAATAGCTCTTTAAGAGGCATGATGATAATGAACAAACTTTCGGTGCTGGCGTCTTTAAATGAGGATACATAAACCTCTAAATATAGGCTGTATAATATTTGGGAAACTGAGCTGGTACACTTGTCCAAAAACACATGCATTGTAGAAGACGTGCAGACAGACACTACAAACAATAAACTTATTTAGAGGAAAGCATACATTTTCTGCATTCTCAAAGAGAAACTGGATGTATGCGTCTGTGATATGAGTGTGTCTGTGTGTGTGTGTGTGTGTGTGTGTGTGTGTGTGTGTGTGTGTGTGTGTGTGTGTGTGTGTGTGTGTGTGTGTGTGTGTGTGTGTGTGGAGCCTCCAGTGCATACAATGTTATTTAAGCGGGAAAGCAATTAGAAAGATAAGACATGGTGCAGTAATTGGTGAATTCTCACCTCCTCAGTATGATAACATGATAATACCTTCAGGTGAAATATAAATATAGACACATTTGACGTCAAAATTTCATGGGACCCAAGGAACTGACATCTACTGATAGTAAACTTTTATTTTCCATTTTTACAGCGTGGCTCCTCAGAGACGAGCCGTAGAAGAGGGTTTGTGTGTTTCTGTGTGTCCGCAGATAAACTCGCAAACAGCTGGACCAGTCAGCACCAAATATATTGTGCACACTGCCAGTAGGCCACATGAGTACCTCCACTAATTTGTTTTCCACATCCTATATTAAAATTGGCTTAAGGGAGGACTGGGCGGCCCGGCCGGCCGGACCTCTGATGTCACGCTCACCATGACTGAGCCATAACCATATCAGTTCCCAATGCAGCAACGCCCAAATATGGGATATAATAGGAGTGTGTTATCAAACCTCAATGTGTCATCATGGCATCAGGCGCAACCAAATCAGTCAGCTCCATATTGGGCACAAAAGGGCGCATGCACATATATGGGCCATATACTATATGGGCATAAAAGGGACAAGGACTGACATATACAGATATCTCCATATATGGGCATATCACTCGGATCGGCGGTGACACGTAGGTGTTCGGGCCCCGAACCTCTAGTGTTTTATAGTTTCTAAAATATTTAACTTAAATTTTATAATGTAAGTCAGTGGGGCTCCGATTAGGCTCCCTTGCCCAAATTTTGAGTCATACAGTAAGTCATGGATATATGATAGATGACTGACGTCACAGGCTGGCCACAGATCCTAGTTATTCTTTTTCAAGTGTTGCAAAGACAATAATATATATCTGTTTTGTTTGTATTTGCTTTTTCAATAAAATAACAAATCAGAATTGACTAGAATGTAGTGACTATAAAACATAGCAGGGAAAACAGGCAGTGGTTATTGTTTTTTCTGAAGCCTTTTGAAATGTGTTTACAACAAGCTAACATAATAGCAAGTGTAGTAAGTGTAGACAGACAAGAGTGAGATATAAGCAGTCTAGTCAGACACTTTGAAACTTCCCAGGTGTACTCTGTCAGGCCCATGTTCTCTCTCTTGTCAAATCCATGTTCCTCCAAATGATGAGCCGAAACTTGGACTTGATTCATTTCAGAGTAATTGGAAACAGCCCGAGCAGCATAGCTCACTGGAATGACACTGCTAGGTAAACAGACGAGGTGTGTCGACGCCCTGAGCCATCTGCTGCAGTCTGGGACACGATGCGATGTATGAACTATTACGACCGCCTATCAGGGGGCCTTCGGCAGATTATGTCAAATTCTGAGGACTTTATACGGTGGCAGGTGAGGCAGTGGTGCAAATCAGAAGGCACTTAAGTCTGATTTATACTTTGTCGTACGATGGTGTCGTGTATAGAAACTATATAGCCGCTCTATAAGCTCACAACTTGTGACGGATGCGATGAGTTGTGAACTTGTAGATGGGCTATATCCGGTGTGTGACGCCGTTGTGCGGCGGGAGCATAGATTAGGCACTTAAGCCGACAGCCCAACTTGATATTATGTATTATGAGTAACTCCAACAGGATTCGTTTAAAACTTAGAGCTGTGGTCCATTTACATATTCCAAGGCATGATTCAGCCATTCAGGCCACACTTAAAGTTGATTGCAGTCTGGATAGACATAGAGTGTGTGTGTGTGTGTGTGTGTGTGTGTGTGTGTGTGTGTGTGTGTGTGTGTGTGTGTGTGTGTGTGTGTGTGTGTGTGTGTGTGTGTGTGTGTGTGTGTGTGTGTGTAGAAGAGGTCCACTGTATATCCGCCTGATGTCAAGAATGCAGTCTACACAGCATATCAATCTTGAGAGGGGCCCGTGTGAGAGCCAGATGAATGAGAGCACTGGTAGAAGTGGCCTGCTTATCCTCTGCCCTGTTGGAATGTCACGCTTTGTGTTCTCCGGTGGCTCTGCACTTCTTCAAAACTCATTTTCTTCCATTGCCTACGCTCCGCACTCTTCTGAGAATGAATTTAGACTGCAGCTAAAGCTACATGTACAGAGAGAAAAAAAAACACCACTCCGCCTCTCTGCTGCCAAAGAAATGCAGCATTTTAATGGGACGAGAGCTGAGAGGCATCGTGACAGCGACCGAGCTTCCACCCACCTCCTCTCAGTCTGTCTTAGTTGCTTTCACACATGCACTACCACCCTGAACTTATCTAGACATTACATCACAGAGAGAGAGATATTGAGACAGACAGAGAGAGAGAGAGAGGGACCCCGAGAGAGAGATGTCTCCAGTCGTTTGAAGTTTTGGACTCATAGAGATTTGAATGATTTAAGGTGAAGACTCAAGGTTGGGAATTGAGGAAGGGAGTCGGAGACAAGGGAGTTGGATGATTATCTCGATCTCCTGTGGTGTACGCATAGGGGCTCCGAAACTCCCAGCGGTGTCCCATCAATATCCTTGCTAGGGGTACTGTAGTGGTGGGTAGACAATACTGTCAGCACTCCTTTCTTATCGCAGATATGCGTCGGATATACAGAGGTTTCTTCACATTGGCGTGTCTAAACACGGGTGCCTGGTTTGTGTCGTTGAAGACGCCTCCTTCCCGAGCTGTCTTCAACGCTCCCCTGCTTTACCATCTATCACAGGAACACACTCCATCTGTCACTTCAGCTCTAATAATGTACAGTACATACATGTGTGCCTGACTTAACAGCCATCAACAGCTAGCCATAGCCTTGCATATGGTTGCTTGATTGCTACCATAGACTGTGAAAAATAAAGTAGGGACAGTGACATCACCCACTGGCTGGTGGAGTCCCGTTTTAAAGCCTCGGCTTCTGCAGTTTGACCATCGCCATCTTGGCGTGGACGGTTTGCCATCATGGATTTTTGCGGTCAGAAGTGACCATATTTGGACGAGAGGGTGGAGCTGGGGATATGCCTCTGTCCTGATCACTGTGAGAGTGACTTGTCAATCACAACGTGATGCCCTAAAGCTGCTTCATCATCCTACTATAAAGGTGTAAAATCTCTGCGTGCGTGTGTGCGTCCCAGTGTGTGTACCTGTCCTTCGCGTATCTCGAGAACTGTCCGGCCGATTGTCTTTAAACTCGCCGCGTGTAATGCCGAGTTTGTTTTCATAACGCAGAGGACCCGAGGGAGTGCGGTGACGGCTGTCGAGTCGGTCAGATAGCCGGTTGTCCAGATCCGCTGGATGACTGACCGGTGGTCACATATTTTGGCAGGTCACAAATTTCACCGTAAACACGCCATGCTGGAGGATGGAGGAGGCAGTGAGGATTAGTGTTGCCATGTCCGCTTATTATAAGCGAGTTTGGTCTTGTTTTTGCCAGGTCGCTTATAAATATTCAATGAAAGGATTATCCGCACTCTCTTCAGTAGTTTCTTATGTTCTCTTTTAATACTGTAGGTTCACAGCAGCAGCAGTCTATCAAGAGAAACGTAATTAGGCTTATAAATAAAGGTAGTTTATAAATAAAGGTAGTTGAGAGTGGCGTTTTTTTGGGGCTCGTTTCTAAAGTGTAGTTGCTTATTTGGGCTTGCTGTCTAATGCTGTTGTCAAGGACCCAGAAATCAATTTGCATTTGACCACGGACCCCCATCTGAAAATATTTTCTGCCAACCCACTACAAGTTTTGTGCATTTAATGTTTCAAATAGGCATTCCAAATATTGAACTATTTTTTTCCAAGATTTTTTGACAATAGCAGATCTATGAGGTTGTAGATAGGCTATTTTCAAATAGCCATTGTATATAGGGTTTAAGTGGTAAAACTGATTTTGATGCTACATGAACACATTTTGCTCGGAATCCCCTATGTGATCATGGGGCCCAGTTGCTTCTTTTGGGCTTGTTTTTGTAGAACTGTCTGCTTGTTTCTCTCACAAAATCTTGGGATCTGGCTACTGAGAGACACAGTTACAGTATGACACTCCCATTCCATTGTAAACGGAGAATGCAGAACTAAAGCTTGCCTTGGAGCGACCAGTAGTTCCAAAGACTGCTGTGTAGTTCCAACGTCGAACCATTCATAGTCAGTGTTTCCAAGGCTCCCAGGCTCGCTACATGAACCATGTGAAAGTGATCGCGCGGCGGTGAGATCAGAGTGTGTTATAACTCTCTTTCAACGGGTCTGAGCTGCCCTATCCGAGACCCCCTGGAGTGATCCTCTCCAGACTCACATGCAGCAGCACAAGATACATCTAATGGATCTGTGTAGAAAAAACTAAGGGAGCCATGTTTCCCCTCATCCATAAAACTCTTTAGACTCTTTATCCTGCCACACAGTATAGCGCCGATAAACTCCAGGTTAGGGCTGGGAAATTTACCAAACATATATCGAAACCGACAGTTAGAACCAATAACCGACTTGATCTTGCTCATGCATCTTAAATGAATGATAGAGAAACAGATTTTTTTTAATAAATGTTTTAAATGTACTTGTATATCAACAAATCAACACGAAAACAATTCTAATAGATGTTTTCATAATCAAGTAAATCAATCAGTTTGATTATCCACTTAAGCCCTTGTTGTACAATGGCGGTGTACAAAAATAGCAGAATTAGTTGCATGGCCACCCACCCGTTGTGAGTATAGATATATTTTTTGTTTTTTCATAATCATTAATCCGAACCAAGGCAAAAGTATTTGAAGTCATATTGCCCAGGTCACGACTGATGACTTGAAGACAAAAGAATACCTTCTATTTTATTCCCAGTAACAAAGTCCATCTCCTATGACTATTCATGTGAATATGGTCCATTTGGCACAGAGAAAAGGAAACATACTGTGGGTCGTGTTCTGACGAGGGGCCTGTGTAAAAGAGACAGGGGTTGGGGGTACTGTACAAGAGAGTGAGCGCTGAGAACAATCTTCCCAGCAGTCACTCGGCCCGCCGTCTTCCCGTTATCCTCCCCAGGCTAATAGAGGCCACCCCGCTACTGACCTCAACACAGGAAGTTCAAATTAAACAGCTCTTTCATTTGAAAGATATTGTGGGAAATGGGGAGCACAGCATGCCAGCGGAAATACAAAACTATTCAAAAGGGACTTCTCTTTCAATCTAATTTGCATACCAGAGCATGCACCTGTAAACTCTTATACACCTTATAAAGCCACCATTGGGCAACTCCCTGGCTATTTAAATTGCCATTTTTAATTGGAAAACATGTTCCTATAGCATTCACTCCCAGAACCTGACACTTTTACCGTCCCTCGTCCATCCACATAATTTGGGAAGATGGCTTTTCATTTTTAAGCTCCATGGTCCTGGAATCAGCTTCAGAAATATATAAAACTACAGCACTTCATCTCTTTGAGTGATTTTAAGTTTATTTCAGATAGTAAAAACTGAGGCACGCAGCTGTTGAGATTGTACAAATGTTTAATCAAATAATTAGACTTTTTTTTTATTTAATGTAGTAATTTCTGCTTGTTGCTCCCTTTACTCCTTGTAAAAGAGATACCATCTCACTGGGGCTTACGTGCTTTAATTAAATGATATAAAATGTAATTCTAGCAGAACAATAAAATAGCAGATCTACAAGCTTACAAGGCAATGATGTAAAGCGACACCAGGAGGAACCCTAGTATAGAGTCCATGGGAATCTGGTCAACTATAGGGTTTAAGTGGTTATGGAGAAATTTGAACACCTAGTATGAAGGGGAGAGCGGTACAACGGGAGGGCATTTAAATCGTTAATGAAGCCGTAGTACTCCACATTTCTACTTAAGCTGACTTTCACAGACTCACACTGTGGAGTCTAAATTCAACTCAAGATGGTAAACTGAGAGATTAGTTCAGTCTGTCCACTGGTATTGTACTCTTTTTAAGAGATGCCATTGCTTGCTGTTCCCATCACATGTTCTGCTCTGCTGTCTGTGACACCTGCCTGCCTGTACAGCTGCCTACCTCCATGCGTTGCGTTCTATTAGGTGGCAGTTAGTGTCACTATCTGGACGGCAATAGCATCAGGGGCCATCTGGTATCCAGCTGTAGGACCACCGTCACCAGCTGGCTTTCTGGGCAACAGCCCCCCCCCCCCACCAACACAACCATCACCCTAGATGTAAAGGTCATTTACAGCATGGAGAGCAAATGCGAATTAATCACAAAAAATAAACACTCCCGATGTCCTTAAGAATGAAGATGTGCAGATGTTAGCCGTCATCCCCCCCAGAAATAGCAAAACTCCAGCTCACAATGCATCGCGATGCGTTGTTAGTTTGCAGATCACCTATTTTCACTGCGCAACGCCACAAAGTGGTGGCATAAACAAATATAAAATAGAGTTAACACATTGGGTGCCAGAGGTTTATTAAAATATTATACGTTGAGTGCCAGCATTTCTTCCATCCACTTGCGTTATACATTTCGTGCTGTGAGAAGCCCCGACGCGGAAATGCATGTAAACAAAGCGTGCGTGCGAGACGGCGGAGGGTCCCGACTAACGCCTGGAACAATAATATTTCCAACGCGACCCTCCATTGCAGCGTGATCGCCGATCGAAAACGGCTCGTTTCCACCACATTAAAAAGAAATGGAGATATTAAGCTTTTAATCAAGGAGATAACATTGAAAACGCCGACCGGAAGGATTTTTGACATGGAGCCTCATCCAGCCTCTTCTTCTCAGAAACTGCTTGGGTGATGTCAAAGTTTCGTTTTAGCGCCCCACGTGGCCCACATGTATAAAAATAGAATTGGGTCAAAAACGGTCCGGACCGTTTTCGGCACTTCTCGTTTGGACCCTCAAAAACGGTCCGGACCGTTTTTGGCATTCAATGTGTTAACATGAAATCATCACCGTACAGTAATGTCCTCCAGCTGAAACACAAATTCTGGAGTGTCCAGGAGACATCACATTCTGATTTCCCCTGAGGACGCACATGGACGTGAATATGCCCCCCGGCCGTCACATCAGGGAGTGGAATCTGTCTCGCTGTGTCAGCTAGTTTATATGACTGTAAACTCCTTACTGCCAGTGCATTCCATCACACAGAAATAACAAATAAACCACAGAGTCATACTTAATTTAAACTCATTACCAACAGAACAATGACTCTTCCTGTCTGCCAGTGAGCCCTTCTAAATCATATTCAGAAATTAACTACACGTACTGTACAATCCAAATTGAAATTGCACAAATAAAATATCTTCGGCAATTCCGCCCTGTTTATGTATGATGCAATTACATAGCTCACATACTGAAATCTGTCATCAATAATAAATATTTATACAAATACATAAATACAAAGTAGTGCTTTAAACCCTTTTCATAAATTGCCAATTTATGAACTTAATTATACTGTATGACTGCAATGGAGGCACATAACTTAATATAAGTTAATTATAATAAGGGAACATTGAGTGACCTGTCTCCGGCTATTAGATCCGATACCCTCATTCTCTATCTATCCCCTCTCTCTTTTGTTGTTGGGGCAATTATCCTTGTACATTTGCACATGTGAAATTTGTCCTCTGCACGTACCCATCCTAATTATTAGGAGCTGTGAGTGGGGTGCTATTAATACAGCAGCTAGTGGTTAAGTGTCTTGCACAGGGACACTTTGACACATACAGAACTGTAGACTAGAGGTTCTCTTGGTAGGTAGGTTCTTCTATCTATCAGCGTGTTCATCTGGGATGGAAACCCCAGGAGTCCCGGCTATGATTAGCTCGTTTGCTTGAGGACGTCGTCTAGTGAGGAAGAGAAAGAGAAAGAAGCAGAAATAGAGAGGAGGGTTGAACGGGTGGATGGAAGGGGTGGGGGAGAGGGGTGGAGGGCCGCCTGTCTCTGGCTATTGTTTGGACACAGTTCCTCTCACGCTGCATTGACCACAGACAGGGCGTGGCCGGAGGGGTGGGTGGGGGGGTTGGTTGGGTTGGGGTATTCCGGGGGAGAGAATTTGGGGTTGGGGAGCAGGCGGGGGGTAGATACAGGGGGAAGTTCAGGCACATTGCATACTTTCTCTGCATGTGGAGAGTGAACAGGAAGGCGGGTGGTCCCCGGAGAGAGAAGGAGAGAGAGTGAGAGAGAGAGAGTAAGGGTGGGGGTGACAGGGGGGGGGTTCCTTCCCTGTAGTTTGGTGCACTGTTCCCAGACCTGCTCATGTGCACCGCGAAGTAATGAGAAACCCGGGGCCTCTAACAAACTCAGGCCAGATGGGGAGAGAAGTCTTCCTTACAATTACACTGCAAGAGAGAGCAGCACAGCCCCCGTCAGCTTCTCTCCTCTGCAGGGAAACGATGATCAGCTATTCTTTTTTGGAAAATACTGTAGTTGTAATCAGGAGGGTTTTTTTTCCAGCACATTGCTTGGCTTGAGTTTGAGAGAGTGATTTGGGGAAAAGCTGCAGCTTTGTGCTATACACCGGAGTGTTAATCCAGAATGTTAATATACCTCTGAGTGTTAAATTAACACTCTGGATTTGGACTGTGAGTCTATCCCTGACTGCAGTACAGCGAGCTAGTATGTTTCAAATGTAATTACGCTGTAATCCCTTTCTGCTTTGTGGCAGCAACAACGTACAGGGACTACATGTACAAAACGTATTTACTCATTACCTCCCAGTGCTGTTTTTTCCTCTATATAACACAAAGTGTGAAGGAATTTCTCTGTGTTTAAAAAAGGCGGAATTGGCTTCCAATTTGCAGTATGAGTGAAAAAAAGGAAGCTTGATATAGTAGTGTTTTGGGGGAAGGTTGATAAGAGTAGTATTGTCAGATTCCCATGAGCCTGTGATGAGCGCTCTCTCAATGACTGACTGCAGGGCACTGATCAACCACAGCTATAAATAATGTAACAGGCTTACCTCACATTGATTTTAGAGGACAACATGTTTTCATACTGCAATCGCCTTCTCCTTTTTTTCCTCCGATGAAAAGAGTGCCAGGCAGATGTTTCACGCCCCTTGCTTCCTTTCTTTTTCTTTTTTCGTACCCTAGTCGGACGGGCATTAGCGGCGACAGCATATGTACCATAGAAGATTGGTGCTGAAACATCAGCATCGTTTAGGAATGCAAAACAGAGCTCTGACATCAAAGTGATGGATTAAGTGTAGTGGCCAACAATAAAGGGGTGTCATCACCCTGGTGGATGAATACATTAGTGTCGACGGCTGGAATAGAAGGAGGCAGGTCATTTGTAACAGTCAGCCTTGGGCTGCACCATTGACTGTAGGGCACTCCAGGAGAGGACGGCCGGCTACACAAAAGAACCATCCGAAACCGCATTGAAAATGTCACCTAAATATAGATTGCACGCAAACTTGTACTGTAATGGTTCCCGATGCAGTTTGCTGAGACAGAAAGTTTGGGGAGTCAAGGCCTGCAAGTAGTGATTAAATCTGCTATCGTCTGCTGTCGGTGGGGACAGAAGGTCAGATTCCAAGGACGGTTCGACCGGGCAGATTGACGCGTTGTTTTTATAGCCCTGTTGGACATCTGTCAGTGACGTTATTGAGGTTCCAAGGGAGGTGAAACAGTAAAACAATTCTGGCATTTCAGCACAGCATAATATATTTACAGAGGAGTCGAGTCATGCATGCTAACAAGCCGTTTGCTGTGCAGCCTCCTTGGTGCTGCCCGGGGCAGAGCTAACAAATAGACTAACAAACAGCCTGGCCTGTAGAGGGACACACACCTAAAAACACTTTATCTCCCGAAAGCCAGCGGCCACTGACGTTGGTGCTCGTCACACAATAGACTGCTTAAAGGAGAATACCGGACAAATTAAGTGTTGTCTTTGATGTCTCGTTACTCACCTATTGACGTGAAAAGTGGCGTTCTTTTTTTCCATCGATTCCCCTGTCGTCATTTTTTAAACCCCCTCCGTTGTCATAATGGGAGCGCGTGGGTTAGGGAGATTCGTCTATTATAACCGATGCAAAGTTGTTTTTTTCTCTACTGCTAGTCATTGTGGAGTCTCATGATAGTCAAACATGAGAGTAGCTAGCCTGAGAGGCTAGCGCTACTGCCGAACGATTTAACACTGGATGCTTGTTTCTTTCCAGAACCTGGCAACTCGATCATCAAACATCAAAGACAACACTTAATTTGTCCGGTATTCTCCTTTAAACAGGACATGTCGACGTCGTATTAAACTTAACGCCATGTCCTCACACTTAATAGGCGTTGGTTGCCTCTAAGTTTAGACTAGTTATTTTTTTTATCCATGGACAAGGATAGGGTTTGTTTGTGTCAGTGTGTTTTGTGTTACATAGAAATGAGCTGGTGGTGGAGGCCTCTGCCTTGCTCTGTTCTCTCTGTTCAGCAGCCTAACTATAGTCACCTGACTGTTGGCCCGGGCCTCGGGGATACAGGAAGTGTGACATCACCGCCCTGACATTCTGGAATGTGGGAATGTCAGGCTGCCTGTTTCGCACTGTGCGAACAAAAGGGGGTGAGGGAGAGACAGAGAGAGAGATGCAGCACACTGTGGTTCATTTCTTATCCACGGGAAGTGTAAATGCTAATAGTGCCTATGTTCAAAGTACTGAAGTGGAGTTATGCCTGATTTATCTTTGGTTGCGCATCACATCGCGTACCGAAAATAGGCGATCTATAAGCTCACAACGCATCGCAGCAACATTGGCACGCAACTAAGTATAAATCAGGCTTTATACTCCACTACTGACACCACTGGCAAGGAGAATTAACCCAGTTGGAAAATAGATTCAATGCCAGCCCTGAACCCTGAGGGGTTGCAAGCCAGCATCGGTAGCCAAGAGAAATCACCTGCCGCTAAACTCCATCTGCCTAATGTTGCGTTCACAGTCACACAGATTCAGACAGACGGTAGACGGCAGACGGACAACACCTTCTGAATGGCAAGGCCAAAATAAACAAACAGACAGAACAGCAGTACAGCAAAATGAAATACGCATGACGATTGCTGTGATGATGTCGAATTGTTTACAAAGAAGTGTTTTGTCTATTATTTTTAAGTAATATTTGGGCTTTTTTGTGTGCATGTAGCTATGATATTATGCCGCTAAAATCTATATTAAAGTCACTCCAAAACTTAAATTCCCTGAAAACGTTCATTTATTCATTTCCAACATGGATAGTGAAAGGAGAGCGTATAAATCCATCTTCAACCGCTTATCCGAAGTCCGGTCAGGGAGGTAGCAGTTTCAGCAGCGGAGCCCAGACTTCCCTTTCCTTGGCCACATAATCCAGCTCTGACTGCGGGATCCTGAGGCGTTCCCAGGCCAGCATGGAGATGCCCCACCTGGTCCTCGGTCTGCCCCATGGCCTCCTCCCAGCTGGATGAGCATGGAAAATCTGACCAGGTAGCATCCTCACCTGATGCCCAAACCACCTCACCTGGCTCCTTTCTACACAATTAAAGCAGCAGCTCTGCATCTTGTTGAGAAAACAAGACGACAGCAACAAAAACAAAAGTGCATATGGATGCATTGTATTCTGCAAGAGTGCAGCACACATGGGTCATTTCATCAGCTCGCCCAGGAACTAAAGATGGATGATGAGGGTTTCAGGCTTACATTTTGCTGAACCTTTCAGCCACTTGCTCCATCGTTGTCCACAGATCGTCCACAGAACTTTTTCTCCCTGAGGGAGCTACAGTACATACGGTTGTAAATACCTTTGTGGAAGACTTTTTTTTTTTTTTTATATTTAAACGCCATTGTCATTTACCGCTACTGTTCCTGTTTTTTCGACTTCCTTTTACCGTCCTGCTCTCTTCCACTGAAAACATATCCGGTTTACTGTCCACAGTGACAGTCTGCCTGTGAAGGCATCGTAACACAGGGAGCCTGTGCTGAATACCCAGACCTATAGCTGCACAATAGGGCACACAACTCAATACCCCCTTGTCTTCTTCAATCATCCAAGTCAAATAGAGACACAAACACAGACTGCCAGAGGCCATCGCCCTGCAACATGAGTTCCTTTCTTGCTACCGTTCTCTCCCTCACACTGATGTCTAGAAGAGGAGGTACAGTATTTGACCTGCTTGACATTCATGACAAACTGGCTGGTAGGAAATTTGAATTTGAATCCTGGTTCTCATGAGAGAAATGAATGTTTTATGGTTAAAACAGATTTTTGCTGCGCGTGCGTGCGTGCGTGCGTGCGTGCGTGCGTGCGTGCGTGCGTGCGTGCGTGCGTGCGTGCGTGCGTGCGTGCGTGCGTGCGTGTGTGTGTGCGTGTGTGTGTGTGTGTGTGTGTGCGCGTCCGTGCAGTGGGGTGACAGAGTTAGCAAATACGACCTGCCATTGTTAGAACGTGACACATAATATCAACCTCCTCATTACGGACTGTGAAATCAAAGTAGCGTCTGCAGCCACTTTGGCGCAAGAGTTCATTTCCCCTCCCGCTATCATCTTCCTCCAGCATACAACATGTCTAAAGCCTCATTTATGCTCCATCGTACGCAGGCGGTGTGTGCCTAAAAACAGCAGATCTACAAGCTAACAAAGCGTTGCATCCGCGCCACTTTGTGAGCTTGTAGGTCAGCTGTTTTCGGCGTGTGACGCCGTCACACGACTAAGTACATGGTAAATCAGACTTTAATGGCAACAATGTGTGGATGAGAACATTCGCATTTGGTGTCATTAGATCCGCAGTAATACTCATAAACAAAGACCACTATTACAGGCACTGCAGCGTGTTAGAAAGCACATGGCAGCAGACATGAAGCCCAGAACTGGATATCTTAACAAATGAGCAGTGTCAACGAGCCACAGTGAGCAGTCAGCGTCATTTAAAACCCATTCCATCCCCATCTTTCCTCTAGTTTTTTGGCCCGTTTTGGCTCCAGGGGCCTAAGACACAAACTCTAAATGGCCATTTCTACAGTATTGTCTGCAAATACAGTAGCGCCTTTATCCAAAGTGCATCACACACACACACACACACACACACACACACACACACACACACACACACACACACACACACACACACACACACACACACACACACACACACACACACACACACACACACACACACACACACACACAGCGGATGCAACCATGCAAGGTACCAACCACCCTCATATGGTTGCAGTTATGTGTTGAGTGCTCAAGTACACTTCTTCGCCACGAAAAGCCGGTGAATCGAACCAGGAACCGAACGTCACAGAGCTGTGGAAGGGAGTGCAGCCTGCAGAGAAGAGCCTGCAGAGACCTAACCGCTGCCTGGGAAACCAGACTCAGATCCAGCTCTGAACCCGCACTCTCTAACCCCCGAACCCCTCCCTCTTCATAACAACACTCCCCTTCCTTCCAGTTTGGGGAAATACAAGTCAGTGGAGGAACGCTGGAATGAGATTAGTCACCCCACCAATGCATTCTCTGAATACTTCCCACACTCACTCTTCCAAACACACACACATGTTCATGTTCTCACTCTCACAGATGCGCTCACACACACACTTTTATGATAACACACGCACATGGACACACTCACGGGTGCAGGACACACATCTATCCATCTTTCTCTCGCTTTCTCTCAGATACATTCAAATACAATTCAGTCTGCAGACACTGTAAATACATAGAGGCATGGACACAAATCTACACATAAATATACCCCCCTCCACACACACGTGCGGTGCCACTCACCTCGGTAGTGGAGGCTGTCATCGAGGTGGTTGTGCTGACGGTGGTTCTCCAGTGCCGGGGGGCTGCTGGCCCCCAGCTCTGCCAGTCTGCGGCTGGTGGCAGACAGCTCGGAGCGCAGGTTGGTCACCTCCTGGCTGGCAGACTGGATGGCACCGTCAATCCTCTGCGCCAGCTGTTTGTTGTCTTCCATCATTTTAAGGATTTTCCCCTGAGGACCAAATCCACACAGAGCAGCATGGTGTCAAGCATGGAGGGGTGGGTGGCGGTGGGGTGGGGGGGCGCCGCGCGAAACTAAGACCCTGTTCCTCTCCCCTCCTCTTCTCCTGCTCCTCCTCTGCTAATCCTCACACAGTTTAGTCCGCACATAAAAGAACGAGGAAAAACGACAAGCAGCCGGTCCCTGCACTTCTCCCCTTCCGCTAGATGGTGTCTACCTGTTACTGCATACAGAATAACTGTATGGATGACCCGCGATACTGTCAGAGAAGAGAGAGAGAGAGTGTGTGTGTGTGTGTGTGTGTGTGTGTGTGTGTGTGTGTGTGTGTGTGTGTGTGTGTGTGTGTGTGTGTGTGTGTGTGTGTGTGTGTGTGTGCCGGCGAAGGAGAAAGAAAGTGAGTGCGGGAGAAGGGGAGTGAGTGAAAGAGACAGAGTGAGTTAGGGAGAGAGAGAATTACAGCAGGAATAAAGAAAGAGATGCGGCCAGTAGTGGTGTGTAGAATGCGCTGTGTGCAGCTGCTCTCAGAGAGGACCCAGCGCACACAGAGCAGATGACATGCACCCTTTTAAATGGACTGTACCATGTGCTGGAGGACCAGGGGGGGAGAGAGAGAGTTCAGACAGAGTGGGAACTACTCTAACTACAGAGTCTGTCTCCCACACCCTACCTACAGCACAGAGTCTGTAATGAGTTAAGACTCATTTATACTTCGCCCTAAGACAGTGTCTCCCCCCGAAAATCTGTTATTTTCGGGAAGAGACTTTAGCGAGAAGAGGAAAGTAGTCTCTTTCTACTACTTCTACCCACTCTCTCAGAACTTGGCAATAATGTTGGACCCTCTGTGACAAGTACTTGTCAAGTGCTCGCTATCTTTTTCAGTCCAGCCTCCCACTCTCACTTTCTTCGCCCATTTCACTCAAACACCCGCTGTCCTTTTTTTATTTTCAGTCACTCCCTCCCCCTCTTTTTTCTCTTCATAATATATTCATCCCTTTGTCCCGGCAAAGCTCACCCCCACAACGGTGGACCGGGAAAGGGGGCTGGCTCAAAGGCGAGCCGAGGGGAAAACATTTCAACTCTGAGAGCAAACTTAGCATAGGACAGAGACACAGCCTCTGTAATGACTGGAAACAAAGAGCGGAGAGGCCAGCGGAATTACAATTGAGCCTCGGCGAGGACATTATGGGCCTTATTACTCTGATTCCTTATTCAGCGGACCAAAGGATTGATTCCCCCTCCCCCTTATCTTTAAAGCCCGGCAAACAAACCATTTGACCTCAGTTGTTATCCATGATTCCACTGTGAAAGTGAAATCACCAAGGATTGGTTCATCTCAACTTTATGATAAGAAAAGATAAGTTAAGACAAGATCAGATCAGATTTGATCTGTCAGATCAGATCGCGAGAGTGCAGATCAGATCAGGGAAAATAACATACAGTAGGACAAACCTTTATTTATCCCTGGAGGGAAATTCAAGTGGCATAGCAGCAACAGCAGTGAGAGGTGAGAGGAAACATGAGAGGTACAGGTAAGAGTCAAGAATCAAACTAAGATAAATAAGAGTAAAATGAAGATAGAATAAAATAATGAGCTGCTGGCCACAGACATCCTGGATTTCTGAACGACTGAATGAGTGAACAATTTCACATGCTGCTGAGTCGTCGCAGCTTGCAATTTGCATTTGACATTTCATTTCCCAAGCGGGAAAAAAAGAATCATGTTCTGTCTCTGTGTGACGACGACAACAAAAAGTGAGGCTGGCACAGGAGTGACACATCAGTCAGACACTGTCATCCTCGGTTCGGGTGATAACAGCTCGATGCTCATTGGTATTCACACAATGGCGATGGAGAGCAACAAACAAAGCCAGGGTGAGACCGACGGGCCGCGTGACACGCAGCACCGGTTTGATCGCCGTTTCAACAGTTCCACCAGGCAGTCGCTCAACCACGCCCTCGCTTTGTGACGGGGGGACCGTGAGAGTGATGTAGTGCCGCAAGTGGTGTAACAGATCACGTCTCTGTGTGTCTGTCGGATGGGGCTTGTTAGACGGGCCTCAGGGACACCATTACAACAACAGCTGCGGCAGAACAAGGAACTGTGCACGGTTAAAGGGGTATGAAACCCTCGGCTGGTTTTGAAGTTTTGTTTTCCGGTTCAGCTTTACAACTGCAGCAGATTAAACACACGACAGCGTAGTAAGCAATACGACTGCAGCTAATCAAACTAATAATGGGTGTATTAGATTTAGTTGTGTCCAGAGCCACAGTAGTCAATGTACGGACACACCTAATTCTAACATGCCCGTTATTAGGTGCAGTTGCATTGCTTACATCACAGTGTACTCTAAGGTCAGTCTTACACCCCATCCGCACTGCCAGCAAGGCGAGCGATGAAAGAGTAATTAAAATACAAAGTGTTTTAATGAGACTGTCCTGACTTACCGGGAGCGACAGCGTGCGCTGTAAAACGATGTCGTCCACCCCTACAATATTCACTCAGTGTCTTTATTTTTGCAAGGCTTCGCGGCCGTGTCCTCACCACAAACTATTTCAATGGTCGAGATATGCACGCTGCTTTGTGCCCGTTCCTGGAATAGAGCTATTTTGATTGTCAGAAGTTTGAAGGAAATTGGATTTTCAAATGGCATAGTGGACGGACGACAACACATTATCTAGCTGCACCCTCACTTTGTGTTCCTGACGCACTTCATATTTATATTTGAAGATTGTTCATGCCACGCTATAGTGAGACCCTCGTTACTTCATATCTATAGCCCATTTCATTACAGTTCAAACGACTGTCATTAAACAGCATAGCGAGAGAGACCCTCGCTTCATACAGTATTTACGTATATTTCATGCGTATCATATGCAGCATATGGAGAAAAAATATCAGAAGGAGACCGTGTGTGTGCGCCACGCTGTAGCTTCATTCCTTTCCACAATTCTGCTCCTATTATTTATTCATTTATTGGTTCATTTCATATGTTCAGGCAATGTCGCAACACCATGCCGATGCTCCATATCAGAACGTTGGATCTCTCGCTCGCTGGCAGTGCGGATGGGGTGTTATGCAGACCGCCCTGTTTTTACCCTGCTGTTGTTTTTCAACTTCAACTTCATTGCCGCATCATAGGTTTACAGTGGGTGAAATTCATGGTCATATAAGCTCCCATCATGTGCAGTTTTCAAGAAAAGAAAAAAAGAGATAGGAAGAAAACTAGGAGAACAGGTCAGATATGTAAAATATTCCTAATAATGAGTATAACCTGAGCTGAAAAACAAACTACAAAATCAGTCTAGAGCAAGGGTCTTCAACGTTTTTCAGATCTCTGAGAGAGAGATGAAGCAGGGACCCCCACTACATATCGTAGAAAATTGTGTTGCAGATTAAACTTTTTCATAGATTTCATAGATAGCTTCATAGACTTGTTTGACAGCACTATAATTTTTTTTGTTTGCTTACACAATGTGTATTTTCATAAATGTAACCACTTAAATCCTCAATTCTTGCTAAACTAAATGGTGCATTTATATAGCGCTTTTATCCAAAGCGCTTTACATAGATTGTGCATTACATTCACCCATTCACCACCACCACACACACATTCATACACCGATGGCGGAGGAAACCATGCAAGGCACCAACCTGCTCATCGGGAGCAATTAGGAGTTCAACGTCTTGCTCAAGGAGACTTCGACACTAACTCTGGTGGAGCCTGGGATCGAACTGGGAACCTCACGGTTCCCATCCGGCCGCTCTACCGGTCACTCTAGCCCTGAGCCACTGCCGCCCCCTATACTTGGTCTATACCCTACACCAAATGTCTTTGTAGGTCGGACCCCCTGTAGTAACTCTGAGGACCCCGTGGGAGTCCTGGACTGCCTGTTGAAGACCCATGGTCTATCTAGAGTTTCAATCCCCCTTTTAATCCAACTCTGAGAAATGACTTACGGGGTCCATTTGGTTCCATTTGTACATGCTCTGAGTTACAAGCAAACCCATAAGGGTGTGATGTATTAAAATACATCAACAGGACAGTTTTTACCGTTCTCAGGAAAGACTTGCGCTGGCATCAGCGATTTGGTTCACCTCGCACAGCAATCAGAATGCTTTCACAGCCTCTCTTGGTCACACCGCATGATGAGAGATACCGCATTTGCTGTGTTGTGTAAACACACAGCTGAGGGTCCTGAAGTTAGGATATGTTTTTGTTTCCCTCCATTATGGAATGATGATGGAGGGGGTTGTGCTTATTGCCACACAATTGCTCCTCCTTATAAACAAAGTGACAGTTGAGGCCTATTGCACACGAAGCCACCACAACCACCTCCGTCTCTGTCTGGGCCTAGTGGGGCAAGGCTCGCATGCGCTGGAATGTGAGGAAATGAATGCTTTTCGGGGTCACGGGTCACGCAGTGTCCCAGATACACACCAATAGACAGACAAATACTTTGCGGACACATCATTTGTGGCATGTCTGGACATGTCATCCTCTGTCTCCGCAGCCAGACTGTAAGAGTATAGAACCATAGCGTACATCAGAGAGGAGCGGGAACTTGGCCGTCTCACTTAAAGGGGTTGTAACTGATATTTTTTGTCTTAAATATCTCTATATTCCGATAGCAATCATAGAGTGTTTGTTCAATAACAGGGGTTTCCCTGTCTCTCCAGCTTTTTAGCAAACAGAAAATACAATTTCAGGACAGGATAAAAATGTTCGCGAATCAGGAGAGAGAACTCATACAGGATACAGGAAGTGAAACTGGAAGTAATGAAACAAAAAAGGCAGATACATTATTTTTGTGGAGTTCTCTTTCCTGACTGGATCAAATTGAACCTGAAAATGGAAAATGGGAATAAGGTTTAATTTTTAACAAAACCATATTATTTTATTATTTTCTTTTCATCATAAAACATACCATATTTAATGATGATTGATTGATGATGATTTTTTCTTTATTAAAGTGTCATGCTTCCAAAGGAAGCCCAGCCCATATGGACTTACAGGACACTAGCATTTCATTTGACAAACGATAAACCGACATAATAATTCAAAAACAATAAACAAACAAATAACAAACTAAAACACTCAAGCTTCCTGCCCATGGCAGATTACATAAATACAACATAAAATACAACATTGGGCCTGTTACCTCACAACTCTCAGTTCTTTATCATTTTATTCTTATTTTTTTTAAATTGTATTCAAATGTCCTTTTAAAATGTGTTTCTCATGTCTTAATGCTTAATGTTTTATTCAAAGCACTTTGAATTGCCTTGCTGTTGAACTGTGCTGTACAGAATAAACTTGCCTTGCCTCAGATAACCAGCACTCCCACCAGTAAGGCTTTTGGTTCCTGCTCTTTCCAAACTTGGCAGAGAGTTTTGTGTTGTGTTTGCTAACTTGCTTGATGCCATTAATGGGAAGTGTAATTAAGTGTGCCATGGGCGCGCCGTTAAAAAGAGCTATTGATAAACAGTCACCACAACTGTCTGCCTTGGTTAATTGAATATCGACTAATCCCCGGCACACTGGAACGTTCTCTATTTTTTCCCCCCAATAGCAATGTGATATAGTGCCCTGGTCAAGTATTTATACAAGTCTTATCAGGGGGCCAGGGAGGACTATCCAACCCCACTAAAACACACTTCCCTAATGTCCATCAAATGCTGTGAGAACCAGATAGCAGTCTGTGGTGTTGATGGCTGTGAGGGCGGGTACCTGTCTGTAAAACATGCTGCTGTGTCATGTCACCTCGGGCTGAGTAAATGCGAGCGTTCAGGGACTCTGTGCACGATCAACAAACATGTACGATAAGGTAACACCAATGTGGGTGTATTTATGTGCTGAGCATGAGGATCAATGAGAGACAGAGGGGGAACACTTTCACACGTCACGTCGGATTGTTGGTCATGTGTTGGGGTCAAGGACATCGCGTACGTCTGCTCAGACCAGTGCGTTCATGTGTGGTGAGAGGGCCATCATACATGAACAGAGAATTTTGTGAGTAAAGGCAGCAGCCCCACACACACACACAGCACCTCTCAAGCTCAATATTTAAACCAGGCGGCAAGCATCCAGATTTTAAAATGAGGCCAATAAGAAAGAGCCGTTTCCCTGCCGTTCTCATTAATGGCCCAGCAGATGTAGCCATTTCCCCTCCTGCTGGCTGCAGAAAAACAAACACTTCATTCAAGTGAATGAGGTTTACACTTGATTGCTAGTTTAAAGTATTTTTTACAATTAAATGCGTTAAATAAATTATGGTCCTATTCATTTGAAAATTAATGATAAAGTAGGGTATGCTTCTAGGGCTTCTACTGGTTCTACTGATTGAAGTCCCGCCCTCGCTGCTCTTCTGGCCAATAGCATTTGTTTCCGGTTGCTTTTAGGGTCCGGGAGTTCCATGATGGCGGATTAGAATTAGCCCGAAAAAGTGGCTTCAAAACGGGTCTGTAGAAACCAATTGGGTTTCCTTCGTCTATATATATTTTTTTACAGTCTATGATTTAAACACATACCACGCATACTGGTACATGACACTTTGCATATGAACCACATTAACTCTATTTTGACCATGTCAGTGAAGGCACTTATTTTTTTAAATAAGAAAATAATTAATTAGAAAATTGCAGAAGCTTACGTGTCGCGTTGCGTTGTGAGCTTTTAGATCGGATATTTTCACTATTTGTGGTTCAATAAAGTATATAGGGCTTAAGTGAATAAGACATATACATATATGTAAATACATACTGTATTTATACAAACACACTACATACAAGTACTGATTATATTTAGAAGGAACCATGCACACAGCATCTTTACGCACCTCAAACTGCACTATGACTAATGTACATACATTTTTCTTTTTCTTTACTTTACTTTGTGCTCTGATCTATAAGCTCACTACATATCGCAGATGTGACACGATGAGAGCTTACGGATCAACTATTTTCGGTCCACGACACAGTCGCACAACGAAGTACAAATCGGTTTTTAGACAACAGTGGCTCAGTAAACCATGATTGTGGTTTGAACAGTGAAGTGGTGCAACCACGCTGGTGCTTAGAATTGGGTTGAAAGAAAATGCATGCTGGGACAGAAACATTTAGATTCAAAACACTAGCTCAGTCTTCTGGATTTACTGACAGTCTTAAATACGAATAATCCTGTTTGAAAACATTTGGTGCATGTAACAGAAAACAAGATTTTGGCAGCCCACTGCACCATCAAATAAGATTTCTTAGAATAGAAACAGATTTTATAACGATGATAAATGTCTTTATTTATAAATAGGCCATGGCTTCCCTCCAGGAAATATGATTTGGCTAACAGAATGTAATCTGCATTTCTATCAATGGCGTGCATTTCTATAGAGCCTTATTAAGCGCCTTACAATGTGTGTCACATTCACACGCCGATGGTGGAGGCAACCATGCAAGGAAGGCACCATCGGCAGCAGGTAGGGTAAACTCTTCTCATTCCTTTCCATCTATACTGTATTCTCTGAAAAAACGATGTACTCTATAGTACCTTTACATGAACCAGATGTCCCTGGCATGGTAAGTATGTCACTACTTTCCTTTTAATTTAATTGGCCGAACGACTAAATTGGGGGAAAAAACGGGTAAAAAACACCATAAAAATTACAAAATAAAAAATAAACAGTGTGGCTCCCATGTGGATCTCGAACTTCATGTGAGCCGTGACCACCCTGTTGCATGAGTCATCTACTGTATGATGTCAGTCATCTATTACATACAGTATAAATGGTAAGTGGTAAATGGTGCATTTATATAGCGCTTTTATCCAAAGCGCTTTACATAGATTGTGCATTACATTCACCCATTCACACACACATTCATACACCGATGGCAGAGGAAACCATGGAAGGCACCAACCTGCTCATCGGGAGCAATTAGGGGTTCGGCGTCTTGCTCAAGGACACTTCGACACTGACTCTGGGGGAGCCCGGGTATCGAACTGGGAACCTTGCGGTTGCCATCCGGCCGCTCTACCGGCCACTCTACCCCTGAGCCACTGCCGCCAGTATACAATATATCCATGACGTATGACTCCACATTTGGGAAGGTTTCACAGTCCCTTTGGCTTCCATTATAAAATGTAAGTTTAAATATTTCAAAAAGTATAAACCGTGAAAAAAAATTATGGAATGTACTTCTGTTGTCTACAGACAGTGTACACAAGAAATTTGGTGCTGACCTGGCGGTTTGTGAGATTACAGACAGACAGACAGACAGACAGACAGACAGACAGACAGACACACACACTCTCATAGATGGCTAACCTCTCGCAGAGCCATGCCCTAAAATAGTTTTAAACTTTAATCTCCCAAATCAACCAAATTAGTCATGGTGGTGCTAATGGAAGTTAATTTCAGTCCATACTGTGTGTGCTATAGTAAGTCCAAATATAAGCCCTCTACTTGACACAAAGAATGGTACAATTTCCCCCCAGGACTACGGGCTAATCTATACTAATCTATATTTTGTCGCACAACTATTTCACTTCGACAAAAAATATCGGGAGAGTGAGACCAACAGACATAAAACTTACCGATTGTACATTTAAACTGTATGCTTTGCGTACTTTGTGAACTGTGTGTGTATGTGTTTGTGTGTATGTGTGCATGTGTATGCGTGCCAGCTAGGGGGTTACCTGGAGAATCTAAAAGGAAATGGCAAGTTAAGAAACAAGATTTTTCTCCTGTTCTACAGAAACTACAGAATATGTGATGACAGACAGACAGACAGACGGACGGACGGTTGTACAGAATGGACAGAAAAGACGATTAAAAACATGTCCCTGCCACTTGTGTTGAACCCAGACTGTGGTGTGTGAACCTGCTGAGCCAGAGGCAGCACGTTCACCGTTCAGAATACAAATGTTCAGTCAGACTGCACATCTACAGTACAGTATGCAAATGTCACAGCAGGAGCAAAACTACTTATGTCAGCGTGTGAGTGGCATTTGGCCCCTCCCACTCACCCTGTGTGATGAAACAGAGGGGCATTGATGGTGGAAAACAGTACGTGAGAACGGAAACTCAACTCTCATTCTTCATGCGTACTACTGCTACTGCAGTGGTTCTCAACCTATGGGCCGGGACCCACTGGTGGGCCGTGAGGGCATTGCAAGTGGGCCCCCAAATAAAAATGCAATAATCTGTTTTCATAATTATACCAATAAAAAAGAACAAAGTATACCATGTTAGTTCCATTGATCCAAGCTGGAACACAATCGATCGTGTGTGAATTGTGTGGAAAATGCACACGGCCCACCCATCTGACCCAGATGACACAGCCAAATGGCTGCCTTGTTAAGTGGTCAGATGGGTGCGCCGCAAAAGCTTTCCAGGTTTTGAAGTGCATGGGCCCTGATCCAGAAAAGGTTGAGGACCACTGTAATACTGTATTTGTGATTCTCTGCAACCCTCCTTCTATCTCTCTCCCTCTCTCCCTCCCTCCCTCTCCAAGCCTCCAATGCCAGTCAGTGAAACTGAGTTTTGCAAAAAAAAATATCGAACAGCTAAGTACTGCGTGAGCAATAAATCATCGCACTTCAAGCCCCAAACCACCTGCCTACGTTTGCAGTCGATCTTTTGCAGTGCCGTATGCAGATATACAATACTTCTCAAAGTGCAGTCTTTTATCGACCAAAAAACGCTCGTTCAATCCTTCTCCATGATTACAGTGCCGTCAACCCGGGGGGATAATCTCTCATCTACACTCTCTCACCA
Source organism: Gymnoscopelus braueri (assembly GCF_963280865.1). NCBI lineage: Eukaryota > Metazoa > Chordata > Actinopteri > Myctophiformes > Myctophidae > Gymnoscopelus > Gymnoscopelus braueri. The sequence continues at coordinate 38,108,405 of NC_137612.1, read as the reverse complement.
CGGCTCTATGGTTGGGATCCTTAAGGAATCTGACCGTTAAGAGGGAGTTATTAAGGAACTGAAATTGCTTAAATCCTAAACGGTTCCATTTAATGATTACAATAGGGTTCCAAATGGACCCTTACAGGTCTGTAACCATGTGATAAACAGGTTCCGTTAACTGTTCCAAATGTGATGGAACCGATTGCGTTTCCTCAAAGTTGGATCCGGTTCCGAATAGCAACCCTATAGGCTTGACTGGCACAGAGACAATTTAGTATTTACCATAGCTAAACACAGGCCAATATAGGCTGATTAGACCTGGGGGAGAAGGACCAGTGGTGGATAGTAACTTACTACACTGACTTACTTGAGTATCTGTACTTTACATTTGTAAGTTTGGATACTTTCGCTCCACTATACAATTTCAAAGACCAAATATTGTACTTTTGTACATAATGAACTAAACACTTAAAGGGATATTTCACTTTAAGTGTTCACTTTGGGTCATTTTATCGTCTACACAGGCTTTTGTGAGCCCCAGACCGTTTTTAAGTTGCTTGATTCAGTATTTAGATATTTGATATTCATTTTATCAGACACGCCCCCTTCCTGTACAAACCCATTATAACTTCAAACTCCAATTTTAACATGTTAGATTCATCAAAAACACCCGTCCTTGGTTCTGGTGACTCACCCTGCCCTCATAATATGCGAGGGGGCCGTGTTTTTTTTATTACGTTTTTCATTTATTTTATTTTATTATTTTATTGTATTACATTTTTTTCATTTTTAACTCAAAAAGTTATCGAAAAAACACGGCCCCCTCGCGTATTAGGAGGGCAGGGTGAGTTGAATCAAGCAACTTAAAAACGGTCTGGGGGGCTCACAAAAGCCTGAGTAGACGATAAAATTACCCAACGTTTTTTTGAAAGTGAAATATCCCTTTAAGCCGTATTTCAAATGTAGTCGAAAATAGACAAGAAGCTCACAATGACACAATATTTTTTCTGAAAATCTTTGATACATTGATATTAAAAATAAAATGTACTTTGTAATTTGTACATTTGAATACGTTTGGGAAAGGTTTCACAGTCCCTTTGACTTTCATTATACAATTTAAGTTAAATATTTCAAAAAGCAAAAAATGTATTTTTAAAAGCAAGTACTCCAGAACTCTAACTCAAGTACAAATTCGACATGGCAACTTTCATGTATACTTTTAGTAATATTTCACCAGGAGTATTTACACACTCAAGTACTGGGTTCAAGTACTGAATACTGAATAGTGGTATTTTGTCTACGACTATCTCACCATGGCTCAGAGACCATTTCCCATCCCTGGGGGCAGGCCAATATAGGCTGATTAGACCCTGGGGGAGAAGGACCAATTATCTGCCACAAAAACAAAAAAGTGTGACCACCAAGTCCTCGTTGAGCTCCACTCTAACGCCCACGGCGCATATCCGTCCGTCCTCCATTCTAATACCTCACCACGTTGACACAAGCCTCTCCAGTCACAGATAACAGCAGACAGGGTAGAGGATGGAACGCTGCTTGCCAGAGGCCTTGATGGGAATTAAGATAAAAGGTCTGAGTGGGAGGCTATTATACTTGGTCGTACAACGGTGTTGCGCGCCAAAAATAGCCGATAAACAAGCTCACAACGCGTCTAATCCGCAATGCGTTGTGAGCTTGTATATCAGCTATTTTCCGGTGCATGACAACATTGTACAGTATGACGGAGCATAGTTTAGGCATAAAGGTGAATAGAGGAATGAGGACGAGGGGTAAGGGTGTTGTCTGGTATGTGAAGAAACATGTTGGAGACAGGAGAAGGTATATCTGATAACGACACCAACAACAGCAAGTTTCTTATCTCCAGGCCGGTTTTGTCTCGTACCTTTCCTTTATCTCACCTTTGCTCAATGCTGGCTATTTTATGTCACTACACCCCACCACCGCCCCAAGGGTGTCTGACCCTGTGCATCTTGGAATGCAGCAGGGTCTCTCTAGTACTACAGATTCAGATTTGAACGTAGTATCTCTGTTTTGCAAAGTTGCAAAACACCTGCCAATTGCCTCGACTTAAATTCATTCCATATCCTCTTACTACCTTCAACTCTAACAGATATTACGGGCACCAACTTTGGGCCGAATTTGACATACTGTCCCCAATCAACTGGTCTGAGGTCCAAAATGTGTCCCCAGAAGTTGCCCATATCAGGAAGGAACACACACACTCACACTTTACACCAGATGTGGAACGCTCCGGCACGGAAGCTGTGCGTGTGCCGCACCCATACAAGTGCACCAGACCCAAGCAGATACGGCAAAAATAGACCAGATGTTTTTTGCACTTGTATTGGTGCGGCACAGGCTGCCGCACCGGAACTGTTCCGCATCGTTCCACCATCTGGTACACACACGCACGTACACACACAGAGAGAGAGGCGGGGCTGATACAAAAGGTGGTGTGTCAAGCATGTAACAGTGCACACTCAGCTGCCTCTGTAATGTTTAATTGCATTCCCCTCCCCCATGATTGGTTCCCAGCACTCTCTCCTGGAGGAGGCACAATTACAGGGTTGTGTCGAGACAATGAGAGAGATATGCCTCCTGCTCACTCACAAGGGAGATGAGAAAGATGGCAGTGACAGTATTATCATCATCAACATAATCAAAGTGTCATCTGAACGAATCCAGGCCATGTAGAACCAGTGGAGTAGGCTTAAGTATTGACAGCTTTATTACAGCCTAGATCCAAGAGAGAAAATTATAGATCAGGACTATTGACCTGCAGCTGAACGCAATAGCCCAGTAGGAGAGCTACCAGCATGTAAAATGGATCCCTGGATAATGCTGGATAAAGCTTACCGCTTTAGCCCTGGTGTCCTTGACTTATTTCGAAAATAGCAGATCTGAGCGTGTAGATCAGCTATTTTCTAAATAAGTTAGACCTTGTTTAAAATAGGGCTTAAAGCCAGGGGAATTTTACTTTTTTGCATTTTCATGCATACTATGGCTTTTGTGTGCACCCCAGACTGTTTCTAAGTTGCTTTATTCAATATTTAGACATTTGATATTAATTTTCCTATATCAACCCATTCAACTTCAAAGACACATTGAAAACGCATCCCTGGTTCTGGTGAATGATATTGTGCTTGTAATGAATGGGGAGACGTTCATTTTTCAATTAGTTATTTCATTATGTTCATATTTTCTTTAATGTTGCATCAAGGAGTGCTGAAAGTCCATGCATGAAATCCATGAAGTCTGTGGCTGAAATAACTAATTGAAAAATGAAGGTTTCCCCATTCATTATAAAGACAATATCACTCACCAGAAGCAGGGAATCTATCGTGGTAAGTTTGAAGTTGAATGGACTTATATAAAGTAGGAGGAGGGCGTGGCTGATCAAATGAATACCAAAAATCTAAATGTTGAATCAAGCAACTTAAAAACTGTCTGGGGTACACACAAAAGCCAGAGTAGATGTGAAAATGACACCAGAAGTGTTTCCCTTTACATTGTTAGAATACCTCTAGTCTAGAGGTAAATCATTCTCTACCATGTGTTGAGAGACCTTGTTCATTCATTATCAGTTCTCTCTCTCTCTGTCTCAGTTTCTCTCTGTCTCAGTCACTCTCAGTTGCTCTCTTCTTCTTCTCCTTCCTCCATCTCCCAGAGCTCAAGAGTGGTTTTTCAGGGCAGAATGCAATGGAAATCACCCTGACAGCACTTTCCCTCTTGATTTATGATATACATTTAGCTATTTATTGGCTAATCATGGCGGGCTGCTGAGAGCGGGCTAGAGTATGTGGATGGGGACAGCCTTTAGACACGACAGAGAGATGAATGGGCAAGGCTGCTGTCAGCCATTCCCCGTGAATATCAGCGAGATGGGCAGAAGATTGTTTTGTAACCTGCCTAATTAATCTAGGAAGCGACGATCATGATTGTGGTTACTGGAGCAAGACACGCATAGCAGTAATTGATGCCAGGTAAGCCATTTTCCACTGGAGGTCTGCAGTGAAAGCAGTGCTGTTTTAACTGAAATCAAATAAGAATTTACAGCTCCTCTGCACCAAAAGACCACCGGCCAACACCGCTGGAGAGCTGCAGTCAAATGATGGACAGCTATGGGCTTATACCACTGGTTCTCAAAGTGGGTTCTGGGGACCACAGGGATCCTTGCGGGGGTTCCAGGCGGTCCCATGAGGAACAATTTACTTTAAATGTGTTATGAGCTTGTAGATCAACTTGTTTTATGTGGAAATAATCTTGACAAATCTTTTCTTATGGGGGTCCCCGGCACAAATGCTTTTCACATGGGTGTCCGGGGCCAAATACATATCGAGTTGTGAGGTCCTGGGCAAATGTTTGAGAACTACTGGCTTAGAAAAAACAGTGCTAATCCCCTCTCAGATATATCCGCAAAGGCTATTGATTATATGGGACTCCATCTCACTGACATTGGTTTCTGTTCAGGTCAATGATTTCAGTCAATGAGAAGACCTACAGCAAAACTATTTATTTATTTATTAGACCTCTGATGTTTTGTCTCTCTCTGAATGGCAATGTTGATGATCTTATAAGGCTTTCCTACTGTACATAGTCGAGCCTACAGAATATTCTGTCACAGCTTTATACATTCTACAATTCAATATTCTGTACACGTTTTCCATCGACTCTGCAGCTCCAAGTGACTTCCTCAATCCCCTCTTATCAGGGATGCATATTCATACTGTAACAAAAATAAGCGATTCTCTTTTAACTTAGCACTACAAATTTTGATCAAGGTCCAAGAATGAGGGGAAACGCTAAAAATAAAACCCTGTGAGAATGTCATGGGGTCAAATGTTACTCTATTTTTGGACACAATGACACAGTAACTCTGATGTTAAGAGGATTTCAAACTCCAAGGCTGGGAAACTTAAAAGTAACGTGGCATACTGTGCAAGACAGACATCATTGTTGTTAAAGTACTTAATAGTAAAGAAATATAGCTAACATGTTGGAACAAGCACACAAGAGAGATTGGCAGTTTTGAACATCAAAACTTGTGGAGTTGTGAAGTAATTTATTATATTTCAACACTTATCTCTGCGAGGGAGCCAAGTTATCAGAAGGACTAAATTGAAAGACAGTCAAGCGTGCAGCGGGGAGTCCGTGAAAGAAACATTGCAGAGTGACCTGACTGGCAAAAAAGTAGTCAGTGTTCCAGGCTTTAGCATATGTCTCACACACACACACGTTTGTATTACTATACTTGTGAGGACATCAACATTTTAGGACAACAATTTTATGAATGGCATTTTATTTTGGCCGCCATTTTTAACCGTATGCCAAAAAATAGCAGATGAAGCTCACAACGTGTCCCACTGCGACGCGTTGTGAGCTTGTAGATCGGCTATTTTTCGGGTGCACGACACCGAGCACACAACTTAGTAAATCAGGCGTAACTCTAATTTCTTCTTAGGCCTTTCACGACAATCGGACACTGCATTCGTGATTTGAGGCATTTTGTTACAAAAACGTGTTTTGCTAAATTAGACCTGCTGGTGGCACTATAACAGGCCAATGTGAAAAGGGTGGCATTTCTTCCTCGGCCTAGTGGGAATATGCGTGTGACTGCTTTCATGATTTGAGGCATTTTGTTCAAAAAACTGACCAATCCTGCAAACTTTGGAAGCCAACCTTAGCCAATGAGGATGGAAAGTGGAAAATCGGACAGATCTGTGTTGATCACAGGACTATAGAGATACTGTGTACCGATTTGCATGACGTTTGGATAAAATCTGTAGGAGTAAATGGGTTATGCACAAATAACCTCCTGATGGCACTATAACAGGCCCATGTGAAAAAATTGGGGCAGAGGTTCTGAATAGGCATCCAGGGAGTGTGTGTGCACAGTTTCGCAGCGACAGGGCCAACGGTGCCGGCTGCTCGCGGACAGACGGACACACGGAAGGACGGACGGACAGGTGCAAAACATACTCTCTCGCCATACCGAGACAATGAATACATTGTCTTTTTTTTAAGACCAAAATAAACTACTACTACATATGGTCCAGTCCCCACAAGCATAACACAAACACACACGCACACCGAGTGTCATCGCATTCACACACAAATACACCCACTCATGCGTGCAGGCACAGTACTACTAAGCTCACACACAGGATTATTAATATGCAAAAGCAATTAGATGCAAAACCACAACACTACAGAATAACTGCCAACCTGACAGCGGGTCTTTGATTCTTTTAATTACTGCAATATGGCTGAGTCATCCATGAACGTAATGGAAGGAATGGAGGTTCATCCTGCCCACTGCACAGATGTTACAGGATAGAGCCGTTCACTCGAGGTGATGTATACTTTAGTCCAAAAGAGCAAAGCATTTATGCTAATGTAGTTGGAGAGGCAAACTGTGCTGATGAGCTGTTTTTCTATCCCGTCTCGTATTTAATGGCTGCGACTTATTCTAATTGTAAATGCATATGATTTAAATGTGTTTAATAAGCTTGTTTCTCCTATAGTAGCGGATAATTGAATTAAATCTGCATTTCCTTTTTTCCTGAATTCTAAACTTCTCTTGCCCTGGGAGTTGAGGCCTTTAATCACTTGAACCCCAGCGTCTCAATTCTGGGGCAAACGATAATAGCAGATCTACAAGCTCACCAAGCATTGCGACGTGTTGTGAGCTTTTAGATCTGCTATTTTTAGTAGCAATAGTTTATAATGCGCTTAAAAGGCATCATAACACTCATTATAAATGTTTATAATTATGCATAACAACTTCTAACAAGTTTTATGAAGTATTATTTATGAAGTAGGTAGCTGATATATTGCACTTTTACTTTAGAGCTAGGTATACTCTTAGTTGCTTGTTTTAGAAGAGAATGCACTTAATACTTCTGGTGATTAGTAGTTTCGTTCCCTACCTATGTTGAATGCACTTATTGTAAGTCGCTTTGGATAAAAGCGTCTACTAAAATGTTGCTAAAATTTAGCAGCTAAATGACTAATGTAATGTAGCCTATTAGTACTGGTCATAATGCATTATAAGTTCAGCGGAACAGCACATACATTTTTAACTACCATAACTTGGTCAGCTATAGTGTCGTTATAAGTTGTTATGCACAATTACAAACATTAATAGCAAGTGTAATGAAGCCTTATAAGTGCATTAAAATACATTATAAATGTGAATATAATGCATTATAGACACAACCTTTAACTAAAGTATTACCTAGTAGTTATAATGTGCTGTTCTCCTGAGCTTATAATGCATCAGCACTCATACTACTTCATAAACCTTGTTATAAGTTATGCATAATTATAATAATTTATAACGAGTTTATGAATCCTTATAAGTGCATTAAATGCATTATAAATGTGCTTATAAAGCATTATAGACACAATCTTAATATACAGGCTTACTGCGAAGATATTTGGTGTTGGGGGGGGGGGGGGAGTTGAGGCCTAATATAGATCCCTGAGGGACTCCAGTCAACTACGGTCAGTATTTAATAGCTCCGACTTATTCCCTTTGTAAATATGTGATTTTAATGTTTTTAATAAGCTTTTTGCTCCTATAGGAGCAGATAATTCATTCAATCTGCATGCTGAATGAGTTTTTCTTTTTGCCGACATTCTAAAATTGTCTGGCTCTGGGACTTGAGGGGATTAGACTGTAGGAAAGCATTACTACTAAGAGGCATGAAAAGTAAAACAGGATGCAATGTTATGCCATACCCATTGTTTCCTAACATCTACATCTGGGCAACATTTAACTATCATGTTGCTGTTGAGTGACTATTACAAAGCAACAAACAGAAATGTACAGTATGTGATTAGAAGTCATTTGTCTGTGTACTAGTGAGACTTCATGTTTGTGCGTACAGTATCTTTGTGTTTTGAGTGCTATGAATGGGCTTAAATGTGTGGGTGAATGGGTTTCTGTTTCTACTAAAAATGCGACACAAGCAAAGGCAGGAAAAGAGAGGCAAAGAAAATACTCAGACAAAGTAGAGAGGGAGCGAAAGAGGAAGGAGGGAGCGCAAAAGTATTTGTTGATGACCATCGCTCGAAGCCACAATCAAAGGTAGTTTGTTTACCGAGGATAACAATCACTTTGAAATTGAATAGACTTGCCATCCTTCAAGAACCTAAAGACCACCTTTCATTACACAGGCTTTTGAAAGCTTAATGGCCGCCCTGCTGTTCCCTGAGGAGACATCCCCATGTCTAAATGTAAACCGCGGATGAGGGAGAGAGGCTTAACAATACAGCGGGGACCTTGTGTACTGGTGTACACAACCATGCAGACGGCACACCCTCTATTTAAGGTTTCATCTCTAAAGATAAACAAACACCGGCTGGACAAAAGTCCCCTGCCACACCCTGCCCAAACATCCAATTTCTCCTGCCAACGGGCAGTTGTTTCATACTGTAAAGACAGGTGTTCACTACAACTCTACCGACATTCAGGTCTACTCATACTATTGTTAAGATTTTACCCTGTGAAAAACGGGTTAGTTCTTAATACAAAACTATACCACAGGTTTAAAAAAAAATGATGGGTGAAATTCTCCATCGTTGCAGTTTCATGAAAGGTGAAAAGAAATAGAGGTAAGAAAAACAGGTCAGATATCAATATGAGCAGTGTGTAATTAATATATACTGTACATGAGGTGCGGTAAACCCTGCATTGTGTTTCCACATATAATTATCCTCCTAATAGTCTACTTGTTAAGTGTCTTCTTGACAGTATAGCCTACAGTGTTGTGACAGTAAACTGTAGCAGTGATGTCTGCTAGGGATGCTGATACTGCTACAATACATTTTCATATGAATTTACATATATATTGCTAGCTAAATACTATATAAAAAGCTTCAGTCTTCTAATTCTTTGTGATCCATGATTTCTGTCTTTTGATTGGTCAGGGGCAATGTCGTGGTTATAACGTGGTTTAAGTTAGTTTAGCTCAGTTAGGTTTGGCTTTAATGAGGTCCCAGAGCCAAGTACTCTACTGGTATACAACTTTCTTCACATCATTTATATAAGAACAAATTGAAGGATGTTCTGATTGACCAGGTCACATAATGTCACATTCATTATCACACATTCCCTGAAACCTTTTTGTTTGGTTTATTTTTTGGCTAATTATTATCAGTAATCTTGTTATGGATAATCAGGTATTATCAGGTATTTCAATTATGTTGTAGATTTTTATCTTTATACTGCAATCATGTTATTTATAAATTCTATATATTCATATTTTGTTGTTTATAAATCATGTTCTATTAATGTTGTTATACATAGGTAGAGGCCTCGTATAAGCCCTTTGGACTTCTCGCCTCCTGCTGGGACATTTCTATTATATTTTGTGTACCGTTTTTGTTTTTGTATTGTTTTTATATTTTGTGCTAAATAAATCAAATCAAAAGTCACAGGGTAAGGTTCTGGGGAGGGCTTTCAGAACACCCGGCAACATTTCCTTTCCAATGCCGCCTGGTGGACTGAATATATCCACTGCCTACAATAATAAGTGACCATAATAGCGGATGCAGTGACTCTTCTGGGATTCTCTAAAGAAATGCCACAAACCCATTGTTGAGTAACTGAAATGACAGAAATGCAACAGGCATGCAGTACAATAAGCAGCTTCAGGGGATTTCGGCGCGAAGCAGCATGCATATGGTTCCCATTAATATCACAGATTCACACAGACTCCAAGCCAGGGAAACATTCCTCGCAGAGCTAGGCCCTGATTGTGTTAGTGACATTCACATTCACTCTCAAAAGGTTACAAGATTTTACACTTTTCTTTTGTTATGGCTGCCAAACAGCATGTCGTTGCTGTTAGGTGGAAACCTCCTATGTCCAAAACTGAAAAAAATAACCTGTGTTCCAATGGATCCAATGTAGTTATTAGTCACAAGCTCTTGTTAATACTTTTCATAGTTCAATATTTATAAAAACCACACACACGTAACCACTTTCACTTTCAAAATGTTTAAAAAATAGCAAAAATACCGTACCGCGTTGTGAGCTTGTAGACACAAGCTCACAACACGTCGTGATGCAATGGGTTGTGAGCTTGCCTTGTACTGTAAAACAACTCTTTTTGCTGCTTTTGCGTGACACTCATGTGCGACAAAGTAGGGAATTCGTTTACAAAAAAAACACAAGTTGAGTTATGGAGATACAAGGTTTCTGCCCGACAGCGACGATATAAGCCTTATTCCTTATTCCTTATGAGAATGGCAGGTCTATTATATGGCCACCAGGGTGTTTAACAACCTACAAAGGAAATATCATGCCTCTCCTCTATGGAGCCACATTCATGGCTATTTTGCACCTATCTGGCACTTTGTATCAGGGGGACGCAAGCGGACAAGCATGTCATTAAAATACCTTGTGTGAAGTTCATTAAAATACCATCTGCTCACCAAAGGAATTCACAAAGATTCATGACAAAGTGGAATAGTGCTCCAGGGAATTGGGGTAAGAAGAAAATATTCCATAATCTGGCAACAGTTAGACGGTACATTGCTGATGGGTTTGCACTGAGACTCCAAATACACTCTAGGGCTGCACAATATATCGTTTCAGCATCAATATCACAATGTACACATGTGCAATAGTGACATTGCAATGGATGTAATGTACAGTAGCTAAGGCAAATTGGGTCAGTTATTGTGCTAAAATAATTTCACTTCTTGATAGAAAACGAAAACCATCAAGGTTTTTTCAGGACAGTTCATCTATAAATAACAATGATTTAATCATTTCTTGGTAACTGTTCTTGCACGCACATTATTCGTTCACAGTCATGTTAAGTCAAACTGCCGCCATCATAGGCGATTTTAGCAGGAGGGGGGGCAAGATTTTGTCATTGGGGAGGACAAAAAAATAAAAACACCATCTGTGAGGAAGTGCACAGTATGGTATGGTTAACTTGGTACACTATGGAAATAATACCATTCAGAGAGTTTATATCAGAGAGTTGCATATTAAAGGAACTAAGTCGAGCATAGGCTACAAATAATGTGTCAGTTACATCTGTAAATAGCAGGTGGGCTCACAGATCAACAAATTGTCTATAAATACACTATAAATCTACAGTCACCAGTATGGCTAATGGCACTAATGGCACTGAATAAAAACAACACTCTATCTGCAAAGTAGCCTACTTAAGCCAATAAAACAATTAAACAAGCATACAGTTGCAAAGTAAGCAAAACAAACAATGTAACAAATAATGTAACATTCCATGTACTGTAAGTGTCACAGCTTGCTTATGTGTTATATCCTTCACGCACATGTCAGGGTGATAGATAGACAGTAGGCTACTTATTATTGTAGTTTGATTTTCAAAGTAAAAAACTGTGCTCGTTAACTCCTGCAGGGTAGAGCAGAGATCAAAGAGAGAGAGCTCCATCACCTTATTAACGCCTTGTTATAAGTATACCTGGCAGGCTTTCATTTCATACACAATCTTTGTACAGTAATGCCACTTGTATGCAATTACAAATCCGTATTAGAACTCAATAAATAGCTGGACAAATATATCTATATCTATATCTATATCTATATCTATATATATTTAAATAAAAATGGTAAATGGTGGATTTGTATAGCGCTTTTATCCAAAGCGCTTTACATAGATTGTGCATTACATTCACACACACATTCATACACTGTTGGTGGAGGAAACCTTGCAAGGCACCAACCTGCTCATCGGGAGCAATTAGGGGTTCAGCGTCTTGCTCAAGGACACTTCGACACTAACTCTGGGGGAGTCCGGGATCTAACTGGGAACCTTGCGGTTCCCATTCGGCCGCTCTATCGGCCACTCTACTGTACCCCTGAGCCACTGCCGCTCCAATGAATCAATAGATCAGAACTAGGCTGGCCAATCAGGGGACCCTATAAAATCGCCACTGGCCACCATATTTCACCCTCCACAATCACTATTCATATAGCTACATTATTTCCAAATGGAGCTATTCAAGTTTAGCTATAATGCAGATCTGCTGAAATCGTGTAACTGCTGTTTTTAATATTGCAATACATTGCAAAAATAATAATAATAATAATATATATATATATATATATATATATATATATATATATATATATATATATATATATATATTGCAATGGCAATTCTTTTCAATAACGTTCAGCCCTAATTAACACTGCAGCAGTCAACACAGTTGCATCCAGCCAAAATATAGTACCCAAATGTACCCCAAAATAGCAGATCTATAAGCTCACAATGTGTTCCTTTGCGATGCATTGTGAGCTTGTACGTCGGTTATTTTCGGCACATGACACAGTCGTACGACGAAGGATAAAACAGGTATAGGCGCTACAGCAGCACATGCAGTAATAGGAGGGCTAGAAGGTTATAATCATGAATATTAAATCCTATGAATGCAGAAAACATCACATTGAGAACACGATTCATTATACAGTACACCAAGACACATCCTACAATGCACAATCCCGCCAACCATTTCCATTTTAACAACTGGTTTATGGAATAAATGCTGGGATGGGAATTTCCATTAAGAGCGCCTGGCTGTGCGTGACATTTATCATCCGCTTTATCACAATTTAAACTGTGGCGTTTGCTTTCTCGGTTAATCTTTAGGGTCAATTGCACTTGTCCTCTCTGTGCACATACGGTAACATGTCCTAGCACTGGTTTGGTCGGATGAGGAGTTGCATAAACATAATATATGAGCAAAATGTAATAAACGGAAAATGAAAATCACGTGGACTACACCCTCAGGGCTCGGTGAAGCATGCCTCGGAGTACATCGAGAACATATGCTAAAACAAAATGTAAATGAGGGTTGGCCTATGCAGAAAATATGTACAAGGCTCAGTGGCTAACTCGTTGCGCGTCAATCATACAGTATAACTGCAACAGCCTGGGTTCAGTTCTGGCTTGGAGACCTGAGATCTATTACTTTCCTGTCTCACTGACTGATTACACATCAAGCAGAAATTCCCCCAGAAAAAAAGACATATTTTTAATATACAGGTGTATGGTATATGCTTCTTGATAGACTTGTGTGTGTTAACCATAAATAGTATTCTTGATACACTGGTACACAGGTACAGTATAGGAGGTGCTAAAGGCTCAGATTTCATACCTCTGCTCATTACATTGCTTGCACAGTTCACCATAATCTTAATATATATTCCTCATACCCAATATCTGAACAAAACCACGGGGATATACTGTAAAAGAGATGGACTTTCTGCTAGCAGCCAGAGGACCGGTTGGGGATTTCACAGTAATAATGAAAAGCAGAACGAGAACTAGTATGGATTGCTCAAAACCCAGTGTAATGCAAAACAGTGCTCCCAAAAAGAACCATTGAGCAAAAAATATATGATTATATTCAACACAGAAATCTGCATGCAGGCACTCTCTTCTTGGCTTAATCTGATAGAATGTGGAGTTGGCCTGGCTAATGACCACCTGGTGGCATACTCTACACAGGGGAGTAGGCTCCTGAACCACTGTGTCTGGAGCTACAGTATGGGATTTGAAAATGACAGGGTGTAGCGCACATTTCTGGACCCGGTGCAAATCAGTCTCTATGAGCTCCCTTCTCGTCTCGAAGATCCAAGAAAAACAATTAAGTCAACTATACATGACGAGAAAGGATGTAGAGCTTACTGGAACTAATGAGCCTACAGATTGCAATCTGTCACATTTCAGACTTTTAAAATATTTTAGGATCCCAATCCAACACAATGTGGTGGTGGGTCAAAAAGATACACTGTTGTGAACACAGTGAACACAGGAAAACAGCAACTATAACAGGACAATTTGTCAAGAATATGCATAACATTTAAGATACGCCGAAGAGGGGGCAACATTGTCAAATAAATTACTGCATTGTCAAATTAATTACTGCAGCTTCGTTACAGTGACAGAGGGCAACCTCTGTCATTCTTGGTTAGATAATAGTCTTTTCTCTGTTAGAGCCTAGCTGTTGACCCCAACTTTAATTATAGTTTCATTAACCACTTAAACCCTTTAGACTTAATTGACCGGGGACTGTCAGGGGTCTATACTTGGTCCCCTCCTTTTTTTCCTCTACACCGAATCTCCTCGTCTGTCTCCGTTAATGGTGACCTATTATGACATGCCCTTTCTTTATTGAATAAAATGTAATTTTGTCCAATCTGTATGGTAGAGTATGTTTATACAATATAACGTATACAATTGGGGTGGTTGTATTTTGTCTCCCTGCTCCTCTTTTGGGACATTTAGATTGTGTCAAAGGTCATGTCTCACCTAGACACAAGATCTGACACCAATTCTGACCTGATGTTCAAGATATCCCCTGAGCAAGCAGTTTTAGCACTATTAGCTCAATGTTAAAGATTTCAGCACTTGCGCAGGAAACCAGGTTCAAATCCAGGGTAGAAGAGGAAAAGAGTAAAGTTATTCTGTACATTAATTCCTTGACCACGGTTTAATTAGGGATTGGCAATCCCCCCTTAATTATTATTATTTATTATAGTACTTTGTACTTGTTTTATTCTACACTGTTATCACCATTATTATTTCATTTGTTTTATTTATTTTTAAATGGCTTTGTTTCTTATTTGCATGAGTTCACTAATTTATTCTACTCCCCCCTGGGGATGGGTGGGTGAGGGTGGGTGGATGCGTGGGAGGGTTTGTTTTGGTGTATAGTGGTTGTTTTTAGTCTCTTTTTTGTTATGTTATGTTTTGTGTCTTCTGTTCTGTTTGTGGTCATGTACGTCAAATATTTTAAAAAGAAAAGAAAAAGAGGAAAGTTACATAGTGCAGCTTTAAACTCTAGTTTTAGCTAGTCTTATACTGCTTGTTTGCATAAAAAATCATACATCTAATAGCTAAAACAATACGTTGCCTGAGTGACAAGCAATTATTAGTTAATCACAGCATGACCAATGATGTCTCTGGGCCATGGGACCTAGAATATTGGACGATGGGATCTAGGCTTTTTAGAACCAGGGGTGCAATGGGACCACGCCCCCAGAGTTGCTGAGAAACATTGAAGCTGCCACCCCAGTGGCCAAAGCTGGAACTGCAGGCGGGGAGAAATACATGCACGCGCAAAACAGACTGACAGATATTTATATTTATACATATAAATATGTAAACATATTATACATACATACATATGCATTTACATATAAATATGCATCTCGAGTGTATTTAATAAATATCTCGCGTTCAATCCTTGACACACGGGCTGCCGTAGAACGCAAAAAGGACACTAGTGCGCATGCTCATAACTCTACGGGTGGTCAAAATCGAACCAATAATTCTACTTCCGGCAGGTTTCCGGGTGCTTCAAAACGCCACTGAGCACATTCATTGAAATGATAGCTGGGGGCGGGGCAATCCGCCCTCTAGTTATATTATACCTCTATGAATGGGACAAGGCAAATGGGGGCAGTGGGTCAGGGCGAATGGGGCCACTGGGACAGGGCGATTGGGGGCAGCATCCCCCCTCCCCCCACAGCTTTGAGCTGCACGCACGTGCCCACACATACACACTTGTGTGTGCCCGTGAGACTGCGTTGAACTTACTTTGAACAGTACCTACCCAACACACATGCACATGCATGACCGCGAGACCGTGGTCTCATAACGCCATCCCGAACCTCACGTCACGATCAAATATATTGATCAAAAATAACCAGTCACACCGTCTGACAAAAGCTGCCGCGTGGCAAAAAAGCTAAACTTAACACAGGAATGGCCCTGGCTGCATATCACTGTACTACTAAACGCTACTTTTAAGGAGGCAAAGCTTTCAGATTTTCTGAAGCAATCTAAAGATATGCACGTTTGGATAACACGCAGTGGCCGATAGATTTATGAACAAAATGAATTTACAGCTGCAAAGTAAATGAATATTTATTTTGTACTGTACAGATAACAGGACAACACTATAAAATATCCCCATTATGCAAGTATAAAGACAATTACAGTCTTTATACATTGTGAGTTAATAATTAATATCCCTACATATTCAAGAGGTTGTTTCAATTATTGTAGTGGTGACAACCCCAGTCACCTGTGCACCTCCTGAGCTTGTGTGTGGATTACAGCCAGAGACCCTCTCTATTTAATTATCTTACACAAGATTACATCAGATTACAGCGTCAGAGGATGTACCAGGGAAGCGCTCTAAGCTTTGATCCGGTCACATTGAAATGGAGCAAAGCAGAACAAAATGACCTCTCGACGCTTTGACAAATTCCCAACTTTAGTCTTCCCTGCTTATTGATACAGTCTGAGCATCATACAGAATGGTCTGATCCAATAAAATGTTGTATTATTTTTTTTATTTTATTTTTTACTTTTGTAATTTTACGTTTACTTTTTTATACCGTACTATTGTATTTTATACCTTTATTTATTATCTGCTGTGTATACATTTTCTTTCTTATTTTTTCTGCTATGTACTGTAAACCAAATGGAATTTCTCGTATTTGAACATGCCTGATTTGGATTAGCTTTAAACACACACACAAACAATTAAAACGGTAAAGAACACGTTTTTTCTGTGCCGATGGAATTTGCTCTCAAGGAACCATTCCTTGGCCAATGTAATTATTCCTATAAAGACGAGGTTATCAGTCCATGGCCGTTCAGACTTCAGAGTGGCATCTTTTGGGCCTCTCAGAAACGTGCTGCCATGGGGTGCCAAGTGGACCAGCCCTGAGGGAAACGCCCGCCTAGACCGCCTGCCTCCTTCAAAACGATTGCCTCTGGCAGTGGATCAGATAGAGGGGATAGTCGTTTAGCTCCCTGCACCTCCCCTAGTGAGTGAGCAGTGTTGCAATGTCTGCTTGTTATAAGTTACTTTGGGCTTCTTTTCCTGCAAAGTCGCTTGTAAATATTTGAAGTTGCTGGTTGAAGTTTTTTGTGAGTCTTGTTTCTAAAGTGTAGTTGCTTATTTGGGCTTGCTTCACTTTAACCACTTTAACCTTATATACTTTGGCTATTTGAAAATAGACAATCTACAAGCTCACAAAACATTGCATCGTTACGCATTGTGAGCTTGTAGATCTGCTATTTTGAAGAGATTACAAAAAAATACATTTCAATTTGGAATGTTTCTGAAACATTTTACAACTGGTGACTGGCAAAAAATATTGTCAGATGCGGGTCTGCGGAAAAAATAAATTTCTAATTTGGGGGGTCCTTGACATGAAAGTGTTTGAGAACCACTAGACTAAAACAACATCAGAAAGTGTGACTGACATGCCCTAGTCGCTTATTTTACGCTTGTTTTCATAAGACTTGGTTGCTTGTTTCTCTCACAAGACCTGGCAACACTGACAGTGAGGTCAACAGGGAACTCGTCGGCGTTGATAACAACTATCCCGTTCCATAATTCCACACCTCTGTCTCGTCTCTACAGAGATGCTACTGTGGACTGGGGGGAGGTGCATAAAGAGTGGATGTCGAATAATTGTGTTTAACAGGGAATGATGATGATGCTAAAGATGGAAAATGTGACCCATGGGAAATGGAAGGCATGCCGATATCTCCTTCTCCTCCGTCTCTTGTTCCACATTACATGAATGAATGTTCCCTTCTACGGCTGCTGTGTGCACACTGCGCAGCGGCCGATATCTACTCTTCATGAATTATTCACATTTCAGTCCAGATGAAAGGAACCCCAGCAGCGGAGCCACAAAGAGAAACGCCCAGAGATAAATGCTAAACAATGAACTAATGACATTGTTTGGGCTTGTTTGTGATTCTTCCTCCTGAATGAGACAAAACAGAATTAACTGTGAGAGGGGAGGGGGGCCCACATGCCTCCTGCAGAAACCTTCAGAACATTTTAGACTGTTGACCACCAAAAATGATGTCATTGGCTGGAGAACATACTTTTGCCAGCCGTTTCTGAGGCTTCTGCACCTTGTATGTCCAAAACTGTTTCAGGAAATGGAAAAAAGGAACCTAGTGTGTTCCAATGGACACAATGTAGTTATTGCTTAGTCACAAGCTCTTGTTAGTACTTTCCATTGGTTCAATATTTATAAAACCCACAGACCACCTTCACTTAAAATGTAAAAGCAGATACGCAATAGCAGATAAGACAAGCTCACAAAGCACTGTGAGCTTGCATATTGGCTATCTTCGCGCAAACACTCAAAACATACATAAAAAAACATAAAAAGTTGAAATATGAGGTTTCTGCCTGACAGCAACGATATCTAATCCAGTCCCAGGCAGCTGCATTACCTTGCCATTAACACAGCAGATAGTAAGACACAAACAACAACGCCGCAAAAAAGCCCCCCCCCCAGGAGTGTGTCTGTCACTCAAGAGAGGACAAGGAAGATAGGAAAAGCCCTATGATATCATCCAAGCTATCTCAGAAATTGAGGTGAACACCTTTGATCTGGAGACCGATGCAGTGTGGTGACCCACAGCAGCTTTGTGAAGGCACTCCCGGGTTTCCATGGAAACGTGCACACCACGCACGCAGCAGACTTAACCAACAGCCCTGAACCGCGTCAACGGATGACTTCGGGGTAAAGCTGACAGACGACAAAGTTCAATAATCTGACAGGTGACATTTTATCTAATGGAAGGAAGCGACCGTCGTCATGTGAAAATATCCACAGTTCGATCCACTGCGTAATATCCCCTGTATAGTGTAGTAATAGTGAATGCTTGATTGAACGCGATATGAGAATCCGGGGGGCCAGGGAACAACATTAAAATGACATTTGAAAAAGTAAAGCAATATAATTTTCAAAGGCACATCAGGGAATATTAATCTACAGGGCTGTCTTATCGTTGCAGGGCCCGGCGCATCAGATGTGACTGAAATTTCACTTTTGAAAGCTTCTCTCTGTAGTCAGATCCAATATAAATGATTTTGTTTCAGTCGTTTATCTTTTTTGTCGAGGGGTGACAAGAGAGGACTGCAATCTGAAGCTGCAGATGATGAAAATGAACAACCTCAGCTCTTTGAAGTGCAGCAGGCGCTGTCTCGCATTGTGCAACAAAGGAAGTTAATATCATATAGTAGCTATTCAGGGGCGACCATGCTTAGGTGATGTGACTGTGGCACACAAGTAGGAAACTATGGAAAGAAAGGGCACAAAAAGAATAAAAGATCACACATGATAACATGGTGAAAAATAGAGGAGATGGAGAAAATAGAGGAGAGCTTTCTTCAAACAAAAGTGGGGAGGATTTAATTTTCTGAACATTCAGTACCATACTGAAAGAGAAGAAAGACACATCCGTACAAAAAACATCCAGTGATTCTTCCTGCAAGTAACAAATCTCAAAATTGCAAAAAGAAAATAACTTATGCGAATACTTTGTGCCTGAAGTAATGGATCGATTTCAGCAAAATCTACATTTTTGCCACAATGCCGGGGTCAGGTTTCTTTCAACTGCATTTTTGCCACTGCTCTCCTCACCCACTCACATCTCCTAGTGTACATCTCAAAATCACCTCTCTCCGTCTGCTTCTCTTTCCATCTTTCTGTACAGCAGAGTTTATTAGTTCAGTATATCGTCACTGTCGGGCAGCACATGTCCAAAACGGTTACTTTGAAGGGAATGGAAAAAGGAACCTGTGCTCCAATGTATCCAATGTAGCTCTTATTTAGTCACAAGCTCTAGTTAATACTTTTCATTGGTTAAATATTAATAAAACTCACAGACGTAACCACTTTCAACCTGGTGTCCCTATTTTGGACGTGTCATTATTTTTTTAATTCATTTTTATCACACAATTTTGTAACCCATTTCTTCACCCAGTGCCAATGCCTAAGCTGTAATCCTAGGCGCTACTCTCCTTCTGCCAGCCTGGGGAGAGCCCTGAACTGAGCTCATGCTTCCTTCAATGCATGAGGAGTGAGCAGGCCGTTTCTTATCACCTGACAGGGGGGAGTTTCCCCGGTTGGACGTAGCGGGTGGAAGGAACACGTTATTCCAACCAGTTCCTTTCCCCTCCATCAGGCGCCCTGGCTGACCAGGGAGAGGCAGTATAGAGACCGGGATTACTGCATGTTTTTTGTGAGGGTACCTACCCTAGGGGACATGGGGAGCGTGTCGTCATTGGCAGAAAATCGAGTTGTGACTTCGTAGATCAGCTATTTTTGCTACTTTTGTGCAACACTGTCATACAACAAAGTATAGATGTTACGACCCCCTGTCTAGGGTAGGGGAGGTGACATAATAATGGAGGACAAAGTCGCTTTCAAAAATGAATTGATTTTATTTTCCTTTTTTTGTGCAGAGATTTCAAGCTCTTTTTGTCTTTTTTTCATAAGTGCCAAAAACTTCAGGGTGTCGGTTTACATTGGCAAAATGTCTACCTATTAAAGAAAATTACCCCCTGACCTAAACCTAACAAAAGAAAAATACAATTGCTAAACTTACTTACCTAACTAATGAATAAACAGAAACAAATAACAAAGTGGTTAAACCAAATAAGAAGACCAAACACCCCTACAAGGCAAGTGAACAGATTAATACAATAATGAATGAAATAGGCAAATATATACAAAGTAACTAACTCAATAATACGGGTCAGAAAACAAGGTCAAACAAAGTAACTGAAGGACAAAGGAACGAACAAACAAACAAACAAACAGGCTACATGGGTTCGGGGAGACAGAGGGATTGAATCTCTGCTTGCTCTTTCAAATGAGAGCGACCAGTCCCCATGTCAGGGCAGAATGAGCTTTTGTAGGTGAGCTCCAGAGAACAGCCAACCCTGGCTTGGGCGGAGACAAGGGACGACGAATGGGAGCAGGGGAACAGGGCCAGAGGCTGGACCTGTCAATCTGGACAGCTGGAAGTCAATCACTCACTCACTCATACCAGCACCACACCCAGACTCAGACTCACAGCTTCCACCACCACTCATGACCTTATATGGAACATAGAAAAACAATATAACACAAACCACAAATCGCACAATATTCCAAAGCATCATAATTATACCTAAATAAACCAAATACAAATATATAATAATAAATACAAAAACGGCTGGCCGTAACACCCCCCTCCCTAAAGAAAACTTCCCCCCCAAAAGTTATCTCCAGAAGGGGCTAAACGAGAGACACATAATGCACAGCCGAACTCACCATCCTAAGTTTCAAAATGAGGTCCCTCAACCTCCAAAGTGTGAATATGCTCAAATCAGTGATTGGAATTTACTGCAAAACACATGAGGTACACCTCGCTGTTTTCTGTAACGTGGAGGGTGTATTACAAAGCCCGAGTGGCACAAACGCATAAAACACCATCAGAATAATAAAAACAGGACTACAAATGTATGCGAGTGTTAAAAGGGGTCTGCCAATAACTTTTAACAAAATGACCAAACAAAGAAGTTGCTACGAAATGTCTGTTGTGCATGTTCCCCCAAAGAAGGCTGTCTTTTTTATTCTTTCTAAAAAACACAAATTTAAGCCATAGCTTTTTTTTGGAGAACAAAGTGCAAGTGCACCAGACAAAACGAAAACCAATGGCAGGGTTTTTCCAAATTCACGTTATTTTTTTTTTGCATATTTACAAATCAAACGAAGACACAATCCGAAAAACACACGAAGGGGAGGAAAAGGGGTACGAACGAAGTTATCGAGTGGGAAAAATCGAATACACGATCACTGAGTGGGTAATAGGGATTCAAAGAGAAAACGAGTGGGTAAGGGCACAAAGTTTCTTCTGTCATGTGTGCCCTCCCAAGCACAGATGACAGAAGCGAGCAAAAATACTGAACAAAAAGACTAAGACACGACCTAAGTCACCACACAAAACAGATGATCATCCTAATACACAGACACACACGCGTTTAACTAATTCCTCGGTGCACGCAGCAACCTGGGACACAGAATCAACCTTTTGTTCATTATTTGAATTCCTCTAATAGGACTAACTCAAGAACTGGTGAATAGTCAAAACGTTGCTTGCTGAGCACCATTTATCAAAAACAGTCTTATCTCGTACAAATTCCACATGTTTGAAGGGCGTTTTTTTTTCACTCTTCTTTTTGTTGTAGAGTGGGACATGCCGAAATGAGGTGACCCTTTTCATGACAATAGAAACAGTCACGAGTCTCCGAACCGGAGACAACGTTAGAACCAGAACGAGGTGGGCTTTGTTGACACAGAGATTCTTTGATTCCCCCCACTCTGCCGCCCGTAGAATTGCGGCGTGCAGAGGGAGCAGAAAACACAGATCGGTGTGTCAAAACAAACTCATCGGCGCACACCGCAGCTTTAGCCACATTATCTACCTTCTGCTCGTTTAAGTAGACAACAATACGCTCAGGTAGACAGGATTTAAATTCCTCTAATAACACCAAATCACGAAGCTGGTGAATAGTCAATACCTTGTTCGCAGTGCACCATTTGTCAAACAAGACACTTTTCTCCCTGGCAAATTCCACATGTGTTTGGTTGGCAGTCTTTTCACAGGACCTAAACCTTTGGCAGTACGCCTCCGGCACTAACTCATATGCCCGTAGTATGGTTTCTTTTACAACTTCATACTTGCGGCTCTCTTCAACAGTTAAGGCTGCACACACATCCCGAGCTTTTCCCACTAATTTGCATTGCAGTAATAGACTCCACATATTCTTAGGCCATTTCACCGTGGTTGCAATGCGCTCAAAAGTGTCAAAGTAAGAATCAAGTTCTGTCTCTTTAAAGTGTGGTACCAGAGGAATATGCTTACTGACGTTGAAATCTGGAGGGCATCCCGAAGTCCCAGAACCACTTGTTCTGAGCTGAGGGGCAGGCGACCTGTCGAGCTCTGCGGCCCTGATGCGGAGTTGCATCAGCTCAACCTCCTTGGTTTTTGTTTCGAGTTCCACCTCTCGGAGGCGGAGGGCCAGCCCTAGACTATGTGAGTCCCCCCCAGCAGTGATGCGAGCTATAAGCGGGTCTGTTTCTGAGTCCTGAGGTGAGGCCTTAGCCTCTCCATCCTCAAGCTCAGTGAGCGCAGGGGAGTCTGTGTCAGCAGCCGCCTCCACATTCTCACCCGAACGCCCAGCCATATTCTCCGCCAGCCCGGTGCTTACACTCTTTATGAGCCCTTTTTCAGTAAGTTTTTCCTCTACTAAAGACCTTAGTTCGGCCTTATTGGCACCCGATGGGACAGAAATTTTGAAGACTTTTGCAATCAAATTTAACTCAATTTTAGTGCATTTATCTAATTTGTCTAAAGTGGGAGAAGTTGGGAAAGTGAATGCAACGTCATCTGTTTCTACAGCGGACATTACAACGAATCAAATACTCTACCTAACCTGCCAACCAAAACAAAAATGGAACAAAGCTTAATTGACTACTCACCAGAACCAAAACGAACCGAGCCAAACCCATGCAACCTGTTAAAACGAAAGAATTAAACCGACTCAATACTCAAAATTTGGAAGTTTCAGGGGTAAATTTTAAACCGATACCGAGTCCCCAAATTATGTTATAATTTGGATCGATATTATGCTATAATTTGGACCGGACGAGCCCCCAAATTATGTTACGACCCCCTGTCTAGGGTAGGGGAGGTGACATAATAATGGAGGACAAAGTCGCTTTCAAAAATGAATTGATTTTATTTTCCTTTTTTTGTGCAGAGATTTCAAGCTCTTTTTGTCTTTTTTTCATAAGTGCCAAAAACTTCAGGGTGTCGGTTTACATTGGCAAAATGTCTACCTATTAAAGAAAATTACCCCCTGACCTAAACCTAACAAAAGAAAAATACAATTGCTAAACTTACTTACCTAACTAATGAATAAACAGAAACAAATAACAAAGTGGTTAAACCAAATAAGAAGACCAAACACCCCTACAAGGCAAGTGAACAGATTAATACAATAATGAATGAAATAGGCAAATATATACAAAGTAACTAACTCAATAATACGGGTCAGAAAACAAGGTCAAACAAAGTAACTGAAGGACAAAGGAACGAACAAACAAACAGGCTACATGGGTTCGGGGAGACAGAGGGATTGAATCTCTGCTTGCTCTTTCAAATGAGAGCGACCAGTCCCCATGTCAGGGCAGAATGAGCTTTTGTAGGTGAGCTCCAGAGAACAGCCAACCCTGGCTTGGGCGGAGACAAGGGACGACGAATGGGAGCAGGGGAACAGGGCCAGAGGCTGGACCTGTCAATCTGGACAGCTGGAAGTCAATCACTCACTCACTCATACCAGCACCACACCCAGACTCAGACTCACAGCTTCCACCACCACTCATGACCTTATATGGAACATAGAAAAACAATATAACACAAACCACAAATCGCACAATATTCCAAAGCATCATAATTATACCTAAATAAACCAAATACAAATATATAATAATAAATACAAAAACGGCTGGCCGTAACAATAGAATATAGCAATAATTTATGAAGAAAAAAAAACGTAAAAAGATGACATACTGTAGGGAGATACAAGGTTTCTGCCCGACAGCGACGATATACTATCTGTAATCGTTCCTAAAGCAATTTTCCTCACTGCACATTTGATCACATGTGCAGCTGCAGGACGGTATGAAGGACAAGAACCCAAACCTCAACGGATCAATACAGCTTCTAATCTTATTTTCAGGTTCTGGCTCATATATCCCTTTTAATACTTGAAGGGTCAATAATTAATTAAGGAAGTGCCTGTGCCAATACTGTAATTGAAATGCTCTAATTGGCAGCCTCACCGCTCGGCCACATTAAACTGTGTTTTGTGGCGGTTATGAAATTTAGTTGTAAATCACCTATCCTCCATGCATGCACGTCACTGCATACACTAATAAAGTCTACTTTTATGGTCTTGGCTCTGTGCAGAGATGACACGTTCGTGGCAGAGGTGGGTAGTAACAAGTCACAGTTACTCAGCTATATTTACTCAAGTTACCTTTCGAATAAACTGTACTTGTAAGACTAGTTTTAACGCAACATTTTCATTTTTAAGTATTTGTAATGTTAATTTCAAAAGCAAGATTTTTCAAATTACTTGTCTACATTGTGCTTACATTTAGTTTATTTTTATTTGACAGTAGATAGTTCTGATTAAATAAATTAATAATAATATATAATATTTTTTGCTAGATGCTTTACCCACCTCTGGTTCGTGGTGAGCAGTGGTTGAAGGTAACTATGTACTCAAGTACTTTAAGTGCAATTTTGAAGCACTTTTAGTTTACTTGAGTATTTCCATTTTTCAGCACTTTATACTTCTACCCCAGAGGCAAATATTGTATGTTTTACTCCACTACAATTATTAGACAGCTTTAGTTATGGGTTACTTTGCTGAATTAGATTCATACAAAGCATACATTAACCACTTAAGCTCTATCATATACTTCTGCTAATCGAAAATAGCCGTTGCATTGTGAAGCATTGTGAGCTTTTAGATCAGCTATTTCTGACGAATTCAGAAACATCTTAGTACTTTTACTTTGGCACTGCAAGTATGTTTTAATGCCAATACTTTTACTCAAGTCAAATTTAGAATTTAGAATATTTCTACATTGTGGTACTGCTACTTTTACTTAATAAAAAAAAGTACTTCCACCACTGGTGGTGAGAGAGATAGACTTCTATTAGACAGAAAATGGCATATTGTATAATGGATATATATGGCCTTGACGAAGGACCATGACAGAGGGTTTTTGTGGAAGAAGGGGAGAGAGGCATGCAGGGAGAGAGAAAGACATGAGGGATATGTAAGGTCTGCAGAACGGCCCACCCCCCATTTCCCCTGATCGATAGCGTAATCACTTCCTGATCTGTAAAGCATCATTCTGCCTACGGTGGTGGACTCACTTTTGTCCTCTCACCCTCCCAGAAGCACACTGTGCAGTTTCCTGGCACTCAAGGAAAAGTGCCATTTCTGCTCCTAATCTGGCAGATACAGCAGAGCTGCTCTGTTTGAGGTGGCAGACCTGCTGTACCCATGTGTTATTTGTTCTGAACAGCAATGTTCCCGAGGGATGGAGGGAGGAGGGTCTCCTGTGCATCTGTAACCACTTTCCACCCAGCGCCCCTATCATGGGCATGTTATGGGTGAACATTTTCAAAACTTTCCAAAATGCTCAACCTTTTATTTTTTACTATTTTCAAACGACATTTTAAAAAAAAGTCCACCCACCCCAATAATGTTTTTAGTTTTGTTTTTTTGGGTGCCATTTTTTCCTCGGCCTTCGGCCTAGAGGAGACAAAAATGTTACTCTTATGTACCCGTATGCAAGATGTAACAACAAAGCTTGTTCAGTAGATCGGCCATATTTGCTATGCATCGTACGACGAATTATATAGGTCACAGTGGTGAGTAAAATATTCAGTGTCGTAGCATCTTCAGGCCCTACTGAAACCTCACTGACTCCTGCACCAAGGTGGCTAATGTAATGGGGTGTTCCACTACATCAATTCACAGCCTCCACACCCGCTGCAATGCATTTGATTAGTCACCCCAGCACAGCACAGCAACCGGGACATAAATAATTCATCTGTGCAAATGACAAATGAGGCAATCAATTCTGGGACAGCATTCAAAGAGAAACTATTCAAATCCCTTCTAAATTAATTTTCTGCCTTTTAGTAGTCTTAGGCCTTGAAATATTAATGTGAACTTATCAGTTGATGTTTTCCCTCAGATTTCAGCACTCAAGCTATCCCGTCTGGTGGGAGGAAAACAGTTTAAAAACGCAGCCTCACGAAACATCACGGCACAGTTCAATTGCCTAAATCTAGCTAAATGTAATTAACTGTGTGTGGGCTCTATTGCTTTGCAATGGGCTGGAGATGCTACCAGGCAGCATTATGTCTTCTTCTCCTACAATACACAAACAAATTAAATACGATTACAATTTACAATTTAATACAATTTGTATCAGTTTCAGTTTATGATATTCATTCATATTTAATACAGCTTGTTTCTGGAGAAAATTTAATTAATTCTGCCTTAAAAGTCTTAAAAACTACACTTCCGGATCTGAAATCACTGTCCCTACCAGCAGCCGCGTTCATGGGAAATGTAGTCGTTGGATCGTTTGACTCGTTTCTAGCGTTTATTGTGTTACTCTTTGGGTAAATTTGTACATTTCCACCTTCAGTCGATGCTTCATATCCATGAGTAAATCTCCCGGATGATTTGTTTATTTTTGGAACACAGTTCCTATATGAGGCGATCTAAGATTATGGGGATTTCAACGCAAACAATAACACTGCGACCCAGGGGGATAGCGCCCTCTAGCGGCAGTGACGTCAGGCCTTCGGCGCTCTGTTATAGACAGTAGACAGACATACTGCTGAGAGACTGAAAGACAGATGAATTATCTGACTTTTGTACAGTAGCTATAGTGATACAGTGACGAAGTCATCTATTGCATCGATTCTCAGCCTTTTAAATTCCAAGGTCTCCCGGTTTGATATTGTTGTCAGGTGGAAAGCTCATAATGTCCAAAACCGTAACTTTTCAGGCAATGAAACATTTTCAGAAATAGCAAAAATAGCAGATCTACAATTTTGCTTGACACTCATTTGACAAAACAAGGGTTCTGCCCGACAGCAACAATATGCATTTTGATAGGCCGCAGCCCCTCTGTTACAATCTTCATCTCTGGCACAACAATATCAAACCGTAACATCCAAGTTAATTTAACTCTGAGGGTGTACAAATGGAACCAAAATGTGTACACACTCCAAATTATATAGACCTGTAAGGGTCCCAAGGGACCCCAAGTGGTCCCCCGGACCCCTAATCGAGAACCAATGTTCTGTTGTAAGCCTCAGATGAGGTACTGTAAATAAAGCAGTGGCAAACAGACAGTTTGGGACAGCAAAAACTACCTACTGGAGCAGCCTTAGCAACTGCCATCTGTCAGTCAAGCGGGCAGTAGCCTCTAGTGCTCTGTCCAGAGTCATGACAGTTCAGAGCCGTACGCCCATCAACAACCAATGGCCTCCAAATGTCACGCTGTCCTCGGAAAAACAACAACTGGAAAACAGGGGAAAGAAGCGCTTGGACTGTCAGTCAGACAGACGCAGCACAGGGCCAACATGGCAGACAATCTGTCAGACTGATGGCTGTCTGAATGCTTCGCTTAACATTGAAGCCATGGAAAACTTTAGTACAACTTCTCAGCGAGATAATCGGCGCTCCATTCATGGCTACAGTCCTCGCTCATCCATCAACTCTCCCGGTGCTGTATGCCCGAACCCCAGAAAAACTGACTGCTGGGCTAACCATCTTTCACTCTGACTTGCATAGGATCGGGGCTGAGGTGAAAGCAATGGCCTTTTACTGAATTACTCTCCCTTTAATCAATGACACAGTGTCTAAAATATATCTTCAGGAGAACGGCGAGGGGACCCGGTATCTATCACGCTGGGGCTCGCGACACCGCTAATGGATGACCCAAATTAATCACGGTGTCATGCTTTAACAAACATTTATCAAAGCATAGAGATAATATAAATGAGAAGACAAGAGATGGGCCAAAATTTTGGGGAAATGAATTATGGGCCCATTACGAGGAAAAGCGGTGAGACCGAAAGCATCGATTTTCTTTTTTTATTATTCGGATGCCTTCTTGAAAACTTAAGCACTTTCAACCAGGCGTCCCTATTTTGGGCCTGTCATTATAGGAGGAAACGTTGTAGATCGGCCATTTTCGCTATTCATCATATGACGAATTATGTAGGGCTTGAGTGGTTTACAGAATGAATGCCTTAAATGTGCTGTGCTGTAAGTGTAATTTTTTGGTTAAAACAAAAACGTTTTATTGTTAAAATACCGGTATATCTACTGTTTATTCTGAGTATTCAATGCTATAGCATATTTGTTCAGTAACAGGGGTATTCACCAGCTCTTTAGTAAACAGAAACTACATTCTCAGGTTGGGATACATTACATTACAGTCATTTAGCAGACGCTTTTATCCAAAGCGACTTACAATAAGTGCATTCAACATAGGTAGGGAACGAAACTACTAATCACCAGAAGTCTTAAGTGCATTTCCTGCAAAAACAAGCAACCAAGAGTATACCTAGCGCTAAGGTAAAAGTGCAATATATCAGCTACCTACTTTCTTAAACAGATGAGACAAAATAGCAAAATCAAATGAGCACGAGCTAAAACAAATAAGTGTATCGACTAAACAAGATCCAATAAAACAATACAAAAATAAAACAAGAGTTCGTACAACTAGTTAACAACAAGTAGGCCAGGATACCATTTCATACAAACGGAGAGTGAACACCACAAAGATCATTCATCACTTTGTGTTCAGTTCCAATTTTGTCTTCAAATATCACATGTTTATCCTATATGAGTTCACTCTCCTCCTGACTGGATAAAATTGGTATCCCGACAAATATATTTTTCTTTTACTTTAAGAACTGGAGACCCCCGTTATAATATTAATAACAATGGGGCGCCCGCTGGCCTAGCGGTCCAGGCGCATACCTCATAGGCTGGTAATCAAGTCTTACAGCGTGTCACAGGTTCAACTCCCGATCCCGACGGCCTTTGCTGTGTGTCACCCCCCATCTCTCTCCCTGTTTCCTGTCAGCCCAGAGCCGCCGCTAGGGTAGTGCGAACGGTGTGGTCGCACAGGGCCTCGCACTTGGGGGGCCTCGCACAAGGCAGGGTTTATTTTTCATCTTTTATTATAAATATATAAAAGTGAACAGAATCACGTTTATTAAGATTAACATTTAAAAAGTATGTTGTGTTATATTTTGTTTAAGAATACAATGTGAAATTCATGGTAGCTTACAATTTAATTCATTGGGAGTTTATTTTTGTTTTGTTAAGAGCTAAACCAGCAGAATTTAATATGGGGTTAACATGACACCCGACTTTTGAGGGCAAAAATAAATAATAAATTAATCTTAAAAACCTAAATAAAAACGCAAAAAAACATTTTGTCAATAGAAAAATTCCATTGACCAGATCTGCAGGGAGCGCAGTGGAGTAAGTCTTTTTAGTTTTCCTTCTTTTCAGGCCAAAAAGTGTATTTTAGACGTGAGGTGGGGGGCTCTTAGTGTTCCCACTAAGGAAAGTAGGCTCTCAAAAAAATTAAACCGTCTTTGTTTTGGTGAGTAGCGAAAGTGTATTATTATTTTTTTACTACAGATGAGAGGCTGCGGCCGCTGCGCTACCGGGGGTGTGTGGGCAACGGCTCGAAAGTAACATAGCGTTAAGGAGAACTCCTTCTAACGTTATGGACCAGAGCTAGCCTGCCCCATACAGTACTCTTGAGAGCGTAAAATGAAACGGCTCCATTTGGCAGTGGTGGAAGAAGTACTCAGATAAGTAAAAGTAGCAATACCACAATATAAAAATGGGTTCAAAATGTTACTCGAGTAAAAGTACAAAAGTATAGCGCTTGGTTGTTGCGGGCCTTGTAGGTGGTAAGCAGTATTTTGAAATCTATTGTGTTTGACTGGGAGCCAGTGAAGGTCGTGGAGGACTGGTGTGATGTGGTCTCCAGATCGGGTTCTGGTGAGCAGGCGGGCTGCAGAGTTTTGCAAATACTGTAGTTTCTTGAGAACTTTGGATGCGTAACTGGAAAGAGAGGTTGGGATCCAAGATGACACCAAGGTTGCGGACTTGGGTTGAGGGGGTGACAATAGAGCCGTCTATGTTCAGGGAGAAGTTATATTCCCATAGCAATGACTGCTATGGGAATATAGAGCTATTCAACACTTATTTTAAAGATTTATTTTTGGGGCTTTTATGCCTTTATTTGACAGGACAGTAGGCTGACAGGAAATGGGGAGAGAGAAGGTGAATGACATGCAGCAAAGGCCGTCAGGATCGGGAGTCGAACCCGCAACACGCTGTCAGGCTATATTCAGCCTAGGTACCTGGACCGCACTGCCAGCAGTCCAGGCCTTCAACACTTATTTTAACAAAAGTAAATGTATATTCAATTCAATTCAATTCAATTCAATTCAAAGGGCTTTATTGGCATGAGAAAACATACGTTTACATTGCCAAAGCAGATTCACTTGCATATTCACTTGCAGCAACTTTAAGAAACGGCAGCAAAGATAATCATTGACCATAATCACACACATTCACATGGATTTTATAGATAGCTTAGCTTCATAGACTTGTTTGACAGCGCGATCATCAGTGTTGTGTAATTTAATGTTTTTTGTTAATGCGTATTTTCAGACATTTAACCACCTCAATAACGCATTTCAGCGCAACACATTTTTGGCGGATGTCCCCCCCAGTATAAGAATACTAGGGTTTAATATCAGGTGTTTACTGTAAAAAAAGTTCCTAATCCTATCACAAAGATTTGGGGGTCCCGCTGTAGTAACTCTGAGGACCCCTTAGGGGTACCGGACCCGCTGTTGAAGAAGACCCATGTTCTAGTGGATGTGTGTGTGGGGAAATGGAGGGAGGATGCCGTTACCTGTGCGTCCATGAGCAGGTGCCTCATCAGGGCCATGGATTTCCTCAAAGTGTCCCTCTCTCCAGGCATGAAGGCCTGGTCGTCATCCAGGCTGCAGGATCTGCTCACCATGAAATGAGCGATCTGGTCATTCAGACTGTTCAGAGACTGGACCGCTGCGGGAGAGGAAGCACAGAGACAGAGAGAATGAGTGTTTGTGTGCGTATTATTATACTTAACCCATTGACTGCCATGGACGAGATTTCTCGTCTTTTTCTGCCATGGCGCAGCCTGCCATGGACGCGAATTTTTTTTTAATTGTTTTTCTTTTAATTTTTTTCCTTACAGAACCAGGAGATAACGTGATCGGAAGATTTACTGCTCCATTCACTTCCTGGTTAATTTATTTGGGAAATAATCTGTATCTCGGCTCCTTTGTTTTACTATGTAATTTTGGCAAAACATGCTATTTTTAACAGCGGATAACAAGCGAACGGGAGGTCGCGATGACATTTTTTTTTGGCGGAAGCACAAACCCTCCGTGATTAGCAACCATCATACTTGAAATATAAATATTCTGTGACTACTTGAAAAGGTAAGAAAATCGAAAAATCTTATTTAGTAGTATACTCTGGCAGTTAAGGGATAGTTCACCCCCAAAATGACTTTTTTTATATCGATTAGTCACCCCGCGGGGACTTGTTTTGTTTTTGTCGCATTCCTAAGTAAATTATTTGATGACCGGCAGCAGTTCCGGTAGGACACAAAAGAGTCTCCTTTGTGTCTCCTACCGGAACCGCTGCCTACCTTTCCGCTGGTCATCAAATTATTGGCTTAGGAATGCAACAAAACCAAAAACATATCCATGAATTCAAGTCTCCATGGGGTGACTAAAGGAAAAAAAAATTTTTTGGGTGAACCATCCCTTTCAGAATAGTAGAATTTCAGAAATACTATAGACATTTTGTGAGGACATGGTTAAATATGGTTAAAAGCGATTTGGGGAGATAGGCTTATAATTAGGAAAAGATTGCAGTTGGGGTTAGGGTAGCCTCGTTCCCAGCCTTACTCATCTGCGAAGAGAAAAGCCTGGTCACGACCTAAAGCAGAGTGTGTCTATAGGGGCGGGACTTCCGTCATACGTGCCGGTGTTGCACACCAAAAAGCCCAACTACAAGCTCACAATGCGGTGTAGACTGGCTATTTTCGGCTTTAGGGCTAAAATTGCCCCCCCCCCCAAAAGAAAAGATGCCATTCATAAAATTGATGCCCTAAAACATTGATGTCCTCACAATTACAGTAATACAAACGAGTGTGTGTGTGTGTGTGTGTGTGTGTGTGTGTGTGTGTGTGTGTGTGTGTGTGTGTGTGTGTGTGTGTGTGTGTGTGTGTGTTGTGGTGAAAAGAATATTCAAATATTCAACCCCATTCAGACACAAAAAAAAAATTCAGACAGAAAGAGACAGACGCATGCATACACACACACACACACACACACACACACACGTGCGCGATAATAAACACACATTCTCACAAAAGGCCAATCTCCTCCATTGCCATGGAGACCCCGTTGCTCAAGAGTTTCCAGCCGGGCTGTCGCGTCCTCCCTCCTCAGTGAGCCCACCAGGTCGGCCCTGGATCATTTCAGTCATTAAAGCATTCCCAGAGCCAATCTGTAATCTACACCCCCCACCCACCCTCCATCAGCCACAGTGCCAGTCTGCACTGCTATCGTTTTCTATGAAATCCCGCCCATGGACAAGAAGAGCATCATTAGGCTAAATCCATTAGCAGCACACACAAACAACAAAAAAAAACACATTGAGCCCGTCATATGCTGTAATGCCTTTCTTCATAGAGAAAAGCCTCAATGGTAATGCCTCTGCCCTAAGTTTCCTTTTTAGCTAGCAGCTTAATAAACACAATGTGGAGCTTTACTTTTTAGAACAGCGGTTCTCAATACGTATACGTTTTATATGAATGTTATATTATTAAAAAACTTTGTGTTTTGCTAATTACTTGGGGGCCCCATTTGCCATACCCACGCGGCTCACCAGTGTTCTACCGGCCCAGAGTTTGAGAACCACTGCTTCAGAATAAACAGTTAAACAGAGTATCTTTGATCCGTATAGGTCTCCCAGACAGAGGCCGCCCAGTCAGTGGTCTCCATTAGTTGGAGCTGGCAGTGGGGGAGCGCTAATGTGGAAATGTATTATTGATACTGACAGTTCTCACTCTAAGATGGAACTTACAGCCTTGGAGTTGGCAGGGTGAGAGAAGAGGGGAGATCGCTACTGGTCAGTTTTCTCCCACCAGACACTGAATTATGGGATCTTCATTCATGAGTAACTTGGTGAGAGGGTGGAGGCCACAGAGATTATTCTGAGTCAATTTTCTCTCTCTCTCTCCCCTTCTCTCATACACGCACTCACACACACACACACACACACACACACACACACACAAAATCATACACAAACACAAACACACACACACACACACACACACACAGTGGGCAGGTTGAGAGGTCAACCTGGGTGACAGAGAGACGCAGAGCCACGTGTGACTCACTTCATGACAACCAAGGTCAGCCTTTCAGTGGAGCGGTCAGAGATTTATGCCCTCCCCTTCCGCCGTCCATATAGAACCGCGGGAGCGTGGCGAAACGGGAGGCATGTTTACGAGTGCACGCTCGCACCGACCTGGCAGTGCGCCACACATCACATCGGCACAGAGGGGGAAAAAATAAAATGTTTATGACGGCGGTTGACGAATGGATTCTAATTTCACATTCAACACTTACAGGGTGTACCCCCGGCCTCGGAGATTGACAGTCATACACGTTTGTGTGACGGCAAATTTATGCGCCGTCGTATGACCGCGTCGCAGGGCCGGAAACAGACGATCTGTAAGCTCACAACGTGGCGCGGATGCGACGCATTGTGAGCTTATAGGTCAGCTGTTTCCGGTCCTCGACGCCGCCATACAACAAAGTATAAATGGGGCTTTAATGGAACGCTGCTGCTGCTGAAAATGACACGCCGTCACCGGGAAAGAGGCACACCCTCTCTTCCCTTGCGGCTCTGCACTCTCGATTTCCATTCAACACGTTCTGTCACACACCATGATGCTCAGTGGAGAAGCCAAGTGGCTTTCTGGGAAAGCAATTCAATAACGTTTCATTTCGTATATGCCCGACACGCACACGGCATTGGCTTCAAAACACCACACAGCCGCTGGTCACGGTCGTAATGCAGCAGAGTGGACGCATATGGCAGAAAAGTACTTGAGATGCCCACATGCATGCACACAGTTTCTGTTTCTTACATTGATATTGTTGTTCTTATATATTTTGTTGCTACAAATTCGCCATCACTCTTATGTACTGTAGTATGTATTATGTCCAGTTTGTGTTCTCTATATCTGTGAAATTGTAACATTTAGGTGGAGGCTTCAAATAAGCCCACTGGGTTTTCAGCCTCCCCCTGCACTATTTGTTATTTGTCATTTATGTGTTGGGGGGGGTGGGGGGGGGTTTATTGTGCAAAAATACAAAATTACTACAAACTATACCTCACAAAGCTGTCCACACCCGTTGACTCGCATAGTTGTAATGGAAAGGGATTAGTCTAAAACCGTCATAATTTAAATTGCTTTACCATCATAATAAGATTGGAGGGGAGTCCGACAAGTCATCAGAGTTCCACTGTCGGGAGGTGAAAGGAAACGAGAAGCCAGCGATATCACTGATATCGCCGGCTCCTGGATGTGTGCCTCCTTAAGTCCTTGCCACCCCGCACATTAACATTCCTCTAACAAAAAAAAAGCCTGGGTTTCCGAGGCTAACATTCCTCTGACTAGGCCAAAGTAGATGAGACATTAGTATGGAAATGAATACACGCCCCCTAATTCTGCCGAGGACACAACGGTGAATGAATGTCAAAACTTGTTTTCGGATCCATCCATGATTCCTTACAATAACTGCTCTACAGCCAGAGAGGTATAGCATTGTGAGCTGCAAGCATTTCACGTGTACACCAGTAGCAAAATAGCACCATGAGATAAAAGATAAGATGTACAGTACACTATTAGCAGCATAATAGTAGTATAATAGTACATAATAGCATTGAAGCTCTTGGTATGAAATGGTAGCCAACTACTAAAAAGGTATATGGGGTGTCTAGTCGGGACAGGGAGGCAGCAGGAATGGCCTTTCCGTAGCTTGTAAATGTATAAATGCAGAGGCATAATTAAATTGGGCTGTGGTTCTAAATTGAATGAGCACAAACTAAAAAGACATCAACTTTACAGCGTCTAAGCCATAGGACAGGCTCTGTTCATAAATCTAGTCCTAGGTTTCCATAAGGAATTATCCTTAGGCATACCATAGAGGTATAATATAACTAGAGGGCGGATTGCCCCGCCCCCAGCTATCATTTCAATGAATGTGCTCAGTGGCGTTTTGAAGCACCCGGAAACCTGCCGGAAGTAGAATTATTGGTTCGATTTTCTATCCCCATAGAGTTATGAGCATGCGCACTAGTGTCCTTTTTGCGTTCTACGGCAGCCCGTGTGTCAAGGATTGAACGCGAGATATTTATTAAATACACTCGAGATGCATATTTATATGTAAATGCATATGTATGTATGTATAATATGTTTACATATTTATATGTATAAATATATCTCAGTATGTTTTGCGCGTGCATGTATTTCTCCCCGCCTGCAGTTCCAGCTTTGGCCACTGGGGTGGCAGCTTCAATGTTTCTCAGCAACTCTGGGGGCTTGAGGCATACCCGTTGCCGGTTCATTTCCCCATATTGTAGCTTTGTTTGAGTGAGCAGGTTTGAACCGGAAATACATTCAGTATGACACATTCACATGTTTCCCAGTTCAAATCTGCTCCCGAGCCAATCAAACAAAGTGGGACTACATTTATGCGCAGACCAGAGCCAATAAACTTCAAATATAACTACATACTGTGTACATATGAACTGAAAAGAATGTCAAATTGGGCTGAATGGTAGTAACTTCTATAACATTTATGCTGCCTGCTAACACACGCACGCACGCACTCACTCGCGCACACGCACACTCACACACACACACACACACACACACACACACACACACACACACACACACACACCAGATAAAAGATCGTACTTTTTCAACTAAATCAACTCACTACATCAACTGGTAACTTAATAAACATAAAACATTAGAAAGGAACATCAAATAACCAACTGTAACTTAATAAAACAGCTTACTTGTGGTCATGGTCGTGGATGCACATCAACTGAAGCTCTGAACATAAAATGAAACTTACTAGATGGGAATCATTAAAACAATTAACCAGTCTGTAGCAGAGCCAATCATAGCGATCCATCACTCTCAAGGACGCATAGTGATTGGGCACTGCTTAATAGTCCCTTGATCCTTTTGCACAAGTACCATGAGAGAAATATACTACAGTAGATGTAGACTAAATTAATAATACCATGAGAGAAAGATAAAGGACTATACTACTGTAGATAAACACTACAGAATCAGAATCAACTTTATTGTCAGGTTAACACAGGTTACAGGTGTAAAATAGTGTTTTACAGTTTTTGTGCAAGCGCCATCGTTTTACTATTTCCATAAAAGAGAAAGGGAAGAAGAAGGGGTGGCAAGGGGAAGAGAGAGATTTACTTATTTTGTTCCCTACACATATTATATCTATCGGGTGCGGTAAGTACCTGAGGTAAGACATACTGTAAGGGGCGTGAGCATAGCAGCAGATATACTGTACATGATATGCTGGTTTTTATTATTCTCGCACCTTAACTAACGTCCATATAGCATAACAGCACAATGAGAGAAATATTGATGAATACATTATGCTAGTAGCTACCGACCTTGCAAACTAAATTAGTTTGGTTGATCCTTCAACTCCACCCCTGAACACATGTTGTCCCTGCTCATTTTATGATCCTCAGAGTTGGAGAGAGTCTCACATATTAGAATGTGTATGGACCACAGGTTAATTAACAAGGTGGTACCCAAATATCTAGACAATTACTTTTCTAAGGTTAGTGATGTCCACCAGAGATAGCTCCACAGACTTTGTACCTGTAGATTTGTAGATTTTAAAGCTGTATGGGAAATGTTTATACTAGGTATGTAGTCACCTGCTAGCATTAAATTGAACTCCATTATTAACTTCAAGTCCTCCATAAAGAGCTGATTAAACAGCAGCTGGACCTAACCATCAATTAGTGGAGTTGAAACAGGTTTCTTTTAGTATTATCGTTTGCCATATTAGTTTTCTAATATGTTAAATTGTATGAATGTTAATATGGATGATATGTTTCTGCATGTCTCCGGGACACTTACAAGTCTTTTATTTTAAGCTTATTCGCCTAACAATAGCATACTAAAGGCAGTTACACACCGGCGAATGTGCGAATATACGCAAAATCCGGACTCGTTCCGAATAATTAAAAGACGCTTTTTCGCTTCGCTTTTCCGCTTTTTCGCGCCATGTACGCTTGCATTGACTTTATAAGGTTTTTTAAAAAAGCGTATTATTCGCACGAAAAAATCGCCCCGGTGTGTAAGGACCTTAACACCGTTCAGTGGAAAGGACAGCCATTAAGGTCCTTACACACCGGGGCGATTTTTTTCATGCGAATAATACGTTTTTGTTTAAAACCTTATAAAGTCAATGCAAGCTTCCACACCAGTTTCGCGGAGCGAAAAAAGCGTCTTTTAATTATTCGGAACGAGTCCGAATTTTGCGTATATTCGCATGTTCGCCGGTGTGTAACCGCCTTTAGAGTCCATTCATTTCCATACATCTCAGCATCATGAACTCCTCAGGATTCTTCATCCAGAGTCTCATGTACGTCACCAGTGAACATTTGTATTGGTGGGTCATTAGAATCACCAGATCATTGTTAAGTACCTAAATCAAACTCCCACACGCAGGTGGCCCAGTATCGCTGGTGGCTGTGAGACGTGGACTCCTCATTAAGCGCTTTGTGTCCTTCCTTTCAGAAGCAAAATAACATCAACAATGAACTCTAATTAGGCCTGCCAGCAGAAGAGATTTGCCATGTTCCAAAAGTGGAAACCTAATGTGAGTAGAAGAAAAGGCAAAGAAAACAAAAAAACATGGCAATGTCAAAGAAAACTTTCAACAGGGAATTGTATTTACTCTAGTTTCAGCAATAACATGCCAATTAGCTAAAATTGCATGAAGTATATCCAAGGGGCTTTTATGTTGTTTGGTAGTGGTGTATAATATATTGCTAATGGTAATTAAAAAAATAACGAATGATTTCAATGAGTAAACCCACAAAAGAAAAGCATAAAAAGATTCCTACCCATCTTACAGCATTTTATACCTGCTTCTATTTGACGTGATTTTATACTGTACCTGTTATTCATTTCTTTGACCTCTACTTTAACCATGCACATGAAACAGTGCTTTCATATACTGTATATGCTGCTTTTTATAGGCTGGATGTGTTTTTTACACACACACAAGAAGCATTTCTGGCTTCCGTAGTGCCATCAACCCAGGCTAATTCTTAATCATGCACCTTGCGTATATTTGTCTTTGTATATTAGATTTGACTGTGCCTTCCTGTTATTTGACTTGTTCAGTGTTCCTTTCTTCTCTATTCTCTCTTCCCTATTCTAACGCTCCCTGTAACTGCAATGTTGAGAGCTTGCACAAAAAAAAATTTCACCCACTCTCCTACAGCTATAACTGTGATATGATTCTTGTTGATTCTTCCGATTCTGATTGGAGACCAGTGTTTACAGTCACTAAGCTGCAGTTGACAACTTCTGCTAAGGCAATTTAAAGTTCCAAGAACTTCTCTGATCAAGTCCACAGACTACAAGTTTTCATGAAAGGATGTGAGAAGGGATTTTTTTTTTAAGAGTACAAAAAGAACACAAGGCAACATCTCAATTACACTCATGCCAGACAAACACACAGCGCAATCATAATCACAATCATAATCATATGTTGGGGGACAAAGCTCCCTTTTCATCTAAACCAAGCAAAAAACATGATCTCCTTTCAGAATGAAAACTTAGTTGAGAGTAGAGAGCTCATTTCGAGGCTTTGGGAGGCATGCATCTGTAAAGCTTATTGTGAGTCTCCTCAAACACAACAGCCGTTTGGACAGATCTATTATAGTTTACAGGGGTTTGCTTTGCATAGAAATAACCAAATCCCATTCGGTATCTGACAGCGACAACAGAAGCTTGCAATTTTGCTACTTGCTTCATTGTTCTGCATCAGTATCCATGGAGAGTACTGCATTTTACACGCAGACTGTCTATGCACTGCAATTCCCGTATGAGAATTGGACACTTTTCTCCCAGTGGCATACTAAAAAACACTGCACATCCTCAGCAAACATCAAACTAGTGAAGAGTATCTTTGAAAAAGTGTAAAGAATCAAACTTCTTTGTGGACTTTTCAGACACTACAACATAGCTGTACTGTGCATTGAGCACACACACACACACACACACACACACACACACACACACACACACACACACACACACACACACACACACACACACACACACACACACACACACACACACACACACACACACACACACACACACACACAATAAGATGCCATGATTCCATACTTCCACCAAAAGCCTTTAATCCCTACCCTACCCTCCATGTAGTGTCCACCAATGTGACACAATGTGTGTGTGTGTGTGTGTGTGTGTGTGTGTGTGTGTGTGTGTGTGTGTGTGTGTGTGTGTGTGTGTGTGTGTGTGTGTGTGTGTGTGTGTGTGTGTGTGTGTGTGTAGCCCTCTCAGCATGTATGGGCAAAGCTGGAACATGGAGCACAGCACTGAGATGGTGGGTTTAGCCGATTGATCTCCATGGGAAATAAAGTTAAGTTCTTCATTCTGTGTCATTTTCTCTGAACTGTGGCTCTGACGATTCACAGAATCAAACACAAACAACGGTGCCAGATAAAGCTGGCTGGCACTGAGGCAGTCACTCAGGCATGCTCTCCCACTCCACTTGTGTCTTCTCCAGCCATGGTAATCCCTTGAGTCCCCGTCAGAGTTTTCGTTCCCACTGTTTGTCTCCCAACGGGTTTGTCTTGGCCTGTGCAAAGTCAAACCTTTGCTCTGATCAGTAGTGCATGTAAACCCAAATGCTCAATTCAATTCAAGTGCAATTCAGCCAGCCCCAGAGGGAAACATTATCACACCTCCCAAGTTCACTGCATAAAAGGGATCTCACAATAATAAATCATAGCATCGATCTTTGTGGCTAATTATAAGTGTTTTAAATGCTGCTCAGCTAAGGATGAGGGTTACAATAGGCTCTGTGCATCACTATTGTCCCAAGTCCCAGAAGCTGGCATACCCGCTTCCAGTTCATTTTCCCATAGCGTCGTCTGATCAAAGACAATGGGTAAGCGAGACTCCCAAACATCGATTGATTTCCGGTATCTGTGTCAAGTGGGTTTAGGAGACATGGGGTGCGTCCAGAAATATGCTCTGAGAATCTGCAAAGCTCCGGCAGTTCTGAATTTCGGAACGACCAGAGAGCACCTGGGGTGGGCTCCAGCACTCTCAGAGCGTATTTCCGAACACACCCACCGGACAAGAGGCTCTTAATTCCAATGGAGAAGTGGAATGACCACATCCACTTAGGACACCCTATGTGTACTATTTTTTTGTACCAGTGGCGAGACGTGATATTAGCTGTCTTGTTAAATAAAGGATCTTTGATTTGATAGGCTCTGCAGCAGATTTGAACCAGAAACACTTATGGAGTTGATGAAGTTGTATGAAGTTGTCATGTGTTTCCTGTGAAAAGCACTGGACTAGAGATGCAAAGGACTATCCCTTCTGGTCTGGGAATAGAGTGGAATAATGCTGTGACAACTGCACAGACCAGATACAGGGAACGGCTGGAGAGGGACTTCTCTCTTCATAACAGCCATGCCGACTAACCTACTACAAACAGAATAACTCCCAAGAGATTATTTTTCTTATGCCAACTCAGGCAAAGGCCTTAATAAAGAAAGAAATGTAGAAATGAAAGGCTCAATTATCAAATACACAAGGTTAATTTGAAAATAAGTAATTATGCACAGAAAGAAAAATAAATAAATGCATTTATTTAGCAAATTAAAGAATGTTGTATTAATCATATAAACCAGCCAGAAGGCAGGAGATGGAGATTACGGTATGTTGTCGCCTGTGTGTGTGTGTGTGTGTGTGTGTGTGTGTGTGTGTGTGTGTGTGTGTGTGTGTGTGTGTGTGTGTGTGTGTGTGTGTGTGTGTGCGCGTGCGTGCGTGCGTGCGTGCGTGCGTGCGTGCGTGCGTGCGTGCGTGCGTGCGTGCGTGCGTGCGTGCGTGCGTGCGTGCGTGCGTGCGTGCGTGCGTGCGTGCGTGCGTGCGAATCAGCATCAATCTCGCTTTTTTTGTGTTAGTCATCAATTTCTCATTACAACGGACATCACCTTCCTTCATTTCAGGAGGAGTCAGAGAAGCGCTGACTTGTCATACAAGCCACTCACTGACTTCTTCAAATGCACAATACAATAGATATAGCCTACTTTTTGCTTCACAGTCCGGTATGGGGCCTACACAGCCTCAGACCGCAGGGCCTTGCAACGACCAGCGGGTGGCCAAGACAGCCCAATTCATCATCATGGATCCTCACGCCTAGCTGTGTGAGACAATCAGCAACCCAACCGACCTCAACCATACACTGGTTGCCATCTGGCAGATGAAATCCAAGCATCAGTAGACACAAACTACCCCCCTAGACATTATTACTCACAACTTGAATACTGTGATCTCTTTTGACTGACCTACGTGTAACAATAGTCCAATCCACACAAGTTACATAATTCAGTTTTAAAGCTACAATCCAGGACTTATTTCAACCACATTAATGGCAGTGGGTACAAAGAATTATACTCAAGTACATTTTCAGAAATAGTTAAAATAGATCTACAAGCAAGTGGTTATTATAATATATTTTTGTAATTTTGGTCAAATGTACAATATTTCTATTTTAAATGTAACAGAGTGAAAGTCATCAGCTTTCAAAAAACAAAACTCCAAAAATGTACCTAAGTACAGTACTCAAGTAAATGTACTGTTGTTACTGCCCAATGCTGGCTTCCCTATTTTGGGCAGATTTTGTCTGCCCCAGACACCTGCACCAAAATGACATAGGAACCGTAAAACATTGTATGCGTTCCAAAATATCCTCGGGGGCTATAGGAACGTGAAATTCCTTTTTGAGAATACTTCCGTATAGACAAACGCTGCAACCAGAGGCGTCACCAAAAAGACTACTAAAATGAAGGTTACACATTATGACTTTAAGTGAATAAAATATTATTTTGACCAATCTGTATGGTAGAGTATAATACAATATAATTAGCACATCTGGAAAGTGGTTTCGGGTGGTCTCCCTACTATTCCATTGAGACATTTAGACCCTGGTGTCAGGCAGGACACAAAATGGCGGACAATGTGAATAAAATTTGAAGCAGAGGTCTGTCTACGGCTGTAAACTCACCATCTTGGCTGTAGTTCAGAGTTTGTAAATATGATCATTTTGTACAGTTTTTTTTAAATTTGACTACATTCACATCCTTGTATTTATTTCGTTAATCTGTAGGGCTATGTGGGAGTGGGGGAGTTCAGTTCAGGCTATTTGCCCAATACGCTACAAAATCTTTTCACAGTCTAATGTAGGCAGGTATGGCTACTGTTATGATTGGTCTTGTGCGGTTTGAATTGTCTCTACTACGCCGGATTATATTCGTCTTGTACTCCTGTATCCTGTAAAATGCTTTGCAGTTAAACTTGCACTTGGTGAAGGTGAATGGACCAAAAAAAGCCAGAACAGTAATTTAACTAAACATTTATTAAATGTTTAGAAAATAGCGGATCTACAAGCTCACAATGCATCGTGATGTATTGTGAGCTTGAAGATTCACTATTTTGAAAAAAAAAGATCAAACAATTAAAGGAAATACTAAATAGGGCCTAAGTGGTATTGTTTCCAGGTGCAGGACCCAAAAATAAGAAAACAATAAAGTCTGCAAACTGCTAATATGCTGTTTATTGCTTTTTCAATGTTTTGATCGAACTTGCAATAAACAGTGAGAGCATTATATTAGTAGTGTGCAGACTTTGTTTTCTTCATGTTGCCCTTGAACAGGTCCTTTGATTTTACAGTCACTTATTCAACTTGTTCAGCAACTCGACTATGATAAGGCAAACAAAGTAAAAGACGATGCAGGCTTTCAGGAAATCTGTTGAAAGGACTTGAAGGCAGGGACCGCCTCATAGATTCTCCAAACTCCAATTTCAGAGGCCAAATTTCAAACGAGAATAAAATTTTAAAAATCTCAAGGTTCAGCACAGGGCACCACAATAGCTCTGTGAGAGTTTCTGTACTATTATATACTGTATATAGCCGTCTTTCTTCCAGCATGGCTGCCTGTAAACATTGGTAACCACATTAACCCTAGCATCCCTATTCTGGACATGTCATATAG
Source organism: Gymnoscopelus braueri (assembly GCF_963280865.1). Classification (NCBI taxonomy): domain Eukaryota; kingdom Metazoa; phylum Chordata; class Actinopteri; order Myctophiformes; family Myctophidae; genus Gymnoscopelus; species Gymnoscopelus braueri. Next base: position 38,064,401 of record NC_137612.1, on the reverse strand, counting down.
TAGGCAAACATTCTGCTAAAAGTCTGCCAAAATCCTATATTAAAATTAAAATGTAATATAATAAAAATAACCCATATAAGGAGTTCCCAATGCAGCTACGCCCAAATATGGAGTGTGTTGTCTAAACTCTATATGTGAGAGAAATGACTGCAAAGCAGAAGGCCTGCAACACTCCAGGATGAATAAAGGTCTTATGGTGCACGGCTCAACAATGTCATGAAAGTATAGGAAATGGCCATGATGCAATCAAGTCCAAATGAATACAGGTGTCACTGGACACTATTAATACCTCACTTCCTGTTGTCTTGTCACAACGCTGAGGAAGACGAGACTTATTGGGTTGAAACGCGTCCGTTGTCTCTGTCCGTGAGAGGTAAATAAAAATCGATGTGAAAAGGACATTCATGATGTGCAGGCTATTTCCTTACTTTCATAACCTCAATATGTGGTCATGGCATCAGGCGCAAACAAATCAGCTCCATACAGTATATATGGAGCTCAGCGAAATATGCAGCCCGAACTCTAGTAGCAGAAAATTGCTTTGTGAGCTTGTAGATCGGCTATTTTGTTAAGAGATTTGGTGTAGTAGAATAAGAAGGACAAGGACAGACCTCAACAGCTTTAAGTGGTTAAAAGGAAATGCCTAATTTGTGCATGGTAAAGTAAAACATTGGAAAAGCATGAAATTGCTGTTCCACTGTGACTTGTTTACAAGATCCAATAATCACACACCAAATTATTACATTATGTTGGTATATCATTAACAATTCTTTTGCACATGGCAGCATGCATTCTTCCTTTAGTCTTTTTTACCCATTTCTCCCAATTTAGTCATCCTTCTATAAATTATGCAAATCTCTGCGTCCGCGTGTGAGAGTGATATATCTGTCTTTTGCGAATCTCGAGAACCGTCTAACCGATCGGCTTCAAACCCTGTATCGTCAAGGACCATAAGGAGTGCAGTGCTCGGTATGAAGTCAGTCGGATCGATTAATAAACCCATAGCTATATGGAGATATGTTGATGACATCAGGGATCTCCATATGGGCATAAAAGGAACAAGGACAGACACATACAGAGATCTCCATATATGGGCATAAAATGGACACAGACAGATGGGAACTCTGACAACGGGTACAACGAGTGGTATAACTAGTTGTTAACTAGTTGTTGAGTAGTTAACTAGTTGTACGAACTGTTTTATTGTTTTATTGGATCTTGTTTATTCGATACATTATTTGTTTTAGCTCTTGCTCATTTGATTTTCCTATTTTGTCTCATCTGTTTATGAAAGTAGGTAGCTGATATATTGCACTTTTACTTTAGCGCTAGGTATACTCTTGGTTGCTTGTTTTAGAAGAGAATGCACTTAATGCTTCTGGTGATTTAGTTCCCTACCTATGTTGAATGCACTTATTGTAAGTCGCTTTGGATAAAAGCGTCTGCTAAATGACTGTAATGTAAAACCGGAGTGGCAAGCGTTCCCAACGGGCATGAGTCTAATCTATCTAGTCTAGTCTTTAAATGCACGGAATCTGTGTGTGTGTGTGTGTGTGTGTGTGTGTGTGTGTGTGTGTGTGTGTGCGTCTGCTTGTCCCCCCCGACCGATCGACTTCAAACACTGTGTGTGTTTCAAGGGCAGATATAAGCCGTTGTCCAGAACCACAAAATGTATATCTCTGTGTATCTGTCCGACTGTGTAAATTTTATGGCCATATATGGAGATACCTGATATGTATGCGTGTGTGTTGTCTGTCTTTCTGTCTGGGTGTCCCCCGCATATCTTGGGAACCGTCCAACCGATCAACTTAAACTTGGCGAGTGGATCGCCAAGAACCAGAGAGCAAGTCTGTTGTATCAGCGGTTGTCCAGAACCATAAATCCACATATTCCTGTGTCTGTATTTCTGTGTCCCTCTTAAGCCTGTATACTGTATGGAGATCCCAGATGACATCAATCAAAGACTGACTTCCAAGTACTATAATGGGTACTGCCCTAAGTGCATGGTGGGGGATAACCTCATTAATGATTAATGATTTATTATGATGATGATTTAATTGTACCGTCTCCATACAGTGGTGGCTTATAGCAGCTACTCAAAGTCTGCTCAAAATATGGCATGTTGTTTGATATCAAGTTCAACTCTAAAAAGAGTGTGGTAATGATAACAAGAACTAAGGATGATCAGAACTCACCTTTCCCTCTTTGTCATTGGCAGGTGAAGTATTAGAGGTTGTGAAAAATACCTGGGTCACCTAATTAGGGATCTCTGTGATGATGTGCAGCGCCAGTTTTGTAAACTATATGGGCAAGACAACATGCTGGCACGAGAATTTCACATGTGTACACTGCACAGACGATGTCAAAATAGCACTTTTAAAACCCATTGTACTCCTCTATATACAGCCCACTCAAAAATGAAACTTCAGGTGGCATATGATATAAATTATGATGCATTTTGAATATCGCTGAAACTCCCAAGATGGACTAGTGCAAGTGAAATGTTTGTGACCAGTAATGTACCCACATTTCATGCTGTATTGAGGAATCGTATGTATAGATTTATGTGTAGATTGATGGAGTCAAAGAATGTGTTAATTATGACCTTAACAGGGATCACACAGAGTGACAAGGTATTCCTCATGATTCTGGAAACACTGGAGGCAAAGTTTATGTTTTTAACTGATCTGGGCTTTATGGAGTGAAATCAGGCTTACTCAGGCTCTGATCTCTGTGTTGTTGTTGTCTGTTTTGTATCTCTGTTTTTATATGGACCTATTGTGTCTGAAATAAAGTCTATCTATTATCTATTTACTCGGACAAAGGATATGGCATAACCAAACGGGCATGCATTCCAAATGGATGTCATCATAGACTGGCCTCCAAGTACTACTGTATGCTAATGTAACTGCACCAAGTACTCTGACAACGGCATTGCATAATCGAGGGGCATGCATTCCCAACGGGCATCGCCCTAGTTATGCCAATGCCCAATAAGCCAAGATAAGTTGAAAACAACATTGTGTGGTGCAGGGAATCCAAAGCCCCAAAAGTACATCCAAAAAGTAAAAATGAATGCCCACACATACTGGATCACCTCTGCATTGAATTTAAATAACAACTTAAACCCTAACATCCCAAATCTGAGAATGTCCATAACAGGTGAACCTTCTGCAAAAATTGTTGAACATTCAAGTGAAAATAGTAGACCTACAAGCTCACAACGTTGTGCAATTGCAGACCGGCTGTTTTTGGTGAAGAGATTTGGTGTTGAGGGAAAAAAGGAGGGGACCAAGTATAAGTACTGTATATAGGGGTTAACCACTTAAACCCCAGCATCGGTATTGTGGGGAAAGCTTTCGTTGAAAATAGCAGATCGACAAGCTCACAACGCGACGCGCTGTGTCGCTTTGTGAGCTTGTCGATCAGCTATTTTCCCCCACAATAACAGAAAAGACACTAGTATTGAGCCCTGAGTGACTCCAGTTACCCATATGGAGTTTAAGTGGTTAAGTCGGTCACACGGGACCAATTCCTGATATCTCCACACACTTACGTGGTCATCATGTCACTCCTGAACCCTACAGGTTGGTGTGGTCGGTCCTAGGGATGATATTGAAACCACATTTTCCTCAGATACAAATGTACTGTAATCACCTGCCAACTTTTCTCACCTGCCAGTGAGGAGCCTCAGCGTGAGGACACAGTGCGTCCGGAGGATTCCTCACAGGCAACACCCCTACTGAACTTCATCATCCTCTATAGGAGTTGCAATTGCAGCAACAAAGATCGCCTCTCCGTTCGGCTTCCCTACCGTGAACACGGCCAATCGTGTGTACAGGTTAAGTTGGATGCACCGTGGAGTATTCAAACCCCTAAGTCCCCCCGGTGGGGGGCAGGAACTTTTTACCCCTGCACCACCCGAGTGCCCATTAATGGGGATTCTAAGCATTCTGTGGAAGGTTTCCATTATGTGATGTTCTAGAATCAGAAGTATTTGAACTGGTCTTCTGGGGACTGTCATTTTCAAAGTGATCCTGGGCTATTATCCAGTCTTAACAGGTACATTTAAACCCTCTAGTTTTGAGGGTACTAATAGCAGAGGCAAAGGAAGGCTTATAGGCAACATAACATGACCAACTATGTTCCAACATACAGTATGAATAAGTGCCAACTCATTCTTTTGCACATTCTTTCCGCTGTAAGTCAGGCCAACCATAATATACATCAGGCTTCTTGCCGTGTGAAATATCAAATGCTCAAAAATGGACATGATGGAACGAAATACTTTTGCTTACGTTCTGCATTTCTGTGCACAGACAAAACAAACCATGTTCTTAATTCGGGGCATTGATCCACATCCTCAAGCTTTATCATTAAAAAGCAGAAAAAGTTGCCTTTAATCCTCGTGCCAGCTGTGTGTGATCTATAATGCACACTAATTAGAGTTCATTATTGACCCGATCCAAGAAGGGGAAGCTAATTGTGGAATTGACGAATCCTATAAATAGTTTCCTCCGGTGGAGGACCAACCAGACACTGACAGTAAGAGCCGTACTGTACCTCAGCATGATAAGACAGGTCTCTGCCTTCTAGTGGGAGGCTGATGTACAGAAGCAGCACTAGCATACAGTAGCAGTAACTACATTTTGCCCAAAGCAACATTGCCACCAACTGGTGACTCTGCTACATACTGCATCAGATCACAGTATTGCATGGATTAAAGCAAAAAATTAAATCTTTCGACTGAAAAATGTTGTGAGGTGAAGTCCTGATCTGTGAAACAACGTGAAAGTAGCCCCCTACACAGACTAGCGCTGTGTTTCATAAACAATTAGCCCAATGTGTAAAGTTATGATGTTTTGGTAGCCATACAAGTTGAAGAAATTGCAGATTGTGGCTTTGACCTTTGCTTTTATGAAATATCTGAGATCGACAGTGGTTTTCAAACCTTTTCATATCAAGGTCCATTATTTATTCGGCATTTGAGCCACGGACCACCATTTGATGAGATTTAGCCTCTCAGACCCAAGACTTAGAATATTTTGTTATCGTTTGATAAGATTTTGGCCACAATTCCATGCTGTATTGATGTTGGTACCATAGGAGAGATAACAGGCCAACGTTGATCAAAATAACAATTATTCTATATTCTCTAATTGAGTAGACTTCTTGTAAATTAACTAATGCAGATGTTCAACAATAATGTTACTCTTGAGAGTGTAAAATGAAACCAAATGGACCCATAAGAATCCATTTGGTTTCATTTTACCCTCTCAAGAGTTAAAAAGGGTCCATTTGGTTACGAACTCTCCATCATTTAGCTGGGGAGCACATGGCATCCCCTCAAGGACTACTCGTGGTCCCCAGACCGCTGGTTGAGAACCACTGTTCTAGAACATTGAATATGTATTCTATCACTAGTTTGACCACTTCAAATATTCTTTCATCTTAAAATAACTAATAACCGAAAATAGGCTACGGTATCTACAAGCTTACGAGTTGCAGTGCGTGAGTTTGTAGATTGCCTATTTCAGTGCATGACATGCTTCCAGCATGTCTTCTATGGAATCCAAATGACTGAAATCAGTCGTGGTGACTGAGAACTTTAATCCATTCCATGAGTAGGATTCCATATCGTACACAGCTGCATTTCCCCAGAAAGAACATTTACTGTATGTCAAAGAGCTCTTCATATAATGTGTTTTGTCTTTGACAAAATTTAGTATTGCTTGTTCATGAAGGCATGAAGAAATAACTGAAAAAGTGAAGAAATCACTGAAAAAGTAATCCGGAACAATAGAAAATGTTATAGAAATATAAGGTTAGTGTAAGAAAATCATTTGATGTGCTGATTATGTTAAATCGGTTATAGTCATTGAAGATATAGTTATGAAAGAGAGTGCTGTTCCATCTTACACTTGAATTAACACAGTAAGAGGTCATTGGTATCTCTGTGAGTACTGTCTGATTACAGTAAACCACCGTCCTTAACGGCCTTCAGCAAGGCATAAAAGCAGAGTTATCCCCACCAGTGTGAAGCCATTTTAAACAAGCTACTGTAGAAACATTCATCAAGGTGGCTGAAATTAATCTGATCGGCAGATTTTGGTAGACATAAAAAAAAGCGGAAACTAATAATCTGTTATATAGTATTTTGTTATTTGTATTTTTTTGGATATCAAACATTATGAATAAAAAAGCATTGTAGATCCTGCAAGGAGTTCGTTTTAGAAAGGTAATAACTTTTTGCAGCCGTGAAAAATTCCATATACTGTACACACACACACACAACGTACTCTCTCTATACACACACACACACACACACACACACACACACACACATACACACACACCCACACACGGTATATACTGTAGCGCGGGAGGTTAACTCGAAGAAAACGAGCACTCCTTTTTCAATGATACTGTAACATACACATTACACACATATATATACACACACACACACACACACACACACACAAAAACTATATATATATATATATATATATATATATATAACATATATATATATATATATATATATATATATATATATATATATATATACACACACATACACACACACACACACACACACACACACACACACACAGACACACACACGGTATAAGTTGTACCTCTAAGATAACCAAGTAACCATGCTTTAAAGTATTTAACAAGCACAAATTATGTTTAACTCCAGTGTGCAAGGGTTGCCTTTCAGTCTTTGCACATGCGCTGTTGGAGTTCATCCATACTGCATTTTGCATTGTATGCTTATTTCAGATGGAGGCTTATTTCAGGAATAAGAGGTTAACAGTTGGCATAGAGTTACAGTAACTCTTAATTGTGTATAATGGAGAAAACAGGGCTACATCACAAATAGGTTTACACAAATAGATGGACCTACTTCTGGTGCTGGTAGAGAACAAAATAATGTACTTATTTCAGTTCTACAGGCCACTTCTGAATGACTGAACCCAAAGATTCAAGGTTTAATATCGTGCAAACAAAAATGCAAAGACATTGAAGTTTGTTTTCTCATTATTAAAACTTTGAAGTAATAATAAGTTTGTTTTCACAATAGGGTTCAGTCATTCAGAAATGTTTTTAAAATGTTGTGTCCTTTCTGAGAGAGTACCACGGCCTCCATTTGCTGAGTACTTATTTCAGTATTTATATAGTGAAATTAGACATACTGAATTAGACACATTTGTTAGTGAATGCAAACTTATTCTGAAGTCTGCCAAAAATCAGCCGGCCAGATGTCCAATGTTTATTTATTATCTGTAGCATCTTTAAGCTGGCTTGAGGCTGATGTACCCACCACAGGTCAAGCATATCTTTGATCAGTGTGCCACCAAGTGAGACGTACAGTATTAGAGAACAATACTGACACTTCCACATTCTCACTTTCTTTATTCCTTTAGAAAATAATAATAATATCACCGAGAGATGAAGATGAAAGCCCCCATTGGCCCTTTGATATTAATACATCCTCATCACTCAGCCAAACTGTACTGTGTATTATGCACATAAGCACTTCTACACTTCTCAGGCGAGACCAACACAAAGAATAATTGTAACTAATTACTAGCTGCAGTAAATAACAGGCAGGACATATTGATAATGCTAATGGAGTGTGTAATGACATGGGGGGGGGGGGGGGTGAGCATCTATTTGCTTGTACTAGAGATCAGGTGTCAGGAGAGGGTCTGGTTGAATGATCCAGATCGATCCTAAGGTTTAAAAGTAATTTAACACCGACATCCCCAATAATACAGAACTGCAGTGAATATATAACACGGCAATACTGCAGAAAGCACATGAATCATTTAACAGCAGGTGAAAGAAGTACTCATATTGTTTTACTTAAGTAAAAGTAGCAATACAACAATATAAAAATACTGTTACAAGTATAAGGCCTGTGTTCAAAATTTCACTCATGTAAAGGTACAAAATTATTGGTATAAAAATATACTTGAAGTAAAAGTACTCAAATTTTTCAAAATGTGTAAAACTATTTCAAAAATAGCTTGATCGGCAACTTTCAAATAGCCACAGTATAAAATCGCATAAAGTATCAACAAATGAAAATACTCTTTCCACCGCTGTTAACAGACACTGTAAGGCTGTACAGGGGGTGCCGTGGAGAAAGAAGACGAATGCAGGAAGACACCTGACAGCAGAATATAGTCTCCACAGTCCACATCAGCAGAAATGAGGAGGGAATGAAGATACCCTTTCCTTGCTCTCTTTTTCAGGTATAAACACTGCTTGTCAGAGTGGGCTGCACAGCCAGCAGCTCACACATGGCATATCAAATCCAGTGACTACATCCTAGAGAGCTACTTTGGAGAAGTCAGTGCTACAGGGAGAACCAGTGGGAAGGCTGCAGCCAATTAGGCCCGTTAGTGTGTCAGTAGCTCTACCTGTCCTTCACTGGGGGGGGGGGGGGGGGGGGGGGGCCTGAAACAAACAGAACCCAACTGATGCCAGGTTTCTGGGTTCGGTGCCGATCCAGATTACTGATGTTTTGACCGATATTTTGTCAAAGTGCACCATTCTTATGCCCTATTCAAACATTTTCTAGAAAAAAAACGATCTACAAGCTCACAACTCATCACAATACGATCCGTTGTGAGCTTGTAGACTTTTCTGCTAATGACATGCGACAAAAAACAAACAAAATAGGCATTCCAGGTTGAATTTAAAGTGGTTAAAAATCGATACACGTCTGCATAATTGCTGGTACAAAAAAAAAGGTCAAATAATAACCAATATATGGGCCAAACCAATATTATTGGTCAGGTTCTAGGCAGCCCTTCACAAACTTCAAATGAAGGCAGTTGAAATAGCCAAACTTTAAAAAGGACTCCACTATTAGGCAGCATATTGGAAGCTTTAGCATTATCACTCACTTTGATCTCAAAATCCAATTTCATAGAAGCCCCATAATAGTAGATTATGTACATGGAGTTCATATTGGAGGTACTGTATTACGACCATCATTTTGAGCACATTTCAGTGCACGTAAACATCCTCATAAAGTTCAAAGGAACATCATACATCACACAAACACTTTTGACAATCCTGTAGGAAGCAGGTGCTGCTGTGCAGACATATTTAATGGCCTTTTCTCAACCCTCACACATCAAACGTTCTGAACACATCTCCATATTCACATGGCTGCTACCTGTGAGCACGAAGAGAGTTGTTGCCACTTCACCATATATACCCTATAGTCCCTATTCTGCATGACAGTCGAACATTCTGTGAAAATAGGAGACCATTTGGCGAAAATTGCAAATCTACAAGCTCATATGTCGTGATGCAACACATTGGGAGCCATTGTCGATTAAAATATTTGGTGTAGAGGGGGACAAAGGAGGTGACGAAGTACAGACACATGGGGGAAGTGTTTGGCTTATGTAAATATTTTAGATGAACCAATCCTGGGGGTTTTCAGTTTTACAGTGGAATCATACATAACAACTGACGTCAAATGGTTTGTTTGCTGGTTTGTTTGCTGGACTAAAACAGTTTTAAAAAAATCTATCCTTTGGGCCGTTGTGAGCTTGTAAAAGGGAGGTGTCCAAGAACAGACCCGTGGGGGACACTGGTCAACTTAATACTATATCCCTTTCCTTTTGCTCTGACTTCTCGATACAAATCTTTTCATCCTCTTTACACCTGAAACCAGTGTTGAGACAAATAAAAGCTGATTCTGAATAGGGCTTAAGTGGTTAATGGCCTTTCCTTAACCCTCACGCAACAAACATTCCGAGTGTTGTGCACCGCACGTGCATCTCCATCGTCACATGGCTGCTACCCGTGAGCACAGAGAGAGTTGTGCCACTTAATGATGCTCTGCATGTCTCCCCCAAGTTCAAGTCTATGGAGGAGCAGCTTCAAACGAGATAACATGACTTCTGATAAAAGAAACAACAGAAAAGAAACACTTCAGATGCTCCTAGTTTTGATACAGTCACAGCTTCGTTGCCTCCAGGACCAGGCTGAGGCCTCAGATCTAAGCTAGAAGTTGTACATCTTGACTATCTCAAGAGCAAGAGGCTTCTTCTGTTATATTTTGTCTTTTATGCGGTTGTTTTTTGACTTTGCCAAGTCAAAGAAATTTATTTTTTGGACATATTTGCGGGAGAAAATATTTTCAGAAATCGTCAAAAGATTTGTTTTAAAAAATAGCATCACAATGTGTTGCAATGCGATGCGTTGTGAGCATGCAGACGTGCCATTTCTGCCGCGTGACACCGTAGTATGATATAAAAGTATAAAAATTATTTGACATTTTGACATTTCTTTAAAAATATTGAATTGTTATATTATCAAACAAATATCAGACCGTCTGTATTTAATTCAGTCTGACCAGAATCAGGGTTAAAAAGTATAAAAATGAAAGACCAGAGGGGGGATATCAAAAGCAGTGGCACCACCCCATCCCCACCGGCAAATGGAACCCTGCTTATAAGCAGCTAGTTTATAATGGCACTGATATGTTTGTTTTCAGGTGAGCCTGCTTTCAGCAGTGGCAGTTTTTCTTTAGTAATTCACTGCATAAGTGGCGGCAGCTAATGTAATGTCATCTAACAAACTATTATCTTGCTAATGAGGCAAGCTAGGCCCTCATTATGAGACACTGCAGGAGTATGTGTGCAAACATGCAGGCATATTAATACAGAAACATGACAGCCATTTGTCACAGCAACCAGCACTTATTTGTACATGTTGCCTTATTCATACACTTTGTACACTTATTTATGCACATTATACACACGGCCAACACATACTCAAATACAGTACATACCCATGCATGGCCCCATACACAATTATAGCATTCATGTGGCCCATTTTCCCACAAAGTAATACGGTTTTCTCTCAAGTTATCACAGTGGGGTTGTTCTTATTGTGTATTCAAGCTCTCCATTAATCACATTCACCCTAGTGTTCCTATTTTGGGTCATTATATAAAAAATATATACAATTTTCAAATTGCCTAAGTATAAATAGGGCTTAAGTGGTTAATCTGAATACTGTATTTATTAGACTTTTAAACACATGTACAAGGAAGTAACTTATCCCATAAACAAACAGACATCTGGGTGGTGTAGTTTGAGGTCAACACTTGCCCACCACCACAGAGGTCCAGGTTCGCTTTTTGGCAGCGGTGCCTCCGGATTGGCTGGGCATTCCAACACACAAAAGACCATTTCACAGCGGCCATTTTGACGGATAAACACATAACATTAATTGCGGATGTGTTTCATTTAGGTGTTAGTGTGCCAGCATGGGCAGCTCCTGTACTGTTAAATGCATGCTGGCACACATAAATAGCTAAATGAAACAAACCCACTATTAATGTTATTGCCTTCAGCTGTGTCCATTGGCAGTGTTCATTTCACTGGTTATTGCTGAGTCAGAGGTACGCAGTTTTTTTTTCAGCAGGTTAACATGCAGAAGGTGGCTGGGCCAGATGGAATACCAGGTCGGGTGTTCAGAGCATGCAAGACACAGCTATCAGGTTTTTTTTAACATAGTATTTTCAACCAATCCCTCACAGTTGGCTTCGCTACAGTAATCGCAAAACCCCCCCCTCGCCCCCAACCAAAAAAAAATCTAAAAAAGGTAATACAGATCTAAATGACTGCAGTGTTTGAGAAGCAAGTCAAAGAGCTGATCAACAGCAGGTTGCCACCCAGCCTCGAGTCCCAACAATCCGCTTACCGGCCAAACGGATCCAAAGCAGACACCATAACCACTTCTTCCACCTGGAGAAGCGGAACTATGTGAGAATGATGTTTATAGACTACAGCTCCGCGTTCAACAATATACTGTAGTCCCCTAATCAATCTTCCTACATGGGTGGCGCAGTTCTTTTTCTCCATTGTCAAAGGAGGGCTTGTCAAAAACAGATCGGGAACCACTGGGTTAAAAGTGGCAGGCAACCTGTGGTTTTTGACACCCTATCAGATTGTTACCTGTGATTTGTCCATTCTTATCCATTTTATTTTTACAATTGTATTTATACATTTTCAGGTTTACAGACAAGACATACTGTACATACATACAAACATTCACACATATATACCCCTCTCCCCTTCCCCATAATAAATGAAAAAAAAAATCCACCCAGAATCCACCCAGAATAACACAATAGGGGTCTCGGGTGATAACACAGTCCTGAAAAAAGCTTAAAAATATCACTCCAGAATTGAATTAGTTTGGGACATGCCCAAAAAAGATGCCCCAAAGAGCCCTCTGCCGAGAGAGGGATAAAATGAGTGCAGTTTAGTGCAGGAATAAGGCAGCCTGTGGATTACCTTAAATTGAACCAATTGGTGTCTGGAGTTTATGGAGCAACTGTGTGATTCTAACTATACAATCATGTAGGCTATTCAAATAGTGAGACTAATGTGCTCGTGCACCTTATTTCTAAACCTCATGAACATAATGTTTGGATGGATATTGTAAATATAGATATATAGATAATAGATGTGTAAATATGTAGATAGCTTGTTGTGTCTTTTTTTAATACTTTTTTTCCTCCTTCCCTCGCACCCCCCCTGTCCCCCAACCCCCTCGTCTTTCTTTTCTCTCTCTTTCTGGAAGCAATCAAAAATAATGGAGCTTGCACAAACACAAATTTCACCCACTGTTTTACACCTGTAAACTGTGATGTGATAATAAAGATGATTCTGACTCTAATGTTCGCTATATATTGGACATGTCATTATAGGTGAAATGTTTCAAAACATTTAAACCACTGTTGTAAGACAAAGTATACTGTATAAAATGGGGCTTAAGTGGTTAAAAACCACAGGCATGTACAGGGCCTTCTTTTCAAACAGGGGAAGGTTCTACATTTGCAGGAACAAATAGTTTCTGCCACACTAAAATAAACACATCCCTATTTTTAATTTCCTCTGGCACTGTGCAGTGATGCAGTCCTCCTATTGTAACCAACATGTGCTCGCTGTGCACTCTGCACTACCCATCTGGGCAGAGTGTGCCCTGCATGTTAAAATGAGTCACTGGGGAGGCTGAGGCTATATTTCACTACCACAGGAGCCCAGGCATTAACTACTGATGCAAATTTATACAGATTTCTCTTAAGGATTGTTCTCCACCCTGTCTCGAACCAGTGGAGATTCTAATGGAAATGGATAATGGCATCGGGCTCGACAGTACGGGCTCTGCTGTGCAGCAAGGTTGAGAATGATTGAGAAATATGCGACTGTGTGCACGCTTCCTACTTACTTAAAACCACAATGAAGGACTCATTTTACTTTTTAACTTAAGGCCTATTCCAAATGTGAATGAAAATGTTCTTTTTTGTAATTAACATTGCCTGTGACCAAAATAGAGTGGTTAAATGGATAGCACATTTTAGAGTATGTTACTACAATATAACTAGCACATATGCAGTGGTTGGAAGTGGTGTCCATACTCTTCCATTGCTAAATGTAGATGCTCCACCATTTTTACTGTAGTTCAGGCATCGTTGCAATTACTTTTCTCCATCGACAGAGGGAGACAACGAGCATAGGAATTATAGCTTTAATGAGTGTATATGTATTTGTATTCTGCAGGGTATAGAGTGCATGATAATGAGTTATAACGGTGTAAGAACAACAAGGAAGACCCTTTATTAATCCCACAGGGGCTATTCAGTTTCAGCTTCACCCAGCTGGTGGCTGCTCAGAAGATCATGAGGAGCACTCGGCCACCCTAGTAGGTATTGACCGGAGTATTTTGACTATGGCCTTCAGCCCGTCTGTGAACGTCCTTCCCTCCCTCTGCATTAATTTAGGCTCATTTATACTTCATTATGGCAATGTCGTTTGTCAAAAATAACTGATTCTCAACTGACAAAAGGGACGTTTTCCCAGCTGAAGAGTGTCACGGTCGTATGACTAAGTAATACATTAGGTTTTATTTCCTGTTCTGCTCCACGGTGGGCTGTGTTATGCCCCATTTATACTACACCAACAAATTGCAAAAATAACGCACTGTGAGCTTGTAGATCAGCTATTTTCAGTGTGCGTATGCATGTATAAATCAGGCCTCAGATGAACATTGGTGTTTGAGAGAGGTAGCTCAGCGTTTGCAGAGCAGAACTGAACGGTGTAACTAAGGGGTTTAAAGTAGTACGCAGAGAGGAAAGGAGGCCAGCGGTACTGGGAGAGGCTACAGTACGACAGATTGTGTGGAGTCAGCACACTCAGGCTGAGGTTACTGTAAGGCAGGGACACACACACACACACACACACACACACACACACACACACACACACACACACACACACACACACACACACACACACACACACACACACACAATATACACACCAGCACCAAGTACTGGGATATGCAGAAATACTGACTCACAAGTACACAGTCACAGTACAGTATAATAGTAGTAGTAGTGCTGCACAAATCAACAAGGCATGAGTAGGTATTCACAATCACACAGGCTGCGGACGCGGACACACACACACACACACACACACACACACACACACACACACACACACACACACACACACACGCACGCACGCACGCACGCACGCACGCACGCACGCACGCAGGCGCTGCAACACTTTGTGGGCAGTTCCACGTGAACCTAACTGTGATCGAGCTATGATGGATTTAGCTGCATCAACCTGGGGGAGCGTGTTATATACAGCCAGTCTATAAGTGATGGTGATGACTAATTTATGTGTAGGATTTGATACCGCCTTGACATTCTGAGAAATAGCGGTTTGTACACAAACCGTATCATACCGAATACAAATAGCTTAGGAATTTCAGGCAACTGTCAGTGTCAGTATGCTTTTCAGATTTCAGTACATGCTTCTGTGCGTTTATACACATACATAGAGGGAGAGAGCGTGAGAGCGTGTGTGTGTTTGTGAGAGAGAGAAATACAGACAAGGTAGAGCTAAAAGAAAGTAGCGAGATGGGTAAAAGTTAGAGCAAATAAACAAAAAAGAGAGCAGTAAGTGAAATACATTTGCAGCAAATAATCTCATCCAGGAATGTCCTAAATGTATCAGTAATGCAGGTGGACCATCACATGGTGGCCTGCATTATGAACTACCTCCTCAGAAGACCACAGTATGTCAGACTGCATCACAGCCTGTTGTGTCGGTCTGTCGGATGTGTCGGTGTCGGAGTCTGAGACCTCATAGGGAAGAGGTCAGATCACTAACACACGATGTGAGAAGAATAACCTCACCCTCAACGTCAATAAGACCAAGGAGCTGATCATGGACTCCAGGAAGCCGAGGACAGAGCATGCCCTTATCTGCATCGATGGTGTTGCAGTGGAAAGGGTCACGAGTTCAAGTTCCTCTGCATTCACATCGAGGAGGACCTCAAGTGGGGCACACACCATGCATGTGAGGAAAAAGGCTAGGCAGTGACTATACTGGTTTCATCGCCTGAAGAAATTCCTCAGGCTGTTGTACAACAGCTCCATTGAAAGCTTTCTGTCAGGCTGTGTAGTATGGGAACTGCACTGCCCGTGAACGGAAAGACCTAGAGAGGGTGATGCAGACAGCTGAGCGCATGAAAACTGTATGAGAAGCGTCAAGGACATTCACCACCCCAGGTACAATCTGTTCATGACGATACTACGACCACTTTTTTTTAATGTAACTTTTATTTAACCTTTATTTAACCAGGCAAGTTGAGAACAAATTCTGGGGCGCCCGCTGGCTTGCGGTCTAGGCGCAAAGTTTTTCCTTTTGTTGGATTACCTTCCTTCGTGTGGATTCGTTCCCTATGCGGACTACATTCCTAAGTGGATTCTACCTTCCTATGTGTCACTGACAAATAAGACTACACGTCTATACCGTTCCAGTGCAGTGCTGTACCCCAGGTACTACATCTGCTGCTATCTTTTTTAACCTGCACCTTATGTCTAACCTCATGTACATACCTGCAAATGTTTTATGCTATGTATAAATCTACATCTTTGTGTTTTCCCCTTGCTCTCTCTGTCCCCATCCCGTTTTTCCAGAAAACTGCAAATGGAGCTTGCACAAAAAATTATTTCATCCCACTTCTTTACACCTTTAAACCTGTGATGTGACAATAAAATGATTCTGATATGCCGGTGAGCAACTCCTGCTCACCGACTCCATCATCCGAGGGGAGGAATGGTGGAGGCAAGGATGAGGAGGAAGCTGGAAGCTATCCCGGGAGAACCCCTAACATTCCCTCTATGATGAACTAGCGAAGATGAGGAGCACGATGAGGAGCACGACGTCTGTTACTGACTTTTGACAAGTACTCTTGCATGGACTCTGGAGCACTCGCACATGGACTACTAGGATGTACATTGCAGAACATTGACAGATGCCTATTAAGGATAACTGTTGACTGTTCTTATATTCACTCACAAGCTGTCAAGAGACTGTACATACATACCATCATCCAGAAACTTGTTGTTGTGAAAGTCTGTTGACAGACCAAGATCCAGTGCAGATATCTCTGTATTTTATTCTATCTTTGGTTTGGGCAGCCACACCAAGAATGATAACTATAAGGACAACTATAATGATGATCATGTGAGCACAACACTGATGAACAGTAACATTCTCTAAACAGGGGCGCCAAGCACTGTGTCAGAGTCCCAAAATGGATATTGATGAAGTTACTGCTGCCTTGGGCAGAGAATGAAGAATAAAAGCATAAGAATACAGGTTGTTAGGTTCACCAAATTCTTCAAAGACTAGAGGTCTTTGATCATATTTCAAAGACGAATGCTCTTTGAAAAAAAATCTATCAAGTGTACATTATTCTATCAAGTGTACATTATTGAAATAAACAGCATCTCTCTCGTCACCTCTGTTGTCCTGAAAGACACACAGCAGTGGCTTCTTTTCTTCTTGTTGTAATTCTTACTAATAATGTTCTTATTCATAACAATGATAAATACAAGCTAAATCAAGTTAACAGTTTATCTGCTGTTTCTAACCATGAAAACGGTATGCGTGTGTTTTTTTGGGGGACATTTTTGCTTTATTTCTGATAGTGACACTAAGAATGAGAAAGGAAGGATGGGAGAGCGAGGATGAAATGCAGCAAGAGCCTCAGGTTGGATTCAACCCTGGAACAGCTTATTTTCTTCCCATGTTGGTGCGTTCCAGCACGTCAAATTTGTCTAATGCCCCCAGGCACTCACATGATGCAACATATGGATAACCCGGTCTAGATTTTTTATATTTTTTTAACCTCAATGATAATGAGTACCTCAGCAATGTCATCTGAAATGTTGAACGTGAGCGGTGTGATGAATGTGACGGTGTGACGCCGTGTTCATCAAACCGCTCTGAAAGTGATCCCAATTATAAAGTTCAACATTGTCATTGCGGTGTCAACTCTGCCATACACTTCAGTTAGGACGATTATTCAAACATAATTATATTTATAGTTATTGTTCTTGCAGTGGACTGAATCTGAATCTTTACTCTCCTGTGTTTCACTGTCACTAACTGCTGTTGCTGAATTTCCCTCTGGGGATCAATAATGGTTTATCTTATAAACCCTTGAGAGTCTGTAATGACGTCCATCATGCAACGCACATCATTCTATTCTGACACAACAGGTATTTGCCTCTCATAATGCCTCGCCTAATTGGCCATGAGTAAGACTGAAGCCCCATCTGTCCTGACCCGGCTCACCCATACAGTCCCTCCACTTAGCATGGGCAGCGACTGCCAATCAAGAAGGTGGAGGATGTCGATTTTCTGTCCCAGCAGGAGACTTGCTTGTTTCTGAGAGTAAACGCAGAACCACTGCAGTCGCTGAACCCCTATAGGTTTATTGACCACCCTTGAGAAGCGTGCGTGCACTAATGAAGCTACCGCTGAGCTCTTATCACAATGATCTAGAAACAAATGCAGTACATGCAATATCGTGCAATATTGCACAATACGTAGCGTAAGGCCCGTGCCCAATGCAATGAAGACCACATTGTCCTGACGCCTCAAGCCTCGCACTACTTAATGGAAAGACCTTGATGATGGACCTTGAACATTTGAGGTTCATACCAACAGCCACTTGCATAGGGATGGAAAGATACATTAACTTCAGACAGTACCACAGCCCCAGGGTTTACTGACTGACAGACGCCTGTCTGGCGCTACTTACTCTTAACAGAGTTCTTAAATCCAATATGGGGATTAGTCCAAGGAGAGAGATCTAAATTAGGCCTGTATTGACTGTGATGGACCGATTACCAGCCCCACTGGGGCCACTAGCCAGGGACTGAGATCAATGAAGACCCCACTGAACCAACAGCGGCTGTGTTTTTCCTCTGTAAACCGAATCATCCTTGACCGCTGATGTTAACTCAAATAGCAAATGCACCCGTTTTGCCCAATGATAATTATAGGATTGGAAGGGAAAGGATAGTGGCAGGCTCCAAAAGTATGACACCTTTTGGGATTAGTTCTATTCCCCTGCTGAAAGGGACTCCATCATAGAAGCACTTAAACGAAGTCATCCATCTCATAATTGTATTAAGATGTGATGGCGGGCAGCCTGAGAACTTAATTGGGATGAGGACATTGGCCGTGAGCCCAGCTCCTTGACCTCTTTGCAGCAGTCACAAGAGGTTCTCTCTATACCACCAGGAGAATGAATAAATTTACAGACTTATGGAGGCCCTGCATTACTATGCTGATAACCTTACTTTGCCCCATTCCCATCATCACATTCTTCCAGCCAGCGGAGCAGAGAGGTGACCTGAACCACAGTGCTGTTACTGCATGGTCATTCTGGCGAGAGCAGACAGCACCTAACCTTGCGAAGATTTGCAATGATTGTACATTATATTAAGCAATCTGTATGCAGCAGTGTGACTTTATGAATGCTAGCTAATGATTATTTATATGATATCCTAATGCACTGTCACAATTTTGTGCAGCTTAATTGTCCCGTTATTTGACAATGTTCATTGCACCTACAGTATACTTTGACATGGCTGGCACTTTAACTTTACTTCTTCTAAATGACTAAGATGTAAATTGGGGGGCAAAAAGTAGGACAAAACATTGTAAGTTAAAAGTCGACAAACAAATCAATTGGTAATGAGGGTCCAGCATGAATAAAGTCAAAATATGGTTAATAATTCAGTACCTCTTTTGTAGTTCCCAGAACCAATGCATTGCATACGCCTAGAGTGAGAGGATTTTTTATAGCTAAACTACCCAGATAAAAGAAATACTGTTAGGACTATCTTGGTATGAACAATGTTTTAGATGTTATCCATGTGTAAACAGAGTTCCTGCCCCAACAGAAAAGCCCCAACTCATTCATTCTGTTGAACTAATGCATTTCCTATTTCTTTTATCTCATGAAATATACAAATAGCACAGATTAGTGAACACGTTGGCCCACATAGCTGATAACTCTCACACTGATCATCTTGAGTTCATTTTCCCTCAAACATTATATTCCTCGGACTCTGAAAACGAAAAAAGTACAAAGTCACTGTGCATAAAGTCTAATTTCAGCTCTATGCATGAAAACCCAACAGCAGTTTAACTGGAACTATGATTTGCATATCTTTTAACTTGCCTCTCTTTTGCTGGTGTCTCCACTCCGACACCTAACCAGTCACTGTGGCTCAATCAAAGCACAATTTGCATAAGCGAGACAGTGTATCTGCAGTCAGCACAGTGCACTTTGTGCAACAACGAAATTTGGCCTTTCATGATAAGAAGCCCAGGCTCACACTTAATTTATACTACGTCGTATGACGGGTCGGCTATTTTTGGTGTGTGACTCCATCCTACTAAAAAATAAATCAGGCTTCGGTGTTGGGCTGCCGCTGCACATTCACCTCTTTCCTGCTATCCAAATGAGTCAGAGACATCACATAACGAGACCTTTAACAACTTAAACCCTATATACGTATACACTTTATTGACCGAGTCCCCCAGGGACAAGTTCACAACACGTTTGCTTGTATCACCCGTTTTCACCGAATGTTTGCCCCAGAATAGGGACACTAGCGTTTGTGTGGTTAAGGATTAGTTAGACCCAAGGGAAAGTATCAGAAGAATACTGAGAGACATGCACTTGTCTGTGTTTGCCCAGACAGCCAGTCTCATCAGCATCACTTCAAAACCACACATTTAGTGAAGAGGTTTTCAGCATGCTTCTTACAGTCACAGGCAGAATATTAATCAGAGCCCTGGTAGCCCTCTGTCAGTAATATGCTGCTGCATATGGAACACACTTAATGAAGACAAGAATCAATTTAAACAAAAGGGCATTATTTATAAATGGGTAACTGCGAAGCGAGGGGACAAGGAGCACGTGCAGTGATGACAAATGTCACCACACTGTTTTTTCTCATTAATCCACACATATTAACTGCATATTCCATCACAGTGGAAAGGTGTGTAGGAGGGTATATCCATTTCAAAGACAATAGAGAACTCCAGCTCACTGTCCTTAAACGTGCAATTAACTTTATTAGTTATACAGTGGGAGTGCTAGTATGTTGTATGCTTGATTTCATTTCAATAGCTTTTTACTTTAACACTTAGGTAATAAATCCTTCTCGATCTATTTAGGTTTTAGAGACTCCTCTTCAGTGGTATGGGGTGGTAGCTGCTGATGGCCAATAAAAGTGTATTTTTATCCGTCTCCTTCCTATACAAGGTTGTACACTGGGACTTCTCTTAACCCACATATCTAAAAAGTGTGTAATACTTCAGTAAGTTTAGTCCATAGTGAAATCAAAACTCAGTGAGAGAAAATCCTTCAATTCATTATTACCCTGGTAAATACAGAACACACCATCAATATAATAGTACTAGAAGTGGCAATTTTTCTATGGATTGGAAACAAAAGCCTTCTAAAAGTAACTTGTGTATAGATTTGAATAATTTGTGGCACAAATCGACCCCCTATGCTTGTGCCAGATGTCTGAAGATAAGTAATTATCAAAACAAAAGTGATTATATGTGAAAACTAGAAAAAGTGCTCCTCGGAGCACAGGTCTCCGCCAGGTCAGATAGGTTATTGTGGCCTCTTGGTGGCGCTATAATAGGCCAATGTGAAAAGGGTGCCATTTCTTCTTAGGCCTTTCAATCGGACACTGCATTCTGTTGCAAAAATGTGTTTTGCTAAATTAGACCTGATGGTGGCGCTATAACAGGCCAATGTGAAAAGGGTTGGGCAAAAAAAAAAAAAGGGCACGTTGCGTTGATGATTTGAGGCATTTTGTTCAAAACAAACCAATCCTGCAAACTTTGGAAGCCAATCTTAGCCAATCAGGATAGAATATAGAAAATCGGACAGATCCGTGTTGATCACATGACTATAGAGATCTGTGTACCAATTTGCGTGAGGTTTGGACAAAATCTGTAGGAGTGATATCCAAAAATGTGTTTTGCACAAATCGGCCTCCTGGTGGCACTATAACAGGCCAATCTGAAAAGTTTGGGGCAGAGGTTCGGCTTCGGAATCCAGGGAGTGTGTGTGCACAGTTTCGCAGCGGCCGGGCTAACGGTCCCGGAGATTAGCTGTTCACAGACAGACACACGGATGGACGGACGGACGGACGGACAGGGGGTAAAACATACTCTCTCGCCATGCCTTTCGGCCTGGCGGAGACAACAAAACCTGCCAAATCGAGGATGAACTCATAACTGTTGTCCAGATTCTGTAAAATGAATTTACGGGCCTCAAGATGACCTTCATGTCATGTGTTATGTTGGCGTAAAGGCTATAGTCACATCTATGGTTAATGAAATAGCATCATCTGGAATATAATGAAGATCAGAGATCTTATTTATAAAGTCTGTTGAATCTTTAATATAAGACGGTATGGTGGTCTATGAAAGGGGATTTATTAAAAAAGATCTTTCACTTCAAAGAGTCTGAGCCACTATAGCACAATCTGGGGATTCATTAATGACTTATGTATTCTAGGAAGGAAGCGGGTAAAATACAGCTTGAAGGGGCTGTTGGCTGGATACAAACTTTCATTCAGATTTGGAGATCCAGCACTTAGTTTAGCCTCAGATTAGTTTTTCTTTTTTTAAATCAGTCGGGTCAGACTTAAATTTCAATTTTAGGCTTGAAGTTTATCTGCTTCTTGGACACAGATGGCACCTCCCTTGTGAGCAAGTTTGATTACCACATCTTCAGAATTCATTAGTTCTGTCACTGCTGTTCTTTCTTTAATAGATCATTTCTGGGACATGAGGACGTTTAGTAGTTATTTTCATTACGTCCTCTTCTACTATCCGCCAAAAAATATAAACCGCATGAACCCTAGTGTCCCTATTCTGGGGTGAACATTCTGCAATTTTAGCAGATCTACAGGGTCACAAGCTCACTTGTAGATTTGCTAATAATAGATAGAAGTATATAGGGTTTTAATGGAACCATTAGCCACATTGCGGCAAAACCGGCTCCAACGCCAAAGGGGGGAGGAGTTCTAATTGCAGCCTCATTGTGATGGGAAAATAAGTGTTTCAGCTTAATTTGTCCAAAATAAATGGATAAATCTACTTTCAAATCAAAAGCATTGATGACTCTTTTCAGACAAATGACAGGCCCTTAGACAAAAGGTTAATTTGGTCGTAAGTCAGTTCTGTAGACAGAATATTGCTTATCATGTCCTAGACAGGCTGTGCATCCAAGGATGCACATCCTGTTCTTGGTGTGATCGCCTCCCACACCTGCATTTCTTTTTCAGTCATGGTATCTGCTGCGTTCTCCTTGAAAAGATTGTTCACTGCTGCAATCGCTGTCGAGAGTCAAGTCGCTGTCAGATGAGTCTTCTCTGTCAGACCAACCCCGGCGGTTGTGAGGAGCTGCAGCGGGCTGACGTGCACTGGCTGCTTTGTGCGTAATAGTCTTCTGGAGATGGTAGTGTGTAGATCTCTATGTCGCGTCTGTACTTTTTCAGTTTGGTATTTAACAATCTCGCTTTGTGCTGACGCACAGAATCTTTTATGGAACGACCAATGGAAGCAAGTCTGTGCAAGTCTTCTGTTTCAGGCGCAGTTCTTGGTTCACATTTTTTAAATAAACTTTTTAGTTGCAATTTCTCACACATTTAGTCATTGGCATTGCCAATTCCCCCCCATGTTTTATATAACCCCTGTCTATGCCAAGTTTGCCAACCACTACTGTTTAGTTTGAGGAGGGTGTAGAACAATCACATGAAGTAAGTAAGTTGGTCGGACAGGCTTATTGTCGGCATCAGCCGAAGACGCGGGAGTCTATCCCCATTACAATGCGATACAATG
Source organism: Gymnoscopelus braueri (assembly GCF_963280865.1). Taxonomy (NCBI): domain Eukaryota; kingdom Metazoa; phylum Chordata; class Actinopteri; order Myctophiformes; family Myctophidae; genus Gymnoscopelus; species Gymnoscopelus braueri. Next base: position 38,041,095 of record NC_137612.1, on the reverse strand, counting down.
GATGGATTGCTGAGGTGGAGCACCACACCTACCATCAGCTCCCAGTACTTACTGCACAACTTGCCGCACCCATGCCATGCTTCTCATAAGTCGCCAACTACTTCTTTTTACCTGACAGTCCTCCCAATCTTAGGGCGGACACTCCAACCACAAGGTCACTGAGCTGGTATATGCATTGAGTAACATGTAAGGAAATATTCCACAGCACCGATATAGTCTTTGAGCTGCACAGTGATTTTTTTTTCTTCCTCCAGGATATCCAAAGTTAAATAGTTAAAAAGGCAGCATTTTCATTTCAACAGCTACTGTAAAAAGGATAGGAGAGAAAACAGATCTCTGTGCCAAAAGGCATGAAGTAGAGATCAGTTAAAGCACCCCAAATAACAATCACTCTGACAAAACATTCAATACAAACCAAGTCTTAGAAAAACAATGCATAGCTGCAGATGGAAACAAATGCAGACTCACTCTTCCAATTTTTCGCCGTAATCTGAAGACTCACCTCTTCAGACTCCACCTCAGCCCTTAGCACTTGACCTAGATATGACGACCATGCAGACATACTGTACCGTGGTCCCATTTGTTCCCATGTTTTTGTTACTTATGCTTGTTTTTTCTTGACCACAATGTTAGAAAGGTAATTTAGATGTCGTGTTATTTAGGCAGATGCTAGTAGGTACATTGTTTACCTGATATCCTATAGTTTCAATGTACAGATCTTTATTTTGATAGTATATTGTTTAGACTGATGCTAGGTTCTTGGTTTACCTGTGATCCTAGTTTACTGAGGCACTACACGGTCTCTCTGCATTTGATGTACAGTATCTGTTTACCTTGCTTATTGTAAGTCACTCTGTATAAAAGAACATTCTTCTTTCAAATGAAACATCCCAAGATTTTACGGGAAAGTGTACAGTATCTCTTGCTACTACATTTATAACTTTTTTAAATCAACATATAACCATGTCATGTGATATGCTACTGCACTTCTAACTTAATTTCGCACAATGCCCAATTGCACACTATTTTGACCCTTGTTTAACTTTAGATTTGATTCTTGCCAAGCTTAAACATCTGAGATGTGCAATATCAAATCCAAAGATAAAAACTTATCTTTAGATTTGATTCTTGCCAAAAAGCTTAAAACATCTTGAGATGTGCAATATCAAATCCAAAGATGAAAACAAAACAACTAAAAATTAAATGTGATGCTGTGAATTTTGGTTTTGAATGGGATCTGTCAGGATATATTCCCTTTTGTTTTGTTACCATATTTACTGTATCGTTTTATCCACTATTGATTGTGTTTCTTCTATTTTGCAGGTATTGATGCCCTATTTGTTCTTCTTATATTCAGATTTTTCCTTAATTTTGTCCTATTGAGAATTACACTATTATATAAATGATTGAAAGTGGCTGTTTTAATTTTGTTTTATGGTAACCTATTGCCAATTATAGGTAGCCTATACACATGGGGTAGCCATGTAATTATCATAGTGTTAGGGTAACTAACCCTCAGACTTACCATTAGTGTAGTAATAGTCACATTGAAAAAAAGATTTTAGATAAATAGATTTTAACTACTACTGTCCATTACATAGTGTGGAATGTCCACTTTTGATGGTGGGATGTGTCTCGCCTAAATGCATACAGACGGTGGGACTGATTGGCAGACAACTCATGGTCCATGACTGGCCTCACTTGAGATGTTGATCTTCCTCAGCTTTATCTGATGAAAGTCTAATGGCCGAAATGTTGCATCTACAATTTAAAGTATGTGATCAGAGTTAAGGCATGAACCCAAGCAGTGTCTGGGTAGTAGACGGACACATTAGCTACTACCACTTGTATATAACAGCGTGAGGGAGATGCGAGGATCAAATGCAATCATTGTTTTACTTCCTTCCACTGAACATGACAGATACATTGAATTGCTCAAGACATGCGGTCTCCCATGCACCCATACAAAACAAACTAAACATCTCTCCTACCATAGTAGGCCTAATGTAGAGAACGAGCTACAACCTACTTTTCATAAAAACAAGCCGTCCTCCGAGCTGGAAAAAAACATAGGTCTCGATGTACAGATGAGTGCACACTGTGGAGGGAAGCGCAGGTAGCCTATAGCTCGTTGTCTTACTAAAGAGACGTTTATGTTTGGTTTCGCTTATGAGCCATATCATGGAAGTTCGCTCGGTGAATATCTCAAACGCTATTAAAAAGCAGAATGAATTGGATTTCAGTTAACAACCGTATCTCGCTCTCCAAACACCTCGGGAGGAGTGGAGGCTCCACTCGTTAACAAAAGAAGCGTCATCAGCACGTCCACTCGCTAGATGTAAATTCACCGGAAATCCACCATTCACACATTGAGCCGTTTTGGGCTCAATCGGACATTACCCGACTTAACTCAAGGGTCCTGCCAGAATAAAGTCTGTTGTCCGATCCTACTGAGCCGGAATGTTGCGTTCATACATACAGCCCCACCGTTTAAAGTCTACCATAATACAGTGCATGTGTGAAAGTGACAATAATATGCAATCTAAATAACATTCTTATCAGTTGTGGTCAAGCAAAAGCATATCTAAACTAGAAAAAGTGCTCCTCGGAGCACAGGTCTCCGCCAGGTCAGGTACGTTATTGTGGCCTCCTGGTGGCGCTATAATAGGCCAATGTGAAAAGGGTGCCATTTATTCTTAGGTCTTTCACAGCAATCAGACACTGCATTCATGATTTGAGGCATTTTGTTCCAAAAATGTGTTTTGCTAAATTAGACCTGCTGGTGGCGCTATAACAGGCCAATGTGAAAAGGGTGGCATTTATTCCTCGGCCTAGTGGGAATGTGCGTGTGAAAATTCACGGAAATCGCAAGCTGCGTGCATAGTTTGAGGCTTTTTGTTCAAAACGGACCAATCCTGCAAACTTTGGAAGCCAACCATAGGCAATGAGGATGGAATATGGGAAATCGGACAGATTTGTGTTGATCACATGACTATAGAGATACTGTGTACCGATTTGCATGACGTTTGGATAAAATCTGTAGGAGTAATGTAAAAAAAAGGGTTTTGCACAAATCGGCCTCCTGGTGGCGCTATAACAGGCCCATGTGAAAAAATTGGGGCAGAGGTTCTGAATTGGCATCCAGGGAGTGTGTGTGCACAGTTTCGGAGCGACCGGGCCAACGGTGCCAGAGATTAGCTGCTAACACACAGACAGGACACACGGACGGACGGACGGACGGACGGACGGACGGACGGACAGGGGCGAAAACATACTCTCTCGCCATGCCTTTCGGCCCTGGCGGTTGCCTACCCAGGGCTGTGCTACTCGTGGGGTGCATAAGGAGCATCAACACCATTCTCACAAGACCATGACGTGTGCCTAATTTGGTGGCAAGGGGGGGGGGGAATGATGTTTCAGCAACAGTGACATTATGGGTGCAAGTGAAATCGCTCTGCGTTGTTTAGAGCAAATTTTGGAAACCAATCAGAAAGGACTCGATCACATGACTGTCCCTAATGTTTACATTGCCATACACGCTGAGGAAGGCTTGACGCCGAAACGTGTCTGTGTATGCTGTTGTCCGTGCTGCATATGAATTAAAGTACCAGAAGGACTTTGGAGTGCTGGCTATTGCTTTATTTAGGCCTACTGTGAATCTTTGTGAGCCGTGCACCCGCAAACTGCACCATAAACAGACTGAGAGTGCTCATTGTTATTTTCTACTCGATCACATTACTCCAGAGTTGATACCGATTTGTTTTGAATCATGAGTTGCGTCATGATCCAAGGAATCATGGGAAACTTTGATTTCATTTTATTGTATGACCTACAGTTCAAGAGTTCTAAGCCAAAACATGAAGCGGCCGGTTAGTGCCACCATGAGGTCGATTTGAAAATGGAGGTGCCCAATATTAGTAATAATTAGTAATATTAATCCCCGACCCCAGCCGTTCCGGCCTGGTAGAGATTAACATAACGTTACGAGAGCAAGTAACCAAGATACAGTATATCTGCATAGTATAACTAACATCTATCAAAATAGGTGCCAAAAAATGATTCAAGGAATGAGGCGTGCTGGGGGTGAGGTGGAGTCTGAAGAGGTGAATTTTCAGAATGTGGCAGAAGATAGATAATTGCAAGATAGTTTATTGCAAGTTTAAGGACAGAAGGGAGTTCTCTCTCTTTTCTAACAGATGGAAGCCTGCAATGCAATTTATTAGAAAAAGCAAAGGAGCACGTGCTCTTCAGCGTGGGAGTAAAAAAGAAGAAATACACTCACACGCATAATTGAAAAGACAGTGAATCTATATTAGGTTCTCCTTTTCTGAATTTCGGACGGTGCATTTTAAAATGTTTGACAGTTAAATTAAAGAGTGCAGTGACAAATATTGAAAGAGATGGTACACACACACAGTGTGTGTGTGTGTGTGTGTGTGTGTGTGTGTGTGTGTGTGTGTGTGTGTGTGTGTGTGTGTGTGTGTGTGTGTGTGTGTGTGTACAGTACACACAGTATATATTGGCTCACGTTTTTATTTTGAGATTGGTCACACTCAAGTATTAGCTCACTCAAGGCTGAGTTGGCGATAATGAGTTTGTTTTGAGTCTCACCTTCCAGAAGAGACAGTAATGATAGGAAATGCAGGAGCTCAAAACTGATGCGGGGGAGCTGACATGTACAACGAGACTGAAACTGCTGTTTTATTTTGATATATTTGCCCAGGGTTCTCCTCATTACCCAACACACTGCCGTGTGAACAGTCAATTTGCATTCACGGGAGAGGGAGGCATCAAAAGCCTGTATCCTTAACAGGTTCTTGCTGCATGACTGTGTGAAGGGAGATACCAGACCAGATGAGGCAGAACCCGGCTGAAACGTTCATCCTTGACGCAAGTTAATCTCTCTCTTGCATAATAAGACATCATTAATGTGTTTCAGTAGCAGAGGATTCAGGCCCTGCTTCGTGTGTCTGGGCCCCTGAAAATTTTGATATATCCATGTTTCAATAATTTAGCCATCAGTCTGAGTTCTGAGAGCATCCCTGACGGCCTGCCTCTCAGTCTGAATTGACTCCTCTTCTCCTCCAACAGTAATGCTTTGCAACTGCATAATGAATGTCTCTCTCAGTAAGAATTATCACTATGGTCCTTAAATTTCATAATATAAGTCAGAAAGGAATATCAATTTCGATAATGACGTTCATTGACATTATTTACTGTTTAAAAGCTTGATGACAATCCTGACCAAAGCACAACACAGCAGTAAACATCATTTGGCATTACATTGCCCCCTCCCGTACCCACATTGTGCCCCTTCACCAAACTGAGTACCCCCCCCCAGACACACACACACACACACACACACAAGTGAGCCACACCTCCAAGTTCCTCCTGCACTCTGCGTTTGCCAAATATGCTTTTATAGCTCTGTTTTGAAAGCACTGTACTACGGAATGCAAATATAAAATGCGCCACTCAGTAACTTATCACTGTGACAGAAACATCGGCCACAATCAGCCTTTCTCCGAACATAAAACCACACGTTGTACAGTATAACATATGCAAACCAAGAGAACCTTGAGCTGGTTTATACTCCTTGCCCTTGATGTAAATAGGCACACCATCTGGATGCGTTTTATACAGAACAAAAAATAACCTGTTCCCTTCAAAACGGCATGCAGCTTACAGCAGTGAGGCTTAACGCATGACATTTTACAGTAGCGCAGACAAGGATGCCTCGCAGCAGTGGCTAAATTAAAAACGCCAATGAGATTGAGGAGGGCATCAGAGAGACCGAGGGTGAAGATCACTCACACGGGCGATGCGGGACAGGCATGGCGGCTGACAATTCGTTAAGAGACCGGGGCGCTGGAGTAGGTGTGTTTGCAGGTACTCACTGGCTTGCATGAGCTGTCCCTGACGTCCAAACACCTGGGAAAAGGTGGCATGGCTGCAGGTGAGCATGTCCTCCATGGCCGACCCACTGGCGCACACTGAGGAGAGGTGTAGTTGAGGGAAGGTCAGAAACACTGCGTCACGTCAGGATAGAAAGAGAAGAGGGAGAGAGAGAAACAGCAAGAAAGAGGGGGAAAGAGGGATGTCATAGAAGGATAAATAGGAAAATAAGAGAAAGAGAGGCTTGCCTTCAGTTGTGGAAGCTGCTGTGTGTGATTTCTCCTGAAGCTTAGAGCACGGTGACGACCGCTCTCTCCTGGACCGGTCGGTCCTGCTGCTGCTGCTGCCGCCGAGGAGGAAAAACAGACCCTCACTGCTCACACCAGGACGAGCAGTGCCGCTCACTGCACAGATAATGAGAGGGGGTGTGCCTGCCTGCCTGCTCGCCCGGCTATGTGTGTCTATGTGCGCGCGCATGTGGTAAAGTTATCCGGATCGCATGTATGTGAATGTGTTTTTGAGTGCGTGCGGGTGTGCGTGTGAGAGAGTGGCAGGAGGAGGAATAGAATAGCCGTAAGCACGGCTTCTCTACGAGTGCTCTGATCTTGTGCTGTGTCTGTACTGGGGCTGACAGTCTTCTGCAGCTGCAGGCAGAGAGGAGAGAGAGGGGGGGAGAGAGAGAGAGAGAGCGAGCGGGAGAGAGAGGAAATCCTGGTATCGAAGGCAGGTAAAAGTTACCTCCTCCCTCCTTCCCTGGTTACCCTGTGAGAGTCAGGCAGCACCTCTTCTATCCACTGGAGCAACAGAATGAGAAGGGGACTGAAGAGAGTGTGCCCCTGCGTCTCTCCTCTCGCCCCTGCCTCCTCCACAGCCCCCCAGTTTGCCATGCCTCAGCAGGAACATCTCTATCTCCCTTGCTCTCCCTGCCTTCCTCTTTCACATATCTAACCCCCCCCCCATGCAAATCCCCCCCCCCAATCCATCTGAAAGCCCAAGCTGCTGCCGGGAAACAGATTCCAGCAACTCCAGGCTCTTCATCTTTCCCCCCACAGTGCTGAGAAATTGCGGATGAGAAAGCGAGGAGCTGATGGGTGTGAGTGTGTGTGTCGGGGAGGGGGGGGAAGAAAAACTAGGACTACTCCGGCAATTGGTTGCCAGACACTTCATCTTGAAACTAAATTGTAGAAAACTGCTGAGCATAAACTGAAAATAAGTCTTAGTCAACTGAAAAATAACTCTCGGTGAGCTCATAATAGTTAGCTCTGGAGCATGCACAGCGATTGTCTCCACGTGAGAAGATGGGTGTACCGGGGCATGTTTGAGTCCTTGTGATATAGGTAATGTGTATATCAGGGTGTTGTAATGAATGGTTAGAGTGTCATGGGTTGAAAAGAGTATATTGTAATGGCTGTAAATATAAACCCCCTAAGGGTTTGAGGCACAGGAGGCTGTATTGTACCCATTGTGACACGGTTGGCATGGAGACGTGCATTCTGGACAATGCTATGACACAGTTATTTCAACACCCTAAGATCTCACTGTCATGATCACATTCAGGCCATCTAGGCACTCTTAAAAACCTAACCTCTCTGAACTGTGTGCTTACACACACACACACACACACACACACACACACACACACACACACACACACACACACACACACACACACACACACACACACTCCTCCATCTAACAGACTTCCCTTTAGGCAAAAACTTTCCCAGGAAACCCATTGTCATGGAGCCGTCTCTTTACACCGCAATGCCGGTAGGCTTGCACACCGGGGACCTGACCACAGCATTCACATCCTCCTGTTTTGAAAGGAAATGGCAGGACACTCAAGAGCCACTGTGGCGGTTATGGGGTTGGGGATATTCTGGTTTAGGCAGGTGGTGCATACTGCAGGTGAAAGGAGTGTGACAAGTAAGGTCTGCAATCAGAACACCATAGTATGTTGTGTCTTAAAGAAACGATTTCATCCCCTCTGCAACTTAAGGTTTATTGCCCTTCTCTTTGAACAGGAAGTGGGGGGCACAAAAGCATGCATGCTGTCATATGTGAACAGCCGTCATCCTCTCCCACAGAGTTTCCTGGCTTTTTTCTTCCCGCAAAGTATTGAATCTATACCGTGAAATCAGCCTCCTTATACTATCATAACTTTCCCATACCTCAAACACTGCAGTCCTATTGCAGACACTCACAAATTATGTTCTAGGTTCACAAATCACTAAGCCAATGACTTAACCACTTTCAACCTGACATCACTGTTTTTGGGCTTGTCATTATAGGCAAGCATTTTAAAAAATGTTCAGAAATATAAACACAATAAATGGCAAAAATAGTCACGTAATTAGACACGTTTGTGGGCTTGTAGAACGGCTGTTTTCGCTATCTTCACGCGACACCGACACACCGTCGTACAATGCAAGTACGATTTTTAAGTGTAAAATGGGGTGTAAATGAGTAGTTCACCCAAAAAAAAAACTATTTTCTATAAATTACACACCCCATGAAGCCTTGAAATCATGAAGATTTTTCTGTTTTTCACATTCCTGAGCCAATAATTGAATGACCAGCGTAGGAAACTCAATTGAGTCTCCTACTAACCAGCCCCCTGTGATCGAATAATTGGCTCAGGAATGCGACAAAAACTAAATCAATCTCCATGATTTCAAGGCTTCATGGGGTGTGCAATTGTTAGAAAATAAGTAATTTTTTGGGTGAACTACTCCTTTAAGTGGTTAATCTACGATAAGGGGCTGCAAAAGCTTTGTGGTCTTCAACAACTCATATCTGCCTTTCTCGTGTCCATGGAGTTTATTTCATGAGTCCAGGCATAGGGCTGCATAGAATTGTTTTTTTATGAATGCGGCTGAGGCACCGTACACAGCAATCAGTCGAGAGTGCAGTGATATTTCATTCTGACAGCTCAAGTATGGCGCAGCAGGCCTCTTCCCACACATGCGCATGTGTACACACACACACACACACACACACACACACACACACACACACACACACACACACACACACATTGCAGAACACCCATAAACAACAGGCAACCCACGGGGAACCATAAACTATACCATCATGGCGCCAGGGGCAGATACACATTTCACCATCCTACTGAATAAAGAAAGAACCATCCCTGTGCATCAACTCCGGTCTACACATTTCACTTAATTCCTCATCGCTTGCCCTATCTGTCAGCCTAACGGCCCATGCACCTTTCCACTGTGACTAATGCCTAATGAGAAGTTCTAGTCCACAAGGCATTCCAATTCTTTTGATAGTTTGTTTTAGTGCTGGGAGCGTGTTACTCCTGCACACCGCCTGCAGAGTTTGGGTTTGATGGGCAATTAATGTCTCTGTGTGACAGATGGGGGTGCTGGCCAAAACTGATCTCAGCAAATGCAGAGGCCAGGTGAGGACTTGGACATTCATAGTAACGAATGCATCATCATTGAAAATAGAATTGTATGGCCTTGGAACAATCAGTGCTCCAATTTACTTTAAATTCAGTCTCAAAGTGTGTGTGTACACTTTATACAATATATTAGAGAGAGATGCGCATATACTGTGCATGTGTGCCTGAGGTACCTCTATAGGCACTATCTGACTCAGGGCAGAAGCACAAATGGCCTTTGCAAGAATGACATGGCCAGATTTAATTGATGTTAATATCAACTATGTCCACAACTGTGTTTTCAATGTCTATAGCTGTGTAAGCTATCAATGACTTAAGGACTGACAGCACTCTAACCTTCCAAAAGACATTCACACTAAGATTATCCATTTAAAGCCTGTACTTAGTGGACAAGTGCCCCAAGAACTCAATACTTGGTCCCCTACTTCGCCTCCGCTACACTAAATGTTTTCACCAAAAAAAGCTGATCTACAAGCTCAAAGCGTTGTTAGCTTGTAGATCAGCTATTTTCAGCAAACATTGGCATATTATGAAATGCCCAGAATTGGGATGCTAGGGTTCATGTGATTGAAGACCAACAAAATGTTACTGTACCGTACAAGCAGTATTCATCAGGTCGCATAATACAAACATTTTATGTTCAGTAGTCCTTATTCAATACTGACTGACTTTATAAACAAGTTATACATAAAATGTTCTGATACCAGTCAGTGCATTCCATGTAGGTAAAAGCCTAGGCTAATCGTCATGGGTTCTGACCTGTGTCTCCTCCTCGAACTTTGCCCCATCGTTCCAGTCTGGTGTCTGGTAAAGCAGAAATGCCTGAAAAATTATCTAGAAAAGAAAAGTTAAGGGAGCAAGTCAGGTAGAACTTCTGCTTAGGGATGTGGCATTTGTGTCTGAGGAGTAACGTGTATAGTTTAATGTGCTAGAGAGACTAGAGTGGAAATTCCTGATATCGAGAAAAAGCCCTCCCATAAGTGAGTACAGCACAGCAACACAAGGAGGTAATAATTTAAGGTATGCATATCAAACTCAGTGACAAGTGTGCTGCTCCCAAAATAGACCCAGCTCTCAAAGCAACAAGCAAGCTTACCATGGTTGGATGATCTTGGGGGTAACTTCAATTAAAATCTAATCTTTAGTGCAATATATTCCATACAACTCAAATAACAGACCAAATTCATTTTTCACGATTTGACAGGCGTCAGATGGGGTTTAGCCTAGAAGGAAATCAAGAAATGTCTGGCAGAGCTACACACATCTATCAAAATGAATGAGGACTGGACTTAAAATCACTCCTGGTTAGTAATGCAGTCGTTCAGGTGTTGTTAGCACATTTAAATTAGTTGCTAAATTATTCACAAAACTTGCCAGAACATATTGCTATGGAAATACAAGATATTAAGATAGATTTACAAGCGGTTTCCCTTGAAGTTATATAAACTTCCACGCAGCTCAATGCCATGGGCGTTTTTCATTTTGATTCTGCTACAAATTCCTGTCTTACCAGTCTAGTCACAACGCATATATCCGGGAATGACAGGGGCTCTTATAAACAAGCAAAATAAAAGCTTAATCCAAATTGAAAAAGGTTTTTATTACGTCAATTACAGCAATGCTTTACTTATGAGGTCAATAGGGATATTTGTCTTTGTTCATCTTCAAACACATAATATTGATGCTGAAAGGCAAAACAGATTTCATGAGGAAATATAAATTAGCTATAAATCAAAATTGTTCAATATCTTTTTGCAGAACATGCTATGAGGATTTGAGCACCAGCCCTATCAGCTGTCTCAGTTGAATAAAAGTATGGTCCGGAGCGAGATAAGGGGAGAACTGTAAATGGGATGAGTAAAAAATAAAATAAAGCACTTCATTTTCGATTGGGATTTAAGGATATCTTATTTATCATGTATTAACAGGTCAACTCACCTACACAAAGTGACCATCCTCCAAACATTAAGATACAGAAATTATCTATAAATTATATACGACATGACATTTTGGAGCCTGGGACAGAAGTAAATGAGTTTTCAAGGCCGTACTTACAACATAACACTGTGGCTAATGCTGGTTGGTCTTCTCCAGGTGCCAAAACCTTGACAGCAACCATTTCAAATCAAATGTCACACTGTCTTTAACGTTCAAGTTAAATCATGTATCGTATTGGTGTACTAAGTATTAAGCTCCTTAGGCTTAATAAAAGAAACATGCTATAGTATACTTTTGATGAATAAGTTGCACAGATGTAGTGAGGCAACCTAGTGTCAAGGCTAACTTATACTTCCTCGGACGGCCATGTCTCAACAAAACAAATCCATTATTTTCATTGAGCGATGAAGTATAAATTAGGCTTCAGTAATGAAGTGAATACATTCCATCATTCACATATTAACCAAATTATTTCAGGTTTCATACTGATCAATCTAGAATTTTGGCAGATGTTAATTTTAAAGTGCAGTAAGATAATGCTGGGCTATACGAGTGACACATGAATACAAATTAAGGATTTGCAGAGATACTGAACCCCAAATAGACAAAAACAACGGACATCTGTGGCAGTGTTCTTCCAAGACTGGTAAATGACAAGATTTTCAGGGTGACAAAATATAATTCCCCAATTTTGCAACAAACTATCTGCTCTAATGTTCAGATAAGAAATGGAAAAAAAAAAAGCAAGACAGCAAGTAAAAATATACTTGAGATTGAGATCAAAGGAATAGCTGTGTTGACCACACATCCAACAATATCCATACACACATTTTAACATACACACATATACAGTGTTCCTGAGGACCATGTTTTGCAGCAAGCCACTGCCATTTTCATCTTTGTTTCCCCAAACAAAAAATAAACTGCCAATTAAAAATATTCTACAATATATTGACTACAGACATTTAAATCAAACATATTCATTTGCAAATCAATGTATTAACTGAAGTTTGTGCAAGTGGTGATGGGAGAGACAGGGAAATTGGCTTCGTCTAGTATACTCTAATCAGTACATGCATTAAGATGATCCGGAAACATCTGAAAATCTAAACAACCAAACCAGGGAAATATGGAGCAAAAATAGACAGTTGTGTGTGAACTGATATGTGATTGCCATCTGCAATATATCAGCTTTTAAACATAACGGAAACCTCACTGTACTGTTTCGAACATAACAGAACCCTAATTGTACTGTTTTGGGTCAAGTAATGACACTAATTGTATATATTATCTTGTCGTTTACAGTCAGTTTGCTCCCCCCTTCCTTTTTTTGCAAGGCTGTCAAAAATCCAGGCTCAGTTCAGAAGATAAATGGAAGATACAGACAGCTAGGCATTAGAGATAAGCAGACTTCACTTGTTTTGAGTGAATGTGCCCACCGCAAAATAAGGTCAGCCTCGCTGCTGTCAGTGCCTTAGTCCAGAGCAGATCCTGAGAGGTGACCAACATATTCCCCTCCATAATGTCCACATGGCTCACTTCAGTGACTCCTATAGAAGCACAAGACAAAAAGGAAAGTAATCAGGACTTGTTTTCATTTGTGCACTAATGTCAAGATTTATGACTCAACTAAAACAGCATTTATATAAGTCTGTCACCAAATGTTAAAGGTGTTTTTTTGTTTGTTTTAACTTTGTCTTTAACACATTGAGTGCCAGAGGTTTTTTAAAACAGGGTACAGCCAGTGCCAGCATATTTAAAAAAAAATTCAATCGTTAAAATCGTCAACAAAAACAATCCGTGATCACCGTCCTCAGGGCGATCCCCTCATCTCACACACACACACACACACGGGTCAAAAATTCGGTAATCCATTCCATAGTTGCAGCCAGTTGAAAATAGCATGTTTTGCCAAAAATACATAGTATTAAAAAAAAGTACACAGGAGCCGACATTTGCTATTTTTGAAAATGTTTGAATACGTTTGCATTTTTAAACACAAATCTTCTCTTCAGGGGGTCCTATTGCCACGGAATAGGAACTTTTGAGGCTGCACAAACCAGGCGGCAAACCATATTTTTGCTCACGTCTGAACTAGTAATTAATAGCTTATGACATTTTAACAATATTTTATTACAAGAGTGTTGCCTACCATACATTTAAGCCTGTTGTCATTATATGTTGATTGTGCCTGATACGCATTACAAGACCAAATGGGACGAGCCTTCACGGTGGCCGGTCCCCGACTCTGGAACAACCTGCCACTCCACATTCACTAACTTACTGAAGACAATTATTTTCTCGCTCGCTTTCAATGCCGTTTGACCACACAATTACCCTGGCCCTCACAACCTACCTTTGATATGCTGCATATATTGATATGCCGTTTCATTTTCTTGTTGTGTCATGTTTCTTTTCTTTCTCCCTCCGTTTTAATTTCTCTCTTTTCTTGCCTGTCTGTATTTTAATATGCTCTGTGAAGCACTTTGGTCCGACCTTGGTCGTTGGAAATGTGCTATACAAATAGAGTTTGATTCTATTTGTTTTTTTATTTAGTTGAATCGAGTTTTAAAACTGACACTTGACAATGTATTCATAAATTGCTCCAATTCGTGCTCAGGTATTTATTAATTCAATGGCCTCAAGGAAATAGCCTACCTGAGTCTCTTTTGGCTCTTGGGAAGGAAGCTCCTCAGTTTTCACCTCCACAGAAGCTACTGTGTTGGCAATTTGCAAGCTTCTGGTGACTGGACCTCCCACTCTCTCCCTTGTTCGCAGAGAGAACCGTTCCTCTTTCTTCGACTGCTGTAGCGGCAGTTTGACCTCTCCTGCCTTCTTGGGTGCAGGCTCTTTGCCCATGCGCTGCATTCTCATGGTCGGCCGTTGCGCAGTGTCACTGGGAGTGTCTGAAGATGAGGGGGTCGGAGGTAAAGATTGAACTTGGCCCTTTTTACTTTTCTTGCCAGGGGATACTGGGGAGGCTGGGAATGAGGCAGGCCTCTTGGGACGGCGCAACGGAGCAGCGTTTTTTCCTTTACTCGTCTGCGGGGGTTCAGGCTCTGCGGCACCCGAGCTGCGGGCCCTGGTTTTTCCCAGGGGTCTCGGCTCCGGCTCTGGCACGGCCTGCTGGGTTTCTAGATCTGAGGCTTTGCTCCTCAGGCTCATGCTTTTATCTACATCTGGAGGTGCTTCTTTTTTCACCTCTGCAACACCTTTCTTGCCTTTTTTAATGACGGGCTTCTTGGGACAGCTGACTGCAATGTGTTTATTGAGACTGGCGGGATAGGTAAACTCCCGACTGCAGTGGGGACAGACATGCATCTCCTGCTCTACAACTTCAACTTTAACAGCACCCTTCTTCACAGTATTAGCGACCTTATTTTTCTGTGAAATTGCCTTCTGGATAAGCTGGTTTTTCTTCTTGCTGAGAGAACTCATTTTTGTTTTACCAACAGGCTCTTGGCTGAAATTCAGCCTCTTCGGTTGCCCCATTCTGCGGAAAGCATTTTGCCCCGCACCAGCTGCAGCAGGCGACAACGCTCCATTCTGGGGTTTCACAATCTGTTTAAGTGGGATGGGGTTTTTCTTCGGAGTGTAACGCTTCTTATCGCTGGCATTGGCACAGGCCAATATGTGCTTGTGTAGCTCGGGCATGTTGTCAAAACTGTTGCCACACTTGGTGCAGCGAATGGCAGTGCTGAAGGTCTGTGGTATGTTGTGAGTGGTGAAATTGGTAGCCGAGGCTACCGTCCCAGCGTGAGAACGGCTGTGGTAGGGAAAAGGAGGTGGTTTAAAGCTCGGGTAGTGCTGATTTATGCCCAGGCGGACATCGGGACATTTGGGCTTCCCTCCTTCTGAAGCCATTATCTTTATTGTAGTGTACAGCTCCTCAGTGGGATCCTCTGGACCATCATCTCCGTTCTTACCATTCACACCGGGCTCCTCTGGGGTCAGATTAGACTCACTGTGTGGGGCAGCCTCTTCAGAAGTCTCTGGTGCTGGCGTTGAGGGACTGCTTTCCTCTTTGGCCCTGGATGGGTCTGTGTAGTTCTGCAGCCTGAGTTTTCCGCTCTCAACCGTAGTGTGCGTGCATGTCTCATTCGGATGCAGGTCCTTCTGGTGCTGTTGCAGGTTACACAGGAACGCAAACTCCTTGGAGCAAGCAGAGCACACAAATATCCTGCCCACACCGTGGAGGGCCGTCCGGTGAGCTAGCAGGGCTGCAGCGTTCCCAAACAGCTGCACGCAGAACTCACATTTAAAGGGCCACTCCAAGGCGTGCTCCGAGATGTGTGTGCCAAGCTCTTTGATGGAACGGAAAGGCTCATGACAGACGTTACACACAAACGTCTTGCAATACGTCTCAGAGTCCTCAGCTTGCTCCTCGGAGGGGTTCTCAGGAGCAGGCGGCTGAGGCGAAAAGTTCACGCCATCATGAGTTGAGGAGTCAACACCATCCTTAGGTGAAGAGTCAACGGCATCATGAGTTGTGGGGTTCAAATCGGACAAATCTTCATCCGTGCAGTGAGGGGGCTCCTCTTTTATCATGTGCGTGATGGCTGCTGACGCTGATGGAGCGGAAGAGTCATGTGATACAGGAAGAGGATGACAAAGGGAGGGTGAGGACGAGGCTTCTGGTTGTGATGGTGAGACAGCAGCGTCAGAGCACTGGGGACTCCCTTCATTCATTGAATCAAGATCTCGACTCCGTTTACCGTTAAGCATGTCTTCACCATTCATAGTCCGAGGAATATCTGTCTCTGTTATGGGTTCAGGCTGGCTCGGTGTGGTTGAACTACTGTGAGGATCTTTGACTGGCGTTAGAGGGGCAGAGTCCACTGACTCGGGAATACAGCTCTCATCTCCATCATCTGGATTTTCAACGGCTAATGATGTCTCCTCTGCGTCTGACAGCCGCTTATAGTCGATCGATTTGGGAGAGATTTTAGGAGACAGGACAGGGAGAGGTCGTGATGTGGGGCAGTCTGAGGGCTGAGAGAGTGGAGAGCCAGCCATGCCTGGGGGAGAGGGTATCGTGGGGAGTACAGGGGGAGGTGGTGTCGGAGATGTCATACTGGAAGTGCCAGGTGAGGGGGGGTGCATAGTGACGGGGGTGAGGGAGGGTGGAGAGGGGTGGGCCGATTCCAATGCCATATTAGGAGATAGAGACTGAAAACAGCCTAGGCTTGCCAAGGCGGAGGGGCCCTCATCCCCTGCAGAGGTCAGACCACTGTACTCATTCATCAGCACCTTCTCAAGCATGCACGTATTGGGCTTCCTTTTCTTAGATGGGGGCTGCGGGGCCGGACCTTTTGATTCAGGCTCCACTGTGCTCTTCCGATGTATGCTTAGATCCAGAGCTGAATCCCCATGCACCTTGCTAAAGCTGTCAGTTCTCCTGCTGACAGAACTGGACAGGTCTAAGGGCTGCTGATTGCAGGAATTTCCGCCACTATTAGAGGCAGACCAGCTGCGCATATCCTTTCCAGAAGAGCTCATGGTGTCCCCGTCGTCCTTGCTCGACAGGCTCCCAGCAGGAGATGCACAGTAGCTTTCCAGCTTTGGCACCTTGAGCATGTATGAGCTCCCCACCTCTGTTTTGCAGCTCTCTGCTTTCTGTGCAGGGCTGAGCTGCGGAGATGAGGGAGGGGAGCCCGTTCTTCTCTTGAACCTGCCAGAGGCCCCTGGCAGTGAGGTGACAGACAGCGGGGAGGCCAGCCTATGACTTTCTGCTATCAGGGCAATAGTGGGCTTCTGGCTGTCTTGTGTCTGAAGGAGCTGTTTCAGCTTTGGGGAGAGATAGACTGTTTTCTCCCTTTGAAATGCTAATGAATCTGTGGACTGAGGTATTACTCCTCCCACTAACAAGTTGGACGAGGATGATGTGGAGGAAGACGACGAAGATGTGGAGGAACCCGTTTCTGTTTCCATTTTCAGAGTGGGAATGAGTGGCGGAGTAGAGGTTCTCCTTTTTGATGTTGGCTGGCCTATGCTGGAGACCTGCTTCACAAAGTTGCTTCTGCCTTCGATTTTGAGTGCCTGATTGAACTGATTTGGGCTTAAGATAACCGCATCAAGGCCAAACAATGCTGATCTGGAATCTACCTCGATCACCTCGCAGGTGCTAACCGTGCTGGTGGACAGAATTTTTCCATCTATGTAGAAGCTCAAATTCTCTGAGATGTTTTTGGATACGTCCACCACGTAATCCTCTCGGTCTGCCTCATCCTCTGTGTCTGCGCTGGGCACATAGACGGGTGGCGGGCTGGTGCTAGGGGATTCATCAGGCGGCTGCTGCTGCTGTTGTTGCTGCTGCTGTTGGTTTTCCTGTAGCAGCATGCCTTTCCTGCGGACTCCCTTTGGCAGCAAGTGACGTTCATGTATTCTCCGCTGGTGCCTACGCATATTGATTTGAGTGCCAAAAGCTTTGTTACAGTACTTGCAAGGGTGGAGCTCTTTTGAGTCGCCATTCTCGTCCAGTAGGAATGGACGATCTGCATCATGCCCCGATTCCTTCCTCATGACCTCTGCATTCTGCAGAGGTCCCCCGGGAAACTGGGACCCAGTGGTTATGTAGTGACTAGTTGGGCTGGTGCAGTCGGGACTTGAACCGTCGGTCTGCACCACAGGACTGAGAACAGTGGCTGTCCCAGCCAGAGAACCGGGCCTTTTCTTCGGCCCATTCTCATGTCTTCTCTCATGCCGCCTCCGCCCCACCTGTGAGCCAAAGGACTTGCCGCAGTAGCGGCACTTGAAGGCGTGCGTTTGCTGGTTAGCAGTGGTGTGGATGTGGACGTGGCGCTCCAAGCCCTGTTTGGTGGAAAAATGTCGCTCACAGTGCTGACAGGGATGAGACTCTCCATGGGGGTCATCTTCAAGGTCGCCGTCGGGGTCAGGGTCAAGGTCAGGATCAGCATCTGGTTCAGGAAGGGAGGCGGACTGTGTCCCAAAGTGCAGGTCCTTAGCGCTCTTTTCACCCATGTGACCACACAAAGGGTCAGGCCGGTGATTATTTTGCATCAACTCAGCCGCAGACAACTGCTGTGCAGTTTGCATGGGAAGTAGCTGCTGGGGTTCAGCCTCCCTGTATCCCGTCATTACCACAGACTTGTCCTGCATCACTGTGTGGTCAGCATTTCCCAGTGGAGAAGGCTCCTGGACACCGTGCAAGGGCCCTCGTGGCGACGGCCTCTCGTCCTCCTCATTAGGACCTGGAGAGAATTTATTAGAGAGAATGTATTAGATACATCAGTGTGAGGCTTTGTCAAGGTACTAGGGTGTTCCACTTTTTTACTGATGCATCTCCTGCCTGGTCTTCTCTCACATCCAAACTCTAAACATTTAGTTTCCCGCTTTATTGCTTCTTTTGGGGCGTACTGACGCATCTCCTGCCTGGTCACCCTAAAACTCATTATACTAATGACATAAGGAGCCTCACAACCAAGTGCGTCACTGAGCATTTGTCACGAAAACAAAATATACACCGCCTGTCACTAAACGCTTGCATTGGTCTACAATACTTGCTTGGTGTATGTTTCTAGGGCTGAAACTATTTTCTTGGCAATTATTCAATCGATTCATTGAAAGATATTTTTGGGATTTCTGCATATCTTACAATAAATGCTATTTTCACTATTAGTGAACAGTCTTGTTTAACCTTTTGCCTATAATGACATGACCAAAATATGATAGATTATTAATAGATGTTTTTATTAAATCATTGGTTTTATCGAGCTGATCATTTCTTTATTTCACATGCAAGTCCAGGCATCCAACACATTGGTAAACCTTGGTTGCTTACGTTATGGTAGATCGCCACCACTGTAAAATTAAGAATCGGATTACATTTAGGTCAGCGACAATCGCTGAGGTTAAACGAGATTTGGGCCAAATATAAGCCTCATTTATACTCCATAGTGCGATGGCAACAATGGACCCTTACACGTGGTTTAAGATGGTCACGTAACAATACAAGCTCAGCGCACATTGCGTCCGCAATGCGTGCCGAGCTCGTAGATCTGCTGGGAAATAAACAGAGCGCAATGTGTATAATAATTTGATCGGGTGATTCTGACCAACAGATCAGAATGATGGATAAAGGGGCAAATGAGTTAGGCACACAACCAGCTAGAGACCTAGTCTGAGGACGCAGACAACCTGGGAGATCTACAGAGAATATTACTTTAGTAAATGCTACTCTAGTATGTAAATGTCAATAATCGAGCAATAATGTCTCACATTCAAACTCTAAAACATTTAGTTTCCCGCTTTATTGCTGCTTTTGGGGCGTCGGTGCGCAGATTGCACAGATTGCATTACTCCAAAACTAAACGTAGTCAAATCTACACATCAGTCTCCCCTATGTGCGATAGATGTGGTACTGCAGAGGGTTCTCCGTCACATTTATTCTGTCAATGTCCAATTCAATTCGTTCTCCAGACAATGGGAAAGTGATATTCAGCCAGATTGTTCATTGGCGAGATTTGGTTGCTCTGATGAGACAAGGGCCCTTCCCTCCTGCTTAAGGCAGGTATAGCTGCTGCCAAAAAAAAAAGTCATCTCTTGAAACATGGAGAAGTCTCCAACTTCTCCATGTTTCAAGAGATGGCTATACGTGATGCTCTCCATTGCTAAGATGGAGCAAATCCCTCCTGACGGGCAGAATACACAAGCTAAGTTCCAAAAACTGCGGATGCCATTCCTGGCACTGCTTGACAATAGTTGAGTATAAGATCTGGATGTCTGGCTGCTATGGTGCATCCTTTACTTGTGGACTCTAGCTATCCCTGCTTTCTGATGGTCATTGATCCCACCCATGTTAGCTATCCCTGCTTTCTGATGGTCATTGATCCCGACCATGTGTGTCCTTTCTCATCTTTTGTTCTTAAATTATTTGATTGTCTAGTTGGTCTTTGTTTATGTATGTATTGTTGGTCATATTTTTCTGTCATTTTGTCTCCTGCATTATTGTTGTGTACTATGAAACAAATATAGAAATAATGTAAAAAATAAAGCAATAAAATGTCAGACAGACCATCCAGTCCCCCCACCTGGCTACTTTTTTCTACCCAGCTGGACATTATCTACACTAGTGGAACACCCTGACTACTCACAGCAACAAACCTGTTAACATGACAGGATACACTGATACCAATGTCATTTTAACATCAAAAGACACGGTGAGTCTTAAAAACACTGAGTTTCAATGATAAAAGGACAACTCACCTTCCCCATCCCACATCTCTGTGATAAGAAGTTTGGTTCTGCTCGTTTGCTTGAGCCCCTGGAATCCACCCAAACCAGCCTGTCTGGCTCTCTCCAGCACCTTGCTCCTTGCTGTTTGGGAGAAATGCATACAGTACATACATTACAACAGGCTCGATCTAAAGCAAACACATAGGTCTACAATGTAAACACGAACACAAAGAGAAAAGATGAAAAACAAAAAAGGTCTGCATTCTGCAGTACAGTCTACACCACCAAGTTCACAAGGGCCTTGCAGATCTTTGACAGTTTTAGCACCAAGAATGACATTTCAACTGTAACTTTCATTTTGGAGATTACAACATTGCATGTTTCCTTTTATTAAAAAAAAGGTATAGTAGTAATAATAATAATATATAATGACAATGTGCCGTAAAATGGAACACATGGATACGCTTTGTTAAACACTCCGTTTACTGTAGGCCAACTGTTTCAAAACATTGTGGCAAGCCCAAGGCCAGTCCCTGCTTTGCCTAGTAGCCTTATTAGCCAATCCCTAAAGCAGGAACTAAGCTGGAGAACAATCATTAGCACAAATGCAATGATACTACAAGTAAGACAAGTTAAAAATGTATCCATATAACATTTTCACAATTTCCCAAACTTCCCCCCCAAAAAGTTCAGATTGACTTGACTTTTGTCTTCCCATCTTCCGTAGTTGCTGTGCAAC
Source organism: Gymnoscopelus braueri (assembly GCF_963280865.1). Taxonomy (NCBI): domain Eukaryota; kingdom Metazoa; phylum Chordata; class Actinopteri; order Myctophiformes; family Myctophidae; genus Gymnoscopelus; species Gymnoscopelus braueri. Next base: position 38,019,898 of record NC_137612.1, on the reverse strand, counting down.
AAGCACTGTGGCTACTAGTAGCTGCTAACGGCTGTGTCACTCTGTCCATTTCTGGTTGGTTGCTAAAATGGAGCAGGAACAAATACAGCCAGCTCTGTCATAATTGAAAGCAAGCGTTTGGATGCACTTATGTATATCTGCAGCTCTCTTTCTCTCCATCACTCGCTCTCTCCCTCCATGTGTATAATAATACAACTCTGTGTGTGGAAGACACATTTTGCAAATATCCCCAATCAACAAGATTGACAAGACAATGTTGGTGATTATATTATTATCAGCTAGGATACAAATTATAATGTAGTTGCATGTGTGCGGTTGACAGTCAGGTACATCCCATACCCCAGATGGATAGCTTGCACCTAATTGGCTGCATCCTCACGGACACGTTTCTATAGGCTGGAGGGGCAATTGACCTGCGTGTGATTATTAATCTATATGGCCCACAAAACTACAGCAACACTTAATTCAAAACCTCTTGTTGACCCTCCTCACCCTGTCTGACTGGATCCTCAAGTGACTATGTTCTTTCGGTAAACAGACTGGGGGATGGGGAAAGTTGAGATTTTTAAGTTAGCCTAATGTTATAGATGTATATAATTTGCAAGCTACCTGATATCAGTCATAAATGTTATAGATGTATATAATTTGCAAGCTACCTGATATCAGTCATAAAGGACGACCAGGTGGGCCTAATAATTTAACATAAAATGTTCAATTTGATGGGGAATCATTTTAAATCGTGACCCCAAGAATTGGAATCGAATCGTGGGATACATACCAAAAGATTCAAACACCTACTGAATAATATGACGTCTATTTACATCTAGCTATAAATTCATAAAACCTCTGCGTGTCTGTCTGTCCCTGGTATAACTCGCGCACCAGCCGACCAAACGACATTAAACTTGGTGTGTCAGTGTCTCCATATTTAGTTGATTGGTCATGGTAGTGTGTAGCACACTGGGTACTCTGATGAGTACCCCCACAACAGGTACAATGGGTAATGCATAACCGGGTGGGGCATGCATTTCCAACTTGCTCGTTCCGGACTTGATACTGTAACTACACCGTCTAGTATCACAAATATACCTGGGACAGGTGTGGCCTGTTCCAAATTAACATATGCTATAAACACTCATGGTACTTGCATTGGGTAGCCACTCAGTGTGTTTATGTATACTGCATCTGTGCCTATCAAATAACCAGAAAATAAGAAGATATAATATGCCTGTGTCAACGAGCAAAGGTTCCCAGAGTAGGAGACCATTTTGAATTTCAAGCTTGTTCGGTCTCAAGAGGCTGTGTGTGCGCTTACACACCCAGTCATCACTGGAGTTACTGTGACAACAAGGTCATCTGTCCTGGCCCACAAAGCCAAAGTCATGCCTCAGAAACACATGCTGCAGGTCAGTCATCTGACCAGTATGGTCAAAGGCATTCTGCGCTTCAGCACTAGCACACCAAATGTTTCTAGGACTTGGAATAACTATTATTATTTAAAACAAGCCTACAACGCTCAATTAATTTACAACAAAATACTTCTAGGATTTGGAATAACATACTATTTAAAACAAGCCTATACAGCTCAATTTAATGTGACTGTGAGACAGTAACTCAATATGTATGTAACATCAAACCCTGCTGTGCATGTTTAGAAATGTGGCGGACGGGTTGAAGTTGGACAAAACTGAGTAAGATTAGTTGGCTAAATTGTGCAACCTTCACTATGCACTTTACTACAGAGCAGCCAAAAAGGCACTGCAATGCAGTATTTAAGGAGAAGACAGTACCAGAGGCTATTGCCTGTAGGATTATATCTATTTAAAGATTTCCTCAACAATAATGTCCATTCAAAAGTAAAACATCATATAGTATGACAATGTGATTGTGCAACACTATTTCTAAATGCAATAAAACATTTAGAAGATGTAGGCCTAGGGCCAAACTTTCGCCCTACACAATCTTTACATTGTGGCATCTGAAAATAATTCCAGAGAAAGATCAGATTTTCTGTATTTTGTTTGTTTTTGGATAACAACTAGCTTACTACATAGATTACAACTAGCTTACTACAAGTTTACTACATAACACACACAAGTAACTTTAGTGACAATATTAGTGAGGCCTAAACATATCATTTTCTTGTGGTACTAGTATCGGTAAATAATAAATCTTAGCAGCCTTTCTTCAACCTGCACAGTCCAATAACCACATGAGTCATGACCTTATTGCCCTGGCTCTCCATACCAATGTGTTTGTGCTCTCTCCCCTGGATTACTAAAGACTTAACTTTGACACAATTTAAACTAAAAAAGAATTTATTCAGTTCTTAATTATGTTGTCAAAAACATTGACAACACAATGCAGAGCAAAAGCCTTATCAAAAATAGACACCAACTGATGATATCAGATATCTCACAATATACATTGTTATCTATCTAGTTGTTCTCCTCTTTGTGAACCCACTTTGAATTGCACTGTTGCAGTGATGCGATTTTCCTTTATGAAACACTGTGTCCAAAGTTCATTTTGACTACTTTAAAAGACATTTCTAGTCAGCTAAATCAGTGTTTGCATATTGGACAGGAAAGGTGGGACTCCATTTGTGGTCTGTACTTTGTTTAATCAGGGGGCTCGTCTGCACCGTTTTAGTTTCCATAGTGTTCTCAGATTCTAGCTACTTCAAATGAAAATGTTAACTTGTCTATCATTGGCGTTAATTTTTAACGGATACCTTTAAAAGTTTGCAGGCGTTTACATCCTGGCAACACAGGATGTAAACACTTTAGTCTTAAAATAGTCTTAAACTAGCACAATAACTATTAATTAATTACAATCAGTGATTAACTATCTCTATTCTGTACCGAGATAATAGTTTATTAATTATGATCTACTTCGATTTCCAGTCAGCTTGACATGATCTGTACCCTGTACGAGATGTCTGTCACGTCCAGCCTTGACCTAGCCTGTTAGCTTCAGTGTTGCCATACTTTGAGAGAGAAACAAGCAACCAGGTCTAGGAAAACAAGCCCCAAAGAAGCGACTATGGGCTACATGAGCACTGAGTATATAGGTTTAGCAAATATGTTTAGAGTGCTCAGCACTCTAAACCTATATGCATCGGCTATTTGAAAATAGCAGATATACAAGCTCACAACGCGTCGCTTCTGCTATATTCAAAAACTCTAGCAATAAAATGTGGAATATTTTTGAAACACTCTTAACACAAATGCTTCCTGCATGCCACTAAACATTTTCCTGATTCTTTTTTGAGAACTACTGGTTTCAATCATTATTATTTTTGGAAGCAAGCCTAAACAAGCAGCTACACTTTAGAAACAAGCCCAACACCCGCAACCACCAATATTGACAAGCAACTTAACATAAAAAGAAGTCCAAAGTCTCTTATAAAACCGCCGACCTGGCAACACTGGTTAGCTTGCATGCTAACTTGCCATACATACCTGGCTTGGCCACGGGCTAAAAAGCGGATGTTTCTGAACGGTATTGTGACAGACAACAGGCACATTTGTGAATCCACTTAAAAAGCCATCGTGGGCCTGTGTGGAATCCACAGCAGCTTCCAAACACAGCTCTGAGTCGTGTAATAGCTGGCTAGTTTTGCTAACTATAAGCTATAGGCCATCATCAAACTGGAGTGAGTCTCTCCGCCGATGGATGGCTTGCCTTTCGTGCTCCTGAAACTCAGGAAAGGTCACATCCTCGAAACGTCACCATCAGCGTTAACAGCCACAAAAAAGCTGCTAAAAAGTTTGCTCGGGTGCCGTTCTGGGTAGTTCCGTGTACCGCAGAAATGGGATGGGGTCCTCAATACGTGCCGTTTGGTGGCTCAAATGCGCTTGCAAAACGACGAGTTTCACGTTCCGAAGTGTAAAGTAAAGGAAAAGCCCCCAGACACTCACACACACATCGTCAACCAACCGACAGTCGGTCGGCTAGTAGCGACTAGCCTCGGTAGCTAACGAACAAGCTAACGTGTTGTTGGGCTACAACTTCGACAAGGGCTTGCAAAGAAACCAAGCGACTTCTGTTCGCTTTAAAACGTACAGCTACGAAGGACATCGAATAGAAATGTCACGTAGTTTAAAAAATAAATAAACACACAACAGCACAACAAGGCAGGCCTCACCTCGTTTTGCCCTGGGTGGATTTTTCTTGTTGCCCAGGCTGCTGAGTCTTTCTTCCTCTAGTGCAGCTGTTATCTCAGGGCTGTCTTCTCCACTGTACCACACCAGCAGCTCCTCTCCTGGCCCTATAGGCTGCAACACAATGAGAGATGACAACATACACCAATCACACACCTCCTTGCTGAGAGAGACGAGGAGGAAAAAATATTTGGGCCAACACTGTGCATCTAATCTGTCAAATCCTAAAGGAAAGGGGGGGGGGTGGAGGAGGGAGGAACTTGGCATTGTTTTGATGAAGGGCTGGATGCTATAACCACCATTATTTTCAAGACACTTTAAAATGCTCTTATCGAGATGTCAAGATGATGGGGGAGTCCAGATCGTGTCTATAAGAATGTATTCACATACTGTGATATTTTTTTAAATACATATGAACCCAAGCATCCATATTCTAGGCCTATCATAATAGGTTAACATTAAGCAAAAATAGCACATCTACAAGCTCACAACGTGTCACAACGCAACACGTTAAGAACTTGTAGATCAGGTATTTTTGGTGATGGGGGGGGGTCAGAAAGTACAGGCCAATGGGGGACCCCTTTCAACAAAGTAGACAGGGTTGGTTCACCATGAATGGTTAAGTCTTAGGAGTTTATATACTGATAATACAGTTCTGACATCATAATCTTGATTCCTGAAGGCACTGACTTCACCCCCCCCCCATCAATAGAATTTGAGTCTCTGCTTTCCTGCCTGTCTACTGTATGTGCCCACAGGGCGTGGGAGCCATTTACATTAGTTTCACTGCAGTATCAGTATAACCTACCCGTAACACGTTGTAGTAAATGGCTCTGTTGATTTCCAGTGGGAAAAGGTTCTGTTCTTGAGCAGAGTGGGCCCAATTCACGTAACGCAGCCAATTCCCCTTCATGGGGTCGGTGGCATCCACACACATCCAGCCCTGTGCCGGAAAATAAACCTAGACAGCACAACAACAGAAAGGATGTTATAAAACAAGGAATGTCCTTCTCTGTGGAAAAAAGTCGGTTTAAGGACTGCATTTCTGCCCAAGAAGGAGCTGTAACACATGGTATCTGTCCAAAAGCACTATTGTTAAAGTTCACTATTGTGTAGTGCTGTCCGAATGTACAGTGGGAATTAGTATACTCTAGCCCATATAGTCTATTCACCGTACACCATGCATAGTTAAAAAGTACAACCGATGGTCACTGACCAAGCACTGTACAGCATCAAGCATAGCCCTGAAAGAAAAACGTCAGAAGGATGAGGAGAGAGAGCAGCTTAATCCATCATACATATGCGTATACATCTTACTATCTTATCTTACTACTATATAATTGACAAAAGCTCCGAAAGTTCGTGCGGGATTCGCAAGCACAGGATCACTCCACATGCCTCCAAGACCCGCCACAGACTGTTGATCAGAGCTCTGGCTATGTTTTAGGCTCCTCACCCCACCTCGATCAGTGATCAGACTCTCGGCTTGATTGATTTTGCGATTTGCCTATCAGACCCTCAGCCTGATCTGGCAGGTTGCCATAGCAACCAGATACAGGAAGTCTGACCTCCTTATCACATGACCACGGTTGGGAGGTTGGGACTAGAGGTTAGGGCCGCAAAGCAAAGCGGGGAGGGAGGAGAGGAGAGGGGAGGAGCCGAGAGGAGAGGCCAGAGGGGCCGGACTTCGCATGACGTGTGTGCATTGTGACTATAGGCCAGTGCTGTCTGGACCAACCTCGGATCGGGCCTAGATGTGAGGGCCGCGAAGCGGCCCTGACATCTAGTTTTATTAATTTAGGAAAATACACCCAGTATAAGTATGTACCACAACAAGAATGGATCTAGTAACAGCATGACTTCCATGTGGATCTCAGATGTCGTATTATAGTGTGATGTCATATGGTCGTGACGTCATATTGAATTCCAAATATGGAGTCATTTGCTTCTCCTTTGACTTCCAGTATGAAATGAAATGATAAAAAAGTTGAATATTTCAGTACAAAAAAAATTGAAGAATATTCTGGGATTTATCCCCTTTGCCTACAGGCACAAGAAATGTGGTGCTGATCGGTTCAGTAGTTTACACACAGACCCTCTTCTAGGGCAGTGGTTCTTAACCTTTTCAGGCCATGACCCCCCAAAATAATCATATTTGAACTGGGGACCCCCCTACCCTGACAAGCACTTGGGATGTAGTTCCACAGATAAATTGTGAAAATAGCAGATCAACAAGCTCACAGAGGCATTGTGAGCTTGTAGATCGGCTATTTCAAAAAATTTTGCCTCTTATATTCTTTGACAATTTGGTCAATGTTTGACCAGTTTTTATAGTATAGTTTGTTTAGTACTTTTGATGCAGTGATGCCCTTTTTCTTTTCTTTCTTTTTTTGAGGTATTAAAAAGTCCTTAAATTGTCACTTCACCGTCAGCTGAGGATCCCCCCAAAATCATGTGGGTCCCCCCAAAATCATGTGGGTCCCAACCCACAGGTTGAGAACCACTGTTCTAGGGTGTGTGTCCCCTCCGTTGGAACCACGGCGTTAAAAATGCATGCCGGTATTTATTATGAATGGTCTACCAGCCTACCTTGATCTGGCACGTTTCTGCGACAGCAATAAAGTAATTAACAGCGACCCGAGTAGTGTACAAAAGTTATTTTTTTTCTTCAGTGCTCTACACATACAGTAACTCCCTATATAGCGAGTAGGGAATCATTTCAGACACAGCCATGGTCTATGTTTTAACACTTTTTTATCCTTCACAGCAATGTGAATTAGACATACTTTTAAATGGTTGTATAGCTTCATATACTGTAGGTTGGAATAAAATCTTCTAGATACAGAGCTAAAGCCTGTTTTATAGGGTTTTAGACTTAATTGCATGCTGGTATTGCACACCGTAAATAGCCGATCTATAGCCTCACAACGCGTCATGTGCTGCTGAGCACCAAGAATAGCTGATCTACAACCTCACAACGCGTTGCAGGTGTCGCACACAATATAGCCCATCTACAAGATAAGTGCACAACACCGGTGTAGAACTAAGTATAACTCAGGCTTTAGTTGTGGTTGCTATAGTACAATAGAAACAAATCTGTGCGGTGGACCAACAGAACAGTGTTTTGCTTACCTCCCACATGTAAACATTACTCGTCACTTGAGATCTCTTTTTTCTCTCTCCTTCAAATGGGCCGAATCTCTTGCCTTTAGGAATGGCCTGAGTGGCCCAGACACCTGGGAATACAAATGTAGGACAGTCTAGCCATAACCAAGACCTATAACATTATAGGTTACATTCGCCACATGAACCTATTCTGGCATGTTGTAAGGGAATTTCTATATGCAGTGATAAGCAAGATGCATATTGTACATTGTGTGTATGTATTTGAGTAAATACTCACATATGTTTATTGGTTAGACAGACTTAAGAGACTAACTAGTATGTTTTATCACGGTCTCGCTTGAAATGCTATATTAAGATTAATGCAACATCATGACAAATATGATGTCTAGTATGGTCACAATGACCAGCCACTGTGTCTAAAGGTCTGTGATTCAAATAGAGATGAGAGGACAGACTGGACATATTAGGACTGCAACATGAATTCTGGTGATGGAGGCAGGATGCTCACATTGAAACACCTTGAGTGGTAGGTAAGAATAGGTTTGAATCTGTCTGCTTGATAGGGATGGTATATAAGCACCCAGGAACTACATGCGAGCTGCCTGCTTCTGCCACGTGATAGATTAGTACTTCATGCTGAATTAATAGAGAACATGCGGACTGGTCTGTCATCGTTGCTCATCTTGGCCTTGCTCACAAGAGATTCCACCACAAAGTCATACTAGGCAAACATTCTGCAAAAATAGCAGATCTACAAGCTCACAACATGTTGTGTTGCATTATGAGCTTGTATATAAGCTATTTTCGGCAAAGATATTTGGTGTAGAGGGAAACAAGGAGTGGGCCAAGCTAAGACCTCTGGGGGACCTCTGGGGGACCTCTGACAACAAAGTTTACTTCAGGCTTTAAGTGGTTAACCCTCTGGCTTCTCACATTTTGTTTTATAATGCAATTTGAAAGGGTCCTTGGTGTCCTGGCCGACTTTAGAGGTTTAAAGTTACAGTGGCTCAGGAGGAGAAAGAGTGATCGCCATGAAAGGTTACTGGTTCAATCCCGGCTTCACCCGGCATTGTAACAAAAAGTCCTTGAGCAAGGTCCTGGGCGCTATTCAATAGCTGTCCACCGTTCCTAATAGTTAGGATAGGGTAAATAATACAGAACACATTCCAGCCAGGTACAATATGTGCAATGTAGTTGGCCAAGGAAACTTTCCCTTTAATTAGGCCATTATATTTGCATTAGTAAATTCATTTGTTGAAAAGCTTTGCAGAGAAAGCTTACTCCAAGGCGTGAAGGCGGTAAAGTCACCTAACCTTGGCTTGCTCAACTTGCTCATTGAGAGCAGTGTGTGACCTAAAGGTTCCAGGTTCGATCTCCCGCACTGACAGGAAAAATCTGGGTGGGGAAGTGAATGGTCACCACTTACACCGAATACAAGAACACTCTCCTAAAATCACGCTCGCGCCGGGTCAAATCCGGCGACCTCGGAACGGTCGCCACCAGGTATTCCTAAACGTAACCTCAGTAAAACTATGCCTAAACCTAACCTTATTCCTAAACGTAACCTCCGTAAAACTATGCCTAAACCTAACTGTATTCCTAACATTAACTTCAGTAAAACAAATACAAGAAGGAGTTCAGTGTCTTGCTCAAGGACACTTTTTATTCCCGAGGGGAGCAGGGGATCAAACCGGAAACCTTCCTATTCCCAAGCAGCCAATCTACCTCCTAAGCCACTGACGCCCTGGCAAAATCAACATGTTATCCTATTTTAAACGCCGGTGAAAAATGTGATAATCAAAGTAAGGTACAACCACATTTGTCTCCTCACCTATACGGTTTTGATTAATAGCAGATGGTCCAAGTTTCATATAGTCAGGCAATCCCTTCCACACATGGGGTGGAATTTCATCCAGTTCTTCCACAGTCCCATCATTAGCCATGATCTCGTGCACCTGAAATAATGGCAGACTTCTGTTTTATGCCTAGGAAGGAAAAGGCCAAATATCCATGTTCATGATATGTCATAATTTCATAATTGGTCTTATCATGTGGCAAGTAATTTGGGATATAGAAGTAGGCTATCACCTGTTTAAACAGTCCAGCATACATCAAATTGGAGGGGATTTCTTTCACATGGCAAATGGCATCTAAAGATAAAGAAGAAATAATTATTAATGAAATACAATCAGTGATGACTTCATTCATATGGTAATTTCCACAAGGGCAATATATAAGTTGACTTGTACTTTATTTAAAGCAATAGGCTTTCTGAACTCTACCCCATAGGCGATATGAAATTGATGTCCAGTTATTCATAATAGTGTGTGGTCGTTGGGATATTGCTTAGCCTTATAGCTTAATTAAGAAAGTTTGCATTAATGGCCGTTGGCATCAGTTATTCTCTCAACCCGTCCCCCGGGTAAGGATAATTGTGACGAAACACAATAGGCAGCTCAGCCTGCTTATCATGGTCTGTGGGTTTATAAATAATGTTACCATAAAGAAACCTCCCAAATAGTCCCTAGGTAATTCCTAATTCCTAGCACAAATTTAGACTTTATCACCTTTTTCGAAACGCTATATCAGACAGGCCTATACATGTGAGCATCGTTCGTTGACCATGCTATTCAGTGGATAGTTAAAATGCAGAAACTTTTAATTTGCCAATTAATTTGATTGCCTATTAATCCACCAGCGCTGGAGACTGGAGTAGATGAGACATTTTTAAATGTTCTCCAACAACAAGCAGAACATCAGACTCCTTCAGTCAAAAGCGGACTCAAATGTAGCTGTCAATCAAAAAGTTGAGCGAAAATAAGTATGCGTGAATATCTAAACCAAACCGCACATAAAGGATGACATTTATTGTTATTATCCTCCTGGCTAGTCATTGACTCGACCGCGGTTCTGTTCTTGGATGCTCATCATCATCGGAGTAAAGGTGGCTTGAGGTCGTTTCTTTTTTCCAATGTAGCCCCATGTAGGGCGGTTTGAGAAAGCTGACTGTAGTTGCACTTACCTGTTTTATTTGACCGGGGGGGCTTGTGATTTTTTGCTCTACCTGCGTTCAATCTGCTGAAAATGGCGGATCATTGGAGGCTTGAGTCGGAAGCCTCTCCAATAACTCATTCATTTGGGATCGGATCTAGTTGGGAGAGGCAGCTTGCTGCTCGTGTGACAATCGATGGGGAAATGATGTAGAAGTCAGGCTACAAAGAGATGTTTAAGAAGCTGTTGTGTTGAGTAGTCTAACGCCACTGTTTCCCAAACAGTGGGTCGGGACCCATTTGTGTGTCGCGGACACAGTTTTATGGGTGACAAATAAATGTAAAAAAAAAAAAAACATTTTTCTTGAAAATTGAATGATATTTTAAAATAATTTCATGAATTAAAAAAAAAAAAATCCGTTAATTAGAAAACAAATGTTTAAGAAGTAGTGAAATAGCCGATCTACAAGCTCGTGTCTTGTGAGCTTGTAGATCTGCTATTTTCACTAGTTTGGGTACCAGGCTATCTAATTTCTCTTTTGGGTCTTGAGCTTTAAAAAGTTTCACAACCACTGGTCTACACAGCAAACCACATGTCAAGTCCTATCAACACTGAGACCATCCCAATGAAGCACTATGAGACTTATTTGTGAACAAAATGGCTACTACAAAATTACTGCAACCAAATAGCAATTATTAGGAACAATCTTTTTTTCCTATTCTAGCTTTGCCTAGAATAAGCTTATTTTGTTTTGTTACAGTATAATTTAACTGGACTTAACAAAATGGGAATAAAAACACAAATTAGACATTTTGATCTTTTCTTTCATATTTTTGTGCATTTAGTCAGAATACTTCTATCTCTGCTGATGTCCACTGATGCAATAGGAACAACATATAGTTTTAATTGTTTTGAAGAATATTGTGGTTTCAAAATATGTGCTGCTAGTAGCCTAGATATTCCAATCAACTGATTTTTAATGACACCTTTAAAATTTTAGTTTTTAAAGGCAAACTGCATAAAAGTCTTGTTTAGCTGTACCACATTGTTTCATTATTTCCCTCACAATATGCATATGTACCTACACAACAAAAACTCTTTCAAAAATACATTTTAGTTTGGCTAGTTTAAATTTGGCTGTGTTATTTCTGAAACATTCTATGGTAGCCTACATAGTGTTTGAAGCTGAAAAATCTTCAAGAGCATAAAAGCAAGTAACCTATGCTGTTGCTTCCTACAATGCTTATCTATTTTATGCTGTACAGTAGCGGCCTATAGGTTACTTAAACAGGCAGATTAAAGGCAAGAAAATCTTCACTTTGCTCAACCCTCTGAGTCTACATAACTGTAGTGTCTGTGGCCACAAGAGGGTGCTCTTCAACCACGAACAAGAAGTCTGAAAACCATCTGAATTCAGAGAATTGAGCAAGAGGCCAACACACTGGGCCCTAGCACATGTTTTTCCTCAGGCTCATACTGTAAAGTTATATGTTATTGTGTCTATGAAATTATAATTGAGACGAAAGTATTGTTAATTTAATTACACAGCATTGTTGTGTCATCTTCTATGAATACAAGTTCCTTATGGTGTAAATGAGATGTGGGCTATCAATCACACAGTGGCACAACAAACACTTCAAAACAAGATGTTTCTCTTTGTTACAGTTCCTTTCATAGTTATCATTCATAAGTTCCTTTCTATTATTATGAGTGGATCTTTCTACCATACCATTGTTAAATTGTGTTTTTACAGTCATGAACCTTTGTTAGATTTTCCTCCAGAATATCCCATTTGCAGAAATTACATGGTGAAGCCTCATCTGACTGTTTCAATATTTTCACCAAAGTCAGCACATAGGCCTAAGTTAGAACATCCCACAACCAGATGTGATGTCTTCTTCGTGGATGTAGGGTTTCTCCCTTATTTCATAAAGTTCCACCACCACAACTTTAGAAATGTCTATATCTTTTATTTTTAATGGCAAATGTGTTGAATATAACAAAATATTGTTATGTAGTACATATGGGAAAAAATGCCAACAATATTGCAAAGCCTCCAAAGATGGTTTAAGACAGGCCCCTCTGCTTGCTATATGACAGAGGCTGAGAATAGCATTCTGAGAGAGAACACCAAACTCACATAGGAGCTCAGCATCTCGCAAGATCTCCAGGAAATGAACTAGCTAGCAGCAGGGGGGTTGTGGTGGTGAAAATTTCACAAAAGTTTGGAAAGAGCTGTTGGGGCAGTTGAAAAGGACTATAATCAATATGTAGAGGCCTAGTGAAAACATTTTTTTGTTTAATTTTAGCTTCAACTCAACTTCATCACAGTTTGCAGGTGTAAAAAAACTGGTGAAATTCTTTATTGTGTGTGACATTCTTTGTTGTACAAGCTCCCATATTTACTTACTATGTAGCGGCCCTTACTTTGTAGGCCAGTGGTTCTCAAACCCTTTCATGTCAAGGACCCCCAAATTGATGTATATTTGGCCGCGGACCCCCGTGACAGGGAGGGACGCCCGGAAGAGAAGATTTATGTTAGAAGAATTCAATATTATACAAAAAAAAAAAACATTCTAAACATTTTCAAAAATAGCAGATTACATGAGCTTGTAGATCTGCTATTTTTGAATAGACAACGTATAAATAAATAAATATGGATAAAGTGGATAAAAAAAAGTGTGATGCCATGTTAACTACTTTTGCTGGGGACCCCCTGGAACCCCCCATGGTCCCCAGACCCCACTTTGAGAACTAATGGTGTTGGCTACATTTTGCAGATAGTTAAAGCTGCAATATGGAACTTTTATGTCCTTCCCAGGATTCAGACTTGGATTCTTTTTCCTCGTCTTTTTCACTTCAGCTGCCCACAGAACTCCTGGATCAACTGGGCCACATATTTGCCTCCATGGTCACTGTAGGGCTCCTCAGGCACACTGAACCAGCACAACATGCTGAGGTAGCTGCGTACCGGTCCAAAACTGCGTACGCCTCTGGTCATTTGGTGTCACTATGACTCAAACACTTCCCGAGGGCTGGCCATTAACAGTTTGAAGGTATACAGCAGGGGCATTACAGAGGCCAAACATCATGACCCGAAACTGCCATAATTCCTGTACGATGGAGAGAGCTGTCTCGAGCCAAGCCTTAGGGGACAGTTTGATCTTCTCCCACTGCAGACTTCCAACAAGCTGGAGCCTGTGATATGGTCGAGTGCATCGTCAGCACAGGTCACCAGGTCTAACTGCTGGTAAATCCACACAGAACCTACAGTTATTGTCCTTTTTGTTCACTATAGGATGTGGACCCATAGCTATTGGATGGTTCAACTGGACTGCGGCTGTCATCTCCCACGCTTTCTTTTCCGCAGCTATACTGTTTTTGTCAGTCATTGTAGACGGAGATGTTTGGGATGAGCATCCCCGGTGTTGATTTGGTCTTGGACCATTTCGGTCTGGGTACAGTCCTCGTCCATGTCAATGGACTGTTCCAGTAGGTCCTGTAGCTGATGCCTCTGTGCTGGAGAGAGGCCTTCCTTGCTCAGCTGAAAGAGTACCCACACGGCGGGCTGAGTGTCCCTGTACTGTGATGTGTCAGTACTGGCAGCTGGCTGGGTGTCTGTGATGTCAAACCCGATTGTTTAAACCCCCTCTAAACGGTGTCATCCTCTGGGCAGCTGGCTGGGCTTGCATAACAGTATCCTGTCTGGCTGCTGATGTGGGTGAGAGCGCAGGCTGGCCCAACTGGTGAAATGCTGATATTGTTACCTCTCTTGCCACTCCAACGCTGAAGGACTATTGTTACTGAGCCCTAATAAAGGCGGGCATTGGGCTTCTACATATCCATGACGGCTCCCCATCATTTAAGTAGGTCAAACACAATGATGCACCCGCCCTGGAAGTCGGCCAGCCACTACCCGTGGTGCTGTCCTTTATTCACCACCGTGATTTGGAGAAACCCTTTGCCTTGTGTCTGTGCATCACTCCCTGATTACAAATCTGTATCATTTTGATCAACCACAGTGGAGGCAGTGTGTCCAAGGAGAGAGAAGCTCCAGTGTTAATTATGGCCTGGCACTTTGTGTCATTCAGCTCACAGATCAGGTACAGTACAGTCCTTCAACTTGGCCCAGCCGACTGAGTCTTTGTACAGTGGGAGAGGAGGAGAGATGGGATGGAAGTTCCCTCACTGTGCCAGTGTGCCACCCTCCTGTATAGTTTAACAGCAACAAACACTCCTGTGACTGTCAGGGGGAGACGGGAGAGGCATAATTTTCTTGGGTGGGAGGGTGGTTCCTTGAAGACCCTGTATGCAGGGGGGGGGGGGTGTGTTCCACAGGTCATGCTTGACGGTGGGGAGTGGTGACTGGGGGCTTATCAGCAGCAGTGGCATACCGCTGGCCACGCTGGTTGACGGGAAGTGGTGGCTGTCCGTAGCCCCTGGGCTTGTCAGCAGATATTCTTTTAGTAACTTTCTGCCGACAATACTTGGCCAGTGGCACCAAATTATTTTAGCAGCTTAATGCTCAACACTGTCCATAACAGTGTAAAAATGGACCTTACATTCTGTACAACTCAAAAAAAGTGTCTTCCAGTGATGACGGAGCATAAATTAGGCACATTGCTCCACCCCCGGTAGCCTTCCCATTTCCCACCAGGCTGACAGCTGTCAGAGACACTCCAACACATTATGACAGCAGTGTCTACTGCCCTCCCACACATGAGGACTTTTATCAACCCACTGAGTTCTTCTCGACTCAACTGCACCAGATGGCAGTAAACTTTAGTAACAGAATCAGTAACATTTCACCAGAAAGTTGAGAAATCGACAGTTTCAACAACTGAAAGTTCAGAACAAACTAAATTCCAACCAAATCACTTGTTTACTGACATCTGCATACTATCAGTAATATTGTTGTTACTAGGCTTCTTTAAAACTTGAGAACACACGCAACGGTCATTGAGATTTGTTTAAAACCGAAAAGACAGTCAATGGCAGAATTACGAGCAGAATTCCCAACACAGAAGAAAGAATGGATTCAAAGTAGATTCAAACATGTATTATTGAATAACATGTATTATTGAAAATAGTGATACACTCTTTTCAGCCATTTCATTATGGGTAAACAGCACTCTCACAGACCATACGATTTGGTCACAGACTCTTTCTCCTCTTATGTCTTCTTATAGCCAAAAGAAAACTCAGCTTGGTTAATGGTTTGTCCAGGGAAACAAGCACCATGGATTTTATTCAAATATTTTTATAGATTTTTTTTCAAAAGGTTATACACACATACAAACACACAAACAACAGACAGTAGTACTCAAAACAAGATGAAACGGGTACACATGCCATCCAATTACTGATCAACCAAAAATGAAAAGACATTTTAGTACATGTGCGTGCAAAGTTTTGCTACGATCAAGCCAACAGTGCCAGAGATTAGCTGTCCACAAACGAAGGGGGCGACGGACACACACACACACACACGGACGGACGGACAGGGGGTAAAACATACTCTCGCCATGCCTTTCGGCCTGGCGGAGACAATAAAAAGGAAGAGTGGAAACGATTTTTAAAAAAAGTGATATGTAATCAAATTAAAAAGAATCTGTCAAATAAATAAATAAATCAACTATAACTGGGAGGAAGTGGGAAAGGGAAGGGGGAAAAGAATGGCTAATGGCTATATTGCAACAGTAGAAAACTCCTCCTCAAAATACACTTACAGAAATACAATACAGAAACGGTTGCCAGACTTTAACAAATTTCTGGGTGGACCGTGGAGCCCCTGATTGTATATTTAAGCTGTTCAAGTTTAAGATGTCACATAACATCCTCCACCCAGCGTTTGTGGGAACAAGCATCATGGATCAAGAGACTTTGTGCAAGCAAAGCATTTTATCCAATGTAAAAGTAAAACAGAAAAAAAATGTTAAATCATTCACTCTGCAAATGATTATCTATATGTAAACGATATCTATATGCAGACGAAATTTCACTTGAGACAGTTTTGGGCCATTAACACTAGGCAAAAGCGTATGGAGTACGAGTACACTTTTGGTTGCAATTTGCTTCAAGTGGTAATAATGGACCTACCAAGCTCAGGATTTGCATCAATATCCTCTGTAAACAGATTAGTTGGGGATAGTTACATTACTTTCAAAATAAAATGTAACATATAGGCTACTTTGAAACACTTGTTGTGGTGGATGACGTGCAAGCCACACTGTGCATCTACCTCTGTCTTTGTTTTGGAACATGTTTGGCCTTGTCTCAGCAGTGATGCTTCCTGTTTATCTATGCTGGGTAAAATTGGGAGCAACATGAATCCTGGTTCAGCGACCTTTGTACCTCTAGACTTCAGTCCATCAGCGAACCCTGATCACCATGCACTGCTTTGACGTGCACTAGGTAACATAAGCCTGGTTTATACTTAGTCGTACAACAGTGTCCTGCGTCGAAAAATCGATCCATAAGCTCAGAATGCGTCGCATTGAGATGCCTTTTGAGCTTGTAGATCGGCTATCTAAGGGACGCCGTTGTACGATGAAGTATAAATTAGGTAATTCAGCACACTGCTCTGGTCATAGAGAATCCTTGCACACAGGTCATTACACTTTATGACTGGCTGCCCCAAACAGTTCACATATAGGGATCATCTGATATAAAATGCATTTTATTCACACTGCCTATTCCCCACTTCATTAAGTCAAGTGTATCAGGATAGGCAGAACTCTTGTAAACCTGTTAAGTTATATTGGGGTACCCAATAAAATAAAAATAAATACATCAATAAAAATATCTGCTGTGGTTCAAACCAGTGGTGGAAACTTAGTATATGTACTCAAGTACTGTACTTAAAGGTAGGGTAAGTGATTTGCGTTGGTTAAAATAATTGTTAAATAGCTCTATATTCTGATAGTACTCATTGCTATAGAGTGTTTGTTCAGTATTAGGAGTCTCCTTGTCTCTCCACCTCTTTATTAAACAGAAAATGCATTTTCGTTTCAGTTTCAGTTTCATTTCCAATCTTATCCAACCAGGAAAGAGAACTCAATCAGGATACAGATTAAACAAGTGAAATTGGAAGTGTTGACACTAAGAAATGAGCAGACAAAATTGGAACTGGAACACTATACAAATTAAGCTTAAAAATTGGTACTTTCTCCTGATTGGCTGAGATTTTGACACCTACCGAAAAATGTATTTTCTGTTTATTAAAGAGCTGGAGAGACAGGGAGACATCTGTTACTGAAAAAACACTCTATAGCAATGATTACTATCAGAATATAGTATTTTAACCTTTTTAAAAAATACTTTTTGTTTTAACCAAAAAATATCACTTACCCTACCTTTAAGTGCAATATTTTGGTATTTATACTTTACAATTTTCGATACCTTTAATTGTACTCCATTACAGAGGCAAATATTGTAGGTAATATACAATAATATGATATTATTATATACAATATTTGAATTATCTATAATATGATATTATTTTATTCAATATTTTAATGATCTCTACAAAGCTAAAACCTTTGACCATAACCTCTAAAAGGCATAATGGTGCCTGCTTGTACTCAGTTTTTCTGTTACAGTTTGCACAGTACTAAATTAGGAGGCAGTCCAAAGAATGGTGTGACCTTTCATTCTTTCAATACTCAAACCTCTTGGTTGAGATTTCTACATATATTCAGTTTAAAAACACTGATAGCGAACAACATGTGCCCTGTCTGTCCTCCCAAGAATATTTACTGTATGCAGAATGTGCCTATATGGCTTATACTGCAGCTAGCGTGTCTATGTGTGGGTGATATGGGAGGTTTGCCTGCATGAGACTGAACAAGAAAACTGATACTTGTTCTGAGCTCCATAACAACACTGTGTAACATGTGTGAGTGTGCTCATACATGTGCCACAGGAATACATACCGGACTAGTGATTAAAGTGTCCGCCCTGAGATTGCAAAGTCGGGGATTCAATCCCTAGCCAACTAATACCAAAGACTATAAAAATGGTACCAAATGCCTCCCTGCTTTGGCACTCAGCATCAAGGGTTGGATTGGGGGTAAGTCCTTGCAACATACTAGCGTTGTGTCCACGGAATGTGCTGTACAAGCTGCCTCATCCTAACAAAATAGCAGATTCCTGACCTATGAACCACATGGCTTGGGGGCTATACTTACTTACTGGAAGAATCGTAAATATAAAAAAAAATCACAAACAAATTGAACAAATACATAATTGTCTGTAATAACATATTTTGGTCAATGGCTCTCCTTTTGACCTTTACCGTTGACATTTGTTACTGAAAAGACAATCATTTGTTTGGGGCAGTCTACTGATTATTGCTATAAGTTTCATGAAAATCGGGACATCCATATGCAGGTTATTTTTGCCAACGTGACAATCATGCACATGGACACATGGATGGACCAGCCCAAATCCAATACCCTGCCACACATTGTTATAACCTGACTCAGCCAGATGAGGGCGGTATTAAAATGTGTGTCGCAAGCTTCTTCCATTTGACGAAGTCAGGTTAACATTGTTATAGGCAGGGTAATAATATAGTATCACCCTGGCATTCATTGTTGCACAATGTTTGGGTAACAAAAGTGAAGTGAAGACAATGAGAAAATAGCAACATCAACACTGATCAACTTCATCAACACTTAAAGGAGCAAGTCACCCATTTTCAACCTTATCTTTATAATAATGGGACCCCACTAATGCTCATTATAAAATGGCACCATTTCTGTCTGCTCGCTCCCTATCTCAGAGGTCGAATCCGGACAGTTCAGAAACCTACCAACCAATGAATAGAAGCCATTATTCTATCCATCAATAAAATAAAATAAAAAAAGGTTTGAAATCTTGTTTGAAATTACCACAGATTATGTCATCGGTAGCCTAGGCATATTTTCAAACCATCCACAGGCCACCTCTGAGACACAGAGCATGTAGACGGGAATTACACTTGAGCATTAGTGAGGGCCCATAGGGAGATGATGTTGAAGACAATGCAAAATGTTCCTTTAATAAATAGGCCTACAGATCATTACTGTCCACAAGGAAGTGCCCCGGTGATTAATGATCATCCCTCCACAGTGCGGAGAGGGAGTTGTCTGAAATCACAGCCGGTGCTGCTGGCTCTCACCCTTGTTGGTGGTACACAGCCATTCTGTGAACCATCGAAGGTCGCTGTTTTCCTGTATTTTGGATCATTTATACCCAGATAAACTGCAATTCTACCTCACCATCCACAGCAACCGTGATTGGTGGCCAACTTTCATCCAAGTGTGAGTTCCATAAGCAGCGAGAGGAGTCACTTGCAGTGACAGTTCAGTGTGTGCCGGTGGCATTTGGGTCATCACACTTTTAATCACCCCTCACCCAGGCCAAACGAAGGCTGAGAATACTACAAAAGGATTTTTTCCCCCACTACAGTTTGTGGTTTATGAGATATTTGGCTTGAATGATTTCAACTCCCATAGCGCCCAGGCAATTGCATTAAATTTAAAGCAACAATTCAAAACATTTGTTCCCAGTATATATTCTTCAGTGAGGCTATTATTAAAATTTTTACTGCACTTAACACTACTTGAAATAAGTATACTCTTGATGGCGTTAAGAGAATGACAAATCCGGGCCATTAATTCTCATTAGCTATCAAGTTTAATGGGTTTGTGTGAGATGAATACAGTTGTGGGAATGTGTGTGAGATGATGGAAAACTCACACCAACAGTGCTTTTTTGATTAAATTCCCCTATAAACAAGAAGACAGAACCTCCCTTTGCATGTGCCTCATTGTATTATTTACCACATTTCTTTGGATTCATTTATTTTGATGATTATTAATCTGACCACAAAAAGATGTCATAATTTGGCAATACTGAAATCTTGAATCAAATGATATTGACAGACATCAGGGCACATTACACTTTACAAGATATGTATTTAATGTAATTTATGACAGCTGTTTTTACATTACTTATAAGAAAGGAACAAGAGAAGGAAACTTATTAAAGCACGAAGCCTGATTTATACTTCGTCGTACAACTGTCTCACTCAACAAAAGACTTGTGGAGAGGTCTACTACAGAGCTTGTTGGTCTGCTATTTCTGCCGGGGCACAATATTGTTGTACGACGGAGCATAAATTTGGCATTTAAGTCTTCATATTTAATTTACAAATATTTAACTACCCTGTATTTCAAATCCCAGCGTCCAAAACCAAAACCAAGCCTGTCACGCTACTAAATATATTGATAAAGCCATTCAACAAAATTGCAGATTGTCACTCTGAAGTAGGAAATATATACTATATAATACTATATAATTCTTCATCATTCCAGCCACTCTTCAAATTTACATTATTTCAAGACATGCCTTAGGATGGACAAAAACATCAACAATTCAACAATCTGGTCATTAATTTACATTCAGATTCCACCCTTAGGGTGGGTGTAGGGTCAATGGTCCCCTATTTGGCAGTTCAAACCCTTGGAGAAACTGGAGCAGTAGTTTTCTTTTCTTCTTTGTGTAATAAATACTGTACTAATTCCAGCAATAGTCCAGGCATATCCAAACATTTACTCCATTTGCCAAATACTCTTCACTTCAAGGTTCTACGGGAGATGAGAATAAAAGTAGTTCAGGCTGAAGATTAAAGAAGATTAAATTACTTTTTATTGATAGCCTTGTCCTCTCAAGCTGTACTATCATACACATAATCATATTCAGTGATTAAACAACTTTAAGTTATGCATTTAAGATGGATTTGGTGCCACTCACCTGCAATCATTTTGCGTGCATTTTTGCGGACACATGTTTCCCAACAAATCCCATGGCGAGCAAGCACACCAACGTGAAGAACGCAGAGCCGAGCACCTTCGCCCTGCTGATTCCCCCTGCAGAAGATAACCTGAATGAACTTATTTATAATATGCAAACAACAAGTAATGTGTAACAGGTATGTAGTGGAGATGGTAGAAAACCTTAATCTACAAAGATATTATAGACATAATAAAAATCCTTACCATCTTCTTCCTCTTCTAATAATATGGCTGTTGTTCCTGCAATTGCTTTTTTGGAAGCAGGACCTTCACTCTTAATGTATTGGACACACTCTATAACAGATATAGCTGGGGCTTCGGTTAAGATCACAGGGTCAACAGGGGCCTCAGTGGCTGGTGGAGGATCATCGTCATGACTGCACCCTTGGCTGCAGTCTGGTGGACCCCATGGTGCAGTTTCTGGCACTGCTGCCTCAGGTGAGGGGTTTTCCTCTGAGGTTGTCTCTTCTGGAGCGAGTTCCACTTGGATCCCCGCGTCTGGTGTTTCTGGTGTTTCCTCAAGCTCAAACACATCTTCTATGTCTGTTGCAGCTTCCTCTGGAGTTTCCTCTTCTGAACTGTCTGGGGTAACAATCAGTATAGGTTCTTCTGGAGCTGGTTCCTCCTCAGCAGTTACAGTTGGAACAAGAATGGGAGATTCTTGTGAGGCTGGTTGTTCTACAGAAATATCCTCTTCTACAGTCCCTGCTTCCTCTTCTTCAATTTCTACGGGAACAGTTAGGATGGATTCCTCAGAAGCTGTTACATTTTGAGCAAGTTCCTCTAGTTCTATTTCTTCTGCAGTTTCAAAAGAAACAATCACAATAGACTCTTCAGGTGGAACCGTTTCCTCTGGAGCGTCTTCCTCTGAAGGTCCTAAGGGAACCAATGGGATAACTTCTTCTAGATCAGTTTCCTCTGGAGCGTCTTCCTCTGAAGGTCCTAAGGGAACCAATGGGATAACTTCTTCTAGATCAGTTTCCTCTGGAGCGTTTTCCTCTGAAGTTTCGTCGGGAGACGTTGGGATAAGTTCCCCTAGAGAGGTTTCCTCTGATGTTTCTGAGGGAACGATTGGGATAAGTTCTTCTAGAACTGTTTCCTCTGGAGCATCTTCATCTGAAGGTCCTAAGGGAACCAATGGGATAACTTCTTCTAGAATAGTTTCCTCTAGAGTTTCTTCTTCTGAAGTTTCTTCGGGAAACATTGGGATAAGTTCCGCTAGAGAGGTTTCCTCTGATGTTTCTGAGGGAATGATAGGGATAAGTTCCTCTAGAACGGTTTCCTCTGGAGTGTCTTCCTCTGGAGCTGTTTCTTCTGGGGTTTGTTCTTCTGCAATTTCAAAAGGAACTACTTCACCGGGAAGAGTTCCCTCTGGAGTGTCGTCCTCTGAAGTTTCCACAATTGAGATAAGTTCCTCTAGAACGGTTTCCTCTGGACCAGTCTCCTCTGAGGATTTATCTATAACTGTTTCAGTGGGAACAATGATGATAGGTTCTTCCAGGGAATCTGAGGGAGCACCTTCTGTTTCAGTTCCCACATCAACTGCTAGGACATGTTCTTCAGTAGTTCCTGAAGGACTGCTCTTGCAGGAGCAAACTACAGGACCTATGGGAGGAACCTGCAGGAACCTGCAAGAGCAAACTACAGGAACAACTACCACAGCTTCTTGAGGACTAGATTCTTCATGTACGACAGCAGCAGTTTCATCGTGGCCTGCCTGTTCTTCCCCTACAGCTGGGAGTTGTTCAATTGTGATAACTGGATTTAATTGTTCAGAGGCTGGTTCCTCTACTAAAACTGTATCTGATTCAACAGGTGCAGGTTCCTCTGGGAATGCTGGTCCTCCCACCACACCTGGGACTTCTTCTGTGATAACTGGAATATATTCTTCAGAGGCTGGTTCTTCAACAACTGTGTCAGATACAACAGCAGAAGGTTCCACCACACCTGGGACTTGTTCTTCTGTGATAACTGGAATATATTCTTCAGAGGCTGGTTCTTCAACAACTGCGTCAGATACAACAGCAGAAGGTTCCACCACACCTGGGACTTGTTCTTCTGTGATAATTGGAATATATTCTTCAGAGGCTGGTTCCTCAACAACAACTGTGTCAGTTACAACAGCAGAAGTTTCCACCACAGCTGGGACTTGTTCTTCTGCGATAACTGGAATATGTTCTTCAGAGGCTGGTTCCTCAACAACAACTGTGTCAGATATGACAGCAGAAGTTTCCACCACAGCTGGGACTTGTTCTTCTGCGATAACTGGAATATGTTCTTCAGAGGCTGGTTCCTCAACAACAACTGTGTCAGATATGACAGCAGAAGTTTCCACCACAGCTGGGACTTGTTCTTCTGCGATAACTGGAATATGTTCTTCAGAGGCTGGTCCCTCAATAACAACTGTGTCAGATATAACAGCAGAAGGTTCCTCTGGGACTGCTTCTTCCACTTCAGCCGTATCTGGTTGCTCTGTTACGACTGGGAGGAGTTCCTCAGGAGCTGGTTCCTCTGGAGAAAGCTCTTCCAATGTAACTGGACTGTGTTCCTCGTTTGGTTGAACAGGGTTCTCTGGACCTGGTCCCTTGGTAACAACCAGCACTGGCTGCTCATCTTCATTGGGAGGTGGTTCCTCAGCTTCATTAAGAGGTGCATCAGCAACAACTTGAACTGGTTCCCCTGTTACAAAAAGGACAGAATTTTTGTCCATTGAGTGATTTGAGTGATTGACAATGAGTGCTGTAAAATTGCCTACCAAAACAACAGAATCTTTCTAAATGATTTGATTAATGTGCAATTATCATTATTTATTGTCCAGCTTATAATTCCATAATGTTATAGTGCTGAAAATGTTAGCTGATAGTTCAATAATGTAAAAGAACTTGATGAACAAATTGAGGCCTGTTTTCAAAATACAAATATATATGGTTGAGAGTTTGTGTTGCGTCAACTATTAGATCAGCTGTCCGGCAGAAACCAGCTAACTCCATTTTGACGCTTTTGCATTTTTTCCATAAATCAGGGCCATTGAACACCCTTTACGTCTGTGTGTTGGTAAAAAAAAATGTACTAATGAAAAGCATTAAAAAGCGCTTCTGACAAAACCAGCTAACTCCATTGGATCCTCACATTTTCTGCTAAACCAGCGAAGTCGACCGGTTTAGCTGACTCCAGGCTCCACCCCCTTTTGACCTCCAACCTCATTGTGAGCTTGGAGGTCCATTCAGCTGTTCTTATCAATGATGAACAAAACCGCCTAACTTATTTTCATTTCCTGAAAAATGAACATTTTGGAGTTAGCTGGTTCCTGCCGGACATCAGAGATATACTGTAACATGTCATACACTACATGTATGTATATATATAGTACAGTTTAGTACTGCAACATGGCACCCATGGGGGTGGGCCTTGAGGACCCTAATTTAGTTCAAATGTCATACCGGGTGGTATACTATAAGCAGGTGTGTCAGAGAACAGACTAAGCGTTCCCTTAAGTTTTATTAGGTCAATCTGTCTCACTTAATCGTGGCAAAGCAGTCATTCACATTTTATACAGGTCCCAAGATCGAGGGGTTAAATGGAGACAGATGTATTTCCAACTAACAATTTTTAACCAAGAAAATGCCTGGAGCGATATTTCTATATCTAATACAGAAAACATAATATAAATGATATTATATTATTATAGTTTAAGCTACCCAGCAGCACAAAGTAATTCAAATCAGCCCCCAATCCGATAATATGATTGTGAAATGGGCCATTCTGAGTAAAGCATACTTTTACATTGATACTGTAAATATGTTTTGATGGCAATACTTTTGCACTTTTACTCAAGTAAAATATTGAATAGTATTTCTACATTGTAGTGTTGCTGCTTTTACTTAAGTAAAAAACCCTGAGTAGCCTACTTCTTCCACCACTGCCCAACCACCATAAATACAGCAGAAATTTTGGGTTGACCTTATCAAAGTTTGTATGTTTGTAGATTCAAATGTATTCAAATATAGTGTTTTTAAAAATAAATGTGTATCTGTACGTAGACAGTCAATATTCATGAAATGTATGATACAATTCTAACCATCCACTGAGTTAACCACATGAACCCTAGTGACCCTATTCAGAGCATGCTATAGAAGGCGAACGTTCAGCAAAAATAGCCGATCTTCTAGCTGGCAACGCTTTGTGAGCTTGTAGATTGACTATTTTCGGCAAAGATATTTGGTGCAGAGGGAAAAAAAGGAGGGGACCAAGTATAGACCCTGGGGGACAACGGTCAATGAAATATATAGGGTTTAAGTGATTAAGATAATTGCAATAAAGATAACATCTACTGACAGGAAGTTCAGTGATTTCATCTGGTTTCTCGATTACATTTCTTACTTTTTTTCCTAAAAATAAAAACAATTTATTCTACTTATAGCCTTTTTACGTACAAAGGAAATATGTATTAATTCAGTATATTGTAATACTTAAATAACTCTGGTAGCTTTGGACACCCATTCATTTGTCTAATTAACCTGTGGACACTTTCTTTATTATGACCAACTATTCTGTCCTATCCTTAAACTGAAGCACATTGCAATAGCAATTATGACACATACTATAAGTACAGGTTTCCCTACATAAGTGAGGAAATGGCTTACTTATGGGTGCAGTTGAGCATAGTTGCACAGTCAGGACC
Organism: Gymnoscopelus braueri; assembly: GCF_963280865.1. Classification (NCBI taxonomy): domain Eukaryota; kingdom Metazoa; phylum Chordata; class Actinopteri; order Myctophiformes; family Myctophidae; genus Gymnoscopelus; species Gymnoscopelus braueri. Next base: position 37,994,093 of record NC_137612.1, on the reverse strand, counting down.
AGAGCCAGCTGAAGCAGAAGAGTAGCTTTGAACATGATGTCCTCTTGAACTGGAGTCAAAGCAATGTCACACACTGCAACAGAGCAATCGAGGGTCAGCGCCACCGACTCCGATCACAAGAAAATATCCTTCAATTTGCTGTAATTCTCCTGTGGCCTGAAGGAGGAGGACGCTATTGCAATAGGCATGAAGTGGTGTGTCGGTGTGGACGTTGAGGCTATCAGAGGCTATGTATGGACATTACATACTAAGTGAGGGTCTTGGGAGTGCTGGGTAGGGTATAGCATAACACTTTACATGTACTGTATGACCTGACGAGTACCTCAGAGGCACTGCACCCCCTCCCCACACACACACACACATAAACATAAATGCTATTAAAGGTGTCAACCTTGTGGAAAAGAGCATTTGAAATATCTGCTCAGCAGTGGTCAGGATTGACTTTGATGCTATGGCGACAGACAGTGAATGAGTGCAAGAAAGGACATAACATGGTCATAATGTACTCATTTTGACAATACCCTCAAATATAATATAGAAGTATGCCAAATAAAATGCCTAATGAAAGATTTTAACCATAAAATATTCTTTAGTTAATTTTGCTTGCCACAGATTTGTGAGATTTATTCTTTTCGTGTATTATTGTGGCATGTAAGGAATAAAATAACTCCAACTAAGCACATAACATAAGCTGTACTGACTAATGGCATCTTTGCTTACTGTGTAACAGCTACATCTGCTGTTGAAGTCGGCACATGTCTGAAATATGAGCCAAGCACAGAATGTTCAGAATGATGGCTACGGGGAGGGGGGGAAAAAACCTCACAAACAACACACTATTCCACAGTGAAGTTAACATATTTTATTTCTTTTAAGTGCCATTCATGCATATTGGGAACGGGGTGGGCTGGGGGTGGGAGGGTGGGTTGGGGTGGTATTGACAATTCTAATAACACTTGAGTTATTTTACAGCACTAAACCAATACAAAGAGTAGCTGTGTCACCTCATTGGACAGCAAAAGTAATAAACCGTGCAATAACCAAAAAGACAAAAAGGAGAAAAGGAAAACAAATACAAGAAATGACAAAGACAAAATCAAAAAAACGGAAAACGGAACAAAAAAATATATATTATCAACATTGAAACACTGAATGTAGAACCATAGTACAGGTAAAAGGTAGTGTCACACAAAAAGCCAACGCATTTTCATCACATATATACAATATAGATATATACATACTGTGTCACCCTCTCATTGGACAATAACAAAATACTCTATTCTTTTTCCTCCTCTCTTTCATGAATAACACCCGCCCCCCGACTTGATGCCCCACCCCCAAGAGGAAAAAGGGATGATTGAAAAGACATATATTTACAAGAAGCACAACGACACACCAGCACTGAATAAAATAGGCCTCAATCAGCAGTACTTGTTGGCAGTTCTCTCCCATATTGTAACAAGGCTATTTTGTTGTTTTCCTTTTTTTTTATCATGGTAATCTCTCTGGCAGGTTTACCTCCAACGGTATTTAAAAAAATGAAATTGTCTTTAAAAAGCAACTGAATCTACTCACACAGCCACACACGCACACACACAAAACACGAAATTGTGATCCAGTCATTGTTTACGGTTTTCTCTTTTAGCCGCATCCATTCACTCAACTCTCCCGTGGGTTCATGTGGACTCAAGCTGTTTTTTTTTTCTCTTGTAGCTTACAGCGTCATCACAATCTTCACCTGGAAGAATTGTAAACCACCAAACCTTCACACCAACCAGGGGCTGTCAAGATGTTCCCTATTAAAAAGTTTCCAAGTCTCCCAACTAAAGCACACTCATTCTTCAGTCACTGCTGTCTTTACGCATAGCTGCAGAATCTTAACCGATTTGGGTCATTCTGTCTGACCTTTTTGGGTGTCTGATTCATCAATTCTAGCTGCTGAACAAAGCTTAAAAATGTAAATGACTGATTTCCACAGGCAAGGCGAAATGCCACATACAGATGTCATCTGCTCTGGGATACAGACAATACAGTAGAAAGAAATCTCATACTGCCAAATTTGTCGTTGTACAAACGCATTGCTCGCCGAAAATTTACTTATTTTCAAGAGAAATGCATCGCATATAAATTAGGCTTTACTGTCGGAGCAGCAGAAGAGGACTACAAAGTATGAATGCTAGGGGGAAAGAAAATATTAGCTTAAAAGGTTTTTTCTTTTTAAAGAAAAGAATGGCAGTATCAACCACAGAACTAGACTTTACCTGCACAGCACTAGATCTGGCAGGCCTCAACGTGATATGGGACAGTTCTAGCTCCAAAGAAGCACATAACAACTATGTGTCCTGAAGTACAGGTATATCCACTATTTGACCACATGAAACTAAAAAAGTGCCTTTTTTCAAAACAACCAAGATATGTGATATCATCAACAAAAAGCCATGATTGTCATTCAATTATGAAATGAAAACTAGTTACTACTGGAGTCCCCGATCCAGCGAAGTGTTTTAAGTTAAAATCATCAAATATGAAAGTGTGCAAAGGGCTTTAATCATAGTGCCATAAGAGAACAGCACCTGTGTGACTGAGGAGCTGCTCAGTATAGGGACAAGAGAGGACAGGTTTCCAGCACCACTAATGTCTCAGTGCTATGCATGCAAAACCCTTCCTACAAAAATGCATATGTCTCAAATCTGTCTTTATCATCATTTTGTGCATCGGTTTGTTGTGCTCATAGATAGCATAGAGATGATTGCAGCAATCAATCATAGCCCTAAAATCACAATAAAATCAAAACACACCCACACATGCATACGTACGTGTACGTGTGCGTGCACTCACACACACGCGCACACACAATCAAACGAACCGTATAAAGACACATTTCTCATTCTGTTATGATTGTATAATAGCAAATTCTTTACCTATCTGTCACAACAACCAAAAATAGGCAAATTAGAGAAAACATAATATAATTTAGATGTCTGAATTTAACTGAGTAGCAGACATACAGCATATGAAAACTGTAGGCAAGAGAAGGCAAATAGCCACAAACTTGATGATTTTGGATGTAAATTACTTCCCCTATCGCATTTTAGGGAATAGAGACATACCAAGTAAAGACACTTCATGATTAATAAATGCATTCACACCCTTTAGAAAGAGAAAGTTCAGGATCATTTTGAAGCCAAGCCTACAATCCACTATCCAATCATCTGCTCAGTGGTCTTCACACCAGGTTTGCTTGTGAGAAATTGACTCCCAGTAGAATCTGTTAGCTGTGCTCGTCTCTGCTCTGAAAATCACATAGGTACAGAGTCTTCTCAAACAGTTTGCATTCAATTACGTGGATAATTGTTTCACGTCCCACCTTCTTGCACAAGCCTTGCTTATGATCAGGGTCTAGCGCAAAAACAGTAGACCCTAGGCTTGGTTTAGTGATATGTAGACTGGACTTGTAATAATCCACAGCCTTTCCCTTTAAAAATGTGGCTTAAAGTATATCATGGCTCAGGTTATAACACATCCACTTTTCAAGAGGTGCTGATTGCTGTAGCAAACATGAAGAACTTACTTGGGTGGGTGGGGGGGGGTTGAATGACTGTATATCAAAAGGACACAAAATGGTAGTCTTATTTCTCAGTGATCGATCACCATCCACGCACACACATCAGATCCACACATATCAGAGTGGTTGAGACTCTGAAAACAAACAATGAACTAAAATACCGCCAGAACATACTGTATATATATATTTTTTTAAATCACTGTTGTCCCACAGCTAGCTTGTTGCAATGAGCTGGACCAGATGGGTTGGCTCTGAGTTAACAGCTCACTAAGAGGATGACACCTTTTTTGTGATCTCCTTTCCCCCCATTATTTCATTTTTCATTTTATTTTATCTTTTATATATATATATATATATATATACACTGTATATATATATATATATATAGTTTTTTTAATCAAGCCCGGTAAAACACTACACACCCTGTTCATACCCTCAGCTACTGTAAACCTCACATTACCACCAAAACACCCCCCAATATGAGGACCCGAGTCCTCCCAAAAGTGACCAACAACCTCCATCACATTTTACTCAATAAAGGCGGCCTGCGTTTCCTAAAAACAAAACATCAAATAAAATAAAAATTGGGAAGAAAGGGGGGGGGAGAAAAAAAACCAACTATGAGAGAAACTCATCCAAGAGGCAGCTGGGGCCAATGTCAACACGAGAAAGATTACAAGCCGAACAAGTCGCTCAAATCACACAACAGTTATAGAGCGAGGTGGGTGGGCGGGGCGTTAGGAGGCTGCTGCTGGCTATGGACGGGGGGCTGGCTGAGGTGTTGAGGAACATGTGGTTTAGACATGAATGTGTGCCACTTGTCTCCCGACAAGAACGTGAGCCATCACTTAAAACATGTCCGACTAAATATGATTGTCTTCAAAGTAAAATCTTTTTTTTTTTTTTTTTTTGTACGGTTTCGTTTTTGTTTGTAAAAATGTCAGGACTCTCAAGTCTCGTCCGTCTCTCTGTCTCCCAAAAAGTGTCAAATGTCCTTCCGGTATCCCACCCACGATGGCCACCGCCCCCGTCTTTCTTCTCCTCCCCGCAGGCCAGTTTCAGCTCAGCTTTGCACCTCCTCTCACTCTGCTCCTCCCCGCCCGTTGCTTGCCTCCTCTTTTCAAAGGGGAGGTCTTCGGGGCTAGACAATGGAGTCCCAGTCAAAGTCGTCCTGGATGTCGTCGGCTGGCATGCGATGCATCTGGAAGTTTCTAGACGGGATCATGTGCTGCTGGTTCATCTGCGCATGGTGTCCTACGAGGAGAGTCAACGAAGCACATACCAGGGTTATTATTGTAAGCCACATAAACCCTTTACTAGGTTGACATTTCTGATCTACAAGCTCACAACCTGACACGTTGAGGGCTTGGTCTAAAGAAAATAAAATGTTTGCATTATTCTGTTGCTTGCTTTATTTCAGATGTGTAGATGTAGAAAGAAAGAAACGCATTGTAGAGCTGGACATAATTAAACCTTTATTTTTTACATTTGACTGACTGACAACACGCTTAAGTGGTATATTCCATTGATAACTGGTTGTCTCATCACCTGTCATTGTGGGTCCTGCACTGCTCATGGGGGGCATGTGGGGGTATCCCGGGGGGCCCATCATTGACAAGCTTTGTCTAGAGTCCATGTAGAGATTTCCTGTGGAAAAAAACAAAGCAAGAAAAATCCCTCAGTTTATCTATTATATTGGATAACATCCAATGGGCAAGTCAAAATCTAAATAGAATTACAACACAAGTATTGATATAGTAAATTAAATCTTTTTTTTGTATAGTTGTATTTATTGCAATAATAATGTCTTGCCGTCAGACTTGTCTCACGGCACACCCTTTGGGAACCACTGCATTATACAATGTATTGTCTAAATAAATCACTTCAAGGTACAGTAGAGAAATATGATAGATTATTGCTGCATAAACATATCAACCAAATCAGCACCTTGCTAATGTCACACAGTATAAATGGTATACTTCAAATTGACGTAGTAGTGTTTTTTTTTAAAGAGGGTGGGTGACAGACCTGTGTTGAGGTGCTGGCTGGGCTTGTTGGGGTGCATGGAGCCATGGCATACAGAAGGCTGCACTGCCCCCTGTGGCTGGATTACGCCAGTGCGGGCAAAGAACTGATTAATTGACGAGCAGAGGTCTGCAATCTGGGTGGGTTCCAGGGACCAGTTGTTCAGCTCCGCTTGTCTCATGCTCTCCTTCAGTCCTGGGGTACACACACACGCACGCACACACATAATTATTACAACCATCTCTTTCAATATTTGTTACTGCACTCTATTTGTTACTGCACTCTTTAACATTTTAAAATGCACCCTCCGAAATTCAGAAAAGGAGAACCTAATATAGATTCACTTGTCTATTCAATAATATTATACAGTGTAGGAGTGGCCTCTTGTGGGTAATATCTTAAACATTCTACCTTGCAATCCTACAGTATACTGTAATTAGATAAACTGACCTGCTGAGCTTGATGGTTTGGTAATTAAACTTGAAGGCAGTTATGTAATTGAAGAGCTGCTTTTAATTAAACTCTTAATCAACACTACAGTGTCAACCCTTCAGCACTCGATCAAAAGCCAGTGCAGTACATTAGAGCATATCAGCTTCTAGCTCCCAATGTCATTTTATTTGGTTCCAACAGTTTGTAACAGCTGATAGACAAAAGCAATTACGATAATAGACAATTCTATGTTCTTCTTTCTTTCTTATTCTGAGCCAAGTCGATCATGAGATATTGGGTGTGTGTTTGTGCCTTTGTGTGTCCATAAATGCAGCAACACGCATGACTACTTTCCAAACGGTACCTTGGAAAGGTGACAGGTCAACGTCAGCCCAATTATAGCTGCTGGCGATACGGCAGCTTTCTTTCAGTGCATCCAGATTGGGGTACCAGTCAGAGGGCGGACCTGCAGGCGCACACATTAGTTTAGTTTAGTTTTAATTGCACAGGATCCTTTGTAAACAAAACATCTAACAAACGTCAAATACACCAAGCTCATCAGGCTCCAGACCAGAAAACAGTACTGAGTTTTGGCCACCAGGAGGAGCCAGTTGACCCTGCAAAGCCCTCCTGTGCACCAGCCTCTGAATGCAGCATGGCTTTGTTCTCATTACAGAAAAAAACGGCATAAATCAGATGATGATTTACTGTTCAGCGGCCAAGACCAGAACTCAATACCGTCACGCACAGTAAATGATCCGCGCTGATCCCCGACCCAATCCAAATGCGACTAACAGGGTTTTCTGTGTATTCCTACTAGTACGGCTTATGTATGTTTGTGTGCATGTGTGTGTGTTTGAAAGAAACAAGGTGAGAGAATGAGGGTGGTGAAGGGGGGGGGGGGGGGGGGGGTGCAGAGGAAGAGGAGGTGAAACAGGAAGGGGAGGAGGAGGAGGAGGAGGAGGAGGAGGAGGAGTAGGAGGAGAAGGGAAAACCAATGTGATGAAGGCTGCCTGAACAGGATCCGGAGAGTGTCGGAGGGGTGAGCACTGGGTCTTACCTGCGTTGTTGCAGGCCATCTGTTGCTGGGCAGGATGGGGCTGGTGAGAGAGGCTCTGGTGTTGCTGGCCGTGCTGGGAGGGGTGTTGGCTGTGCTGCGTGTGTTGCCCGGGGTGTGGCGTGTGCTGGCCGTGGGACGGGTGCTGCGACGGGTGCTGCCCGTGCTGGCCGTGCTGCTGGGGGTGCTGGGAGTGTTGCGGGTGCTGTTGGTGTTGGCTGTGCTGGGCGTGTTGGCTGTGTTGGTTGTGCTGGCCGTGTTGGCTGTGCGGGCCGCCGCCGCCGTGCTGCGGGGGGATGTGCTGCGTGTGCGGGGAACCGTGGCCGGGGTGGGCCTGGGCAGGGTGGGACAGGGGCACCTGGCCGCCGCCGCTGCTGGAGTGGCTGTTGGGGTGGTTGTTGGACAGGCTGTTCTGGGTGCTGATGGTGCCACTGGGAGAATGCTGATAGGAGCAGGACGTGTGGTTCTGCTGGGAGGAATCCGTTGGAATGCCCATCAGACCTGGGGAGCAGAAGAACACACACACAGTTAGCTTCATGGGACGGCGCACTTTCAGTGCATGAGACGAAAAGGGAAGGAAGGAGATGCACATGTAAAAGCAATCAGTGGACTGAATGTGCATTCATGTCTTCCAATAAGAGGACTTCACTTGTACCCTATATACAGTACTTAGTTGACTGGAGTCTCCCAAGGGTCTATACTAGGCCCCCTCCTTTTTTTCCTCGACACTAAATATCTTCGACAAAAAGAGCCGATATACAATCTACAAACTCACAACGCGTTGCGGTCGAACCCCAAACCATATGAATTCTAGCGTAGGGATGCTAGGGTTCATGTGGTTAAGGAGCTCTTCCCTTGAGACAGACCAGCTGCCATTTTGTTGTACGTAGTTCAGGGAATGACTCAGCATCACTTGTGTCTCTGAGGTTCACATGGCTCAGCCACAGCCTCCTCCTCTCCTCTCCTCTCCAGATAGAAAACAACTCAGTCTTTGACAATTGCATTGTATCGATGCCGTTTCTGAACAGGCACGGCTGCTGCTAGCATGAACATCTGCAAACCCAGCAGCAATCATTTGCATGTGGGGGGGGGGGGGTGAATGGTCTTAAGAGGCCCTGTCCTTCATGGGTTTGGCACGGTAAACCTATTTCACTGGAGTGCTTTTAGAGCTGACTCCAGCCCCGCAACCTCCGCAATCGGCACGTAACACTCACTGCAGGGGTGACAAAGGTGCATCTCTTATCAGCACAGAAAGCCTATTGTCCAACTGGGGAAATACAGAAAGCAATTAACGCAGCCCCAGAATAATAATGCGAGCTCATTACCTATTATCAAAGCCAGTGAATTAGCTCACTGTCTACAGCGGCAGAGTGTGAAATCCTCTCGCTCGATTATTTACGCTTTTTAATTGCTAGGGCTTGTCTGACTAAGAGATTTTATTTTTATGCACATAAAAATGTAACAACTTTCAACTAATGAAACATAGATTATAGATTAAAGGAGAGGAAATACTTTAAAAACATTAGCATGAAATACATTTGATTTGTGAAAGTAGGTTATACAAGGAAGGCTTTGTCTACTTTGTCATAAACCGCTTGTCAAGTGCTCTTTGGTTATCAGTCAATCAGATTACAAACAAAAAGCATTTAGGTCTAAAATGGACTGGCTGGCTTTTGGAAAGCCGCGCTCACCCCAGCCCTATGCAATATATCATATGAATTCACCATCAATATGAAAAATGAACTCCAATCTAGCAGATTTACTGAGGTTTGAAGCTGGATGTGACCTCTTTTACTCATCTAATGAAATGCAGCCTACATGCAAAAAAAATATTTTACACATGATGGGCCTGGATGGACTTCATGTAGAGCAAAAAATGAAAAGCAGGATGAATTACGTATTAATTCTAACTGAACAATTTATCATCTGCAGTAACCCCCCTACACATCCCCGACTAAAATATTAGACACATGAACTCTGAATGTGCGGCTCGGAATGAGCTTGTCCTTGCGGGGGTGGCCACGGACCATGTAAATACCCTATATAGATTTGCACTGCAGGCCAGCCAGCCTATTGAATAACTACTCATTGAACTCAGCAAACTTAATTAGTGCCTAAAGACTCCAGCTGCTAAGACCAAACCGGCATTAGGATGGAACTCAAACCGAGTAATCCAGTTCCAGCACCGTTCCCTCAATAAAAAGGAGCCACGGCTCTCTGGTAGGGGTAAGGAGTAATAAGGACACTCACCCTGTTGGCTGAAGGACTGCTCAAAGACAGACTTGTAAAGGCTGCGGAAGGAGGCACTGAGATCTTCAAAGTCAGAGAACAGGAGCTGCTTGTCCCGCTCTGGCATGTTGTACTGGGGCTGCGGGGGCTGCTGCAGACTCATGGACTGAGACACAGGTTCTGGGTGACTGGTCACCTAAAGGGTGGGGGGGGGGGGGACACAACATGACAAAGACATGTTAAAGTAGTATGTAAAACAGGCAATTCTGACGTTTAACTAGGGCTGAGCAATTAACTGAAAATAATATCAAAACAGATATCTAGAAACAATACCCGACTTAATCTTGCTAATGTACAGAAGGTTAGTCAAATAATTGAGAAGCAGTTTTTTTTCTTGTATAGCAATGAATGGAAATCAAAATTTTTTTTTTGACTAAATCGACAAAATTAATTAGTCTGATAAACCACTTAACCCTGTATTATTGTTGTACGATGGTGGCGTACAAAAAAAGCCAATCTACAAGCTCACAACGCGACACCTATTATGTCATAATTTATGACATGCCTAGAATAGGGACGCTAGGGTTCTTGTGGATAATGGGAATGATGTTAAGGTTTTAAATTGGTATATATTCAAATCTATTCTTTAAGCATCAGATTAAGATCAGAGTAAATGGCATAAACCTGAGTCAACCAACAGCGTAAATGGTAGCGTACAAAGAGAACAATTAAGTTCTACAAAGTGAATAGGATACCAAGTAAACATCAAAGTTTGATCAAACCTAGCATCTGTCTAAACAACATTCTACAACAGTATATGTCTATCTAAACATACATAGCGTATGTGAACAAATAACCAACATCCATCGGGCATAATATAACTAGTACCAAGAATAGTCCAAAACTAGGGAGAGTGCTGGCACACTCTCCAAAAAGTAATACAGGGAGGGAATGAGGAGTGCTAGGGGGTGATTTTCTATTTTCCAGTCAGTCAAAACACTGACTACAACACATAAATCTGTGTTTTCTAAATCAAATAAAGCTGCTACAGTGCCCTACAACACATTCTCAGACTGCTGGGAGTACCACTAATGAATAAAGAGTAATGTAATCGCCATTTAATTTAACACAGCCAATGTTTATTTCAGCTGAGAGATATGACCACATACTGTACATACTGAGAAAACAGAGAAACACAAAGTAGCGCTTCTATATATATTTTTTTCTTTTAGTAGCCCAAAACTAATTTACCCCCTTTTTCTCCCCAATTTAGTCGTTCTGCCAATTAATTCCTCCCCACACACATTTCTGTGTCGTCACTACTGACTCACCTGCCAGTGAGGAGCCCCCACTGGGAGGACGTAGGGCCTTCGTCCTACTCCTCCTGCCCAACACTCCCTGTTGACAGGTGCCACCCCAGCCCGTAGGAGTACGTGAAAGGACCAATATCAACCTCCTCGCCCGGCCTCCCTCCCCCGAACGCGGGCCAATTGTGTTCGCATAAACCCCCGACAAAGCCGGTTGGCACCACGGTGCATTCGAACCCACAACCTCTGTGGTGGTGGGCAGGGACTTTACCACTGTGCCACCGAGCAGCAGTCTTTTAAGGAACAATAGGGTACACGATTTGTCGAAAGAGGTGACAGTAACTCTTGTGAAGAACATTGGGAGGACTTTGACAATAATGGGGTCATGCAGCTCTCACTGCCTCGGCTTGCATAGTATTAAGAGAGCAACTCAAATGGACACAAAGTCAATACTCAGGTGGCCTAGCAAAATGTATATAAAACAAAATCAATATCAACACTTTGTACAAATAAGCATCCATTTACGCATGAATTTGTGTGGGTGATCAATATTATCATGCACTAGCTCTGCGAGCGGGCAAATGCAAGAAGCATTCCCCTCTAGCGATTAGGGTCAGTTATATCAGATCTACCATGGGCAAAGCAGTGACGTCGAAACCTTCATGATTTCACAACCGTCTGTGAGGGCCTCAACCGTGTTCACCTTGCCATAGTCCCGGTACGAGAAGACGGCACATGCCATTTTCTATCTTGGCTCGTTTCAAGCCCTAGATGTGGGCAGACTGTCTAAGTGCAGGGCTACAGTCTGGCTTGGTGGAGTGAAGAGGCAATAATAAAGCCGGAGTGTCTGCTGTGAGCCGCCGCTTCTGCTGTTGAGAGAGAGCACATCCATCAGGCTGGGCCGATCGATGCCCAGCGCCTGGAGCAGAGAGCACTCTAGGATGCGGGAGGACCACACCAAAGAGGGGGCATCTCTGGTGGGAGGACATCAGAGGCAGCGCTTCTCTTTGTCTGGCTTCCAGGAGCGTGCGCATCTCTCCGTTTCCCAAAGCCCCCCACCCCTCTGATGTTGCACTCCAATGCAGGCCCGCCCTGATCCCTTGGTCTGGTGCTGTCTATGGCTGACTCCATCTGAACAGACCCTCCTGGGGCCTGTGCAACGTAATAGCAGTTGTTGGCTAGCGTATGCTTGTAAAATGGATTGTGTAAATTGCATTCTGGGACTGGCAAATTAGCTGCTCCTGCTTTAAATGAATGCAGTAGGGCTGGGCGAGATGGACAAAATCAAATATCACAATACCTTTGACTCGAACCTCGAATAAAAAAATGTGACAATATTGTATTGTGACAATACCAATTCTATTTTTTTTTAAATCTCAAAATGAAAAGAGCTTTTGAGCTTGTAGATCGGCTATTTTTGCTATTTTTGCAAGTATAACATATGGTTTATATAACCAGGAAAATACAAAACTTATCCCATACAGTATCACGATATGTAGTCTCATATCAATAAAATATGGATATTATTGCTCAGCGCTCGGATGTAGCATCCAGAGTGGTCTTACTGGTGTGTAGCTGTGCACGCTGCCCACACTGTTGAGATTGACGGAGGCCAGACTCTGGTCAGACAAGCTGTTGTTAAGGCTGCTTCTCGGGCTGTCGCTGCCTTCCTGGTCTGTGTTGTACAACGCCACCTGAAATACAAAAAAAAAGCCTCCATTAGTGTTAGTTCTCACATGCACACTAGAGCTGCAACTATGCACACACACACACACACACACACACACACACACACACACACACACACACACACACACACACACACACACACACACACACACACACACACACACACACACACACACACACACACACACACACACACACACACACACTTTTATTCCCTCCTGTGCAGCCATTGTCAATCCCCTGGCACGCTGCACACATGCATTTCAAAGTGCACACACAAATACATGCAATAATAAGCATGTTCTATGCCTTATATACAGTCATTATCATACTGATAGTATGTCAGCATTTTTGTGGAATAATGGATTGGGGAGGGGTGAAAAAAAACAGTTAGGAATGCAACATTGGGCTATACTTAACCGACGTAATTGGGTATGGGAATTTAATGCCTCTGCATGAGTGCATAGCGCATGAATCAACTTGCCGTAATGGCTGGCAGAGTGTTTTTTCTTTCTTTTCTTTTCTTCCTGAGAAGTGACAGGGTGTTTGGGAGACCTGGTACATGAGGATGAGCAGACAGACAGCCAGTGACTCCTGCTGAACACGTAAGTTAGTGGGGTGAGATGCACCCCGTGACTAAAAGGTCACACTACCGACGGTGTCATACACATCTGCTCGTGGAGTGCAAATCGGTTTGGGACAGCTCTAACAAAGGTCTTCGGTGCACCCGAGACACTGACCTTTCAATATTAGCTTGTAAAAAAAAAAAACGGAAACAGCCGAGGCACATCAAAACAACAATGTTAATTATGCAAAAAAAAAAAGGCTCAGCCCTCCTGCCCTTCCAAAATATAGTGTCTCACAATTAAGACAATGGGAAGAAGAACAATCTGGATTAATTAATATAATGAGCTCCATGGAGAATAGACACATGTGTGGAGGGTTATTTTTCGTGTTGAGAGCAAGGATGAGTGGAATGGCAGCGATGGTGGTGTGACTGTACACTGGCAGTTTGAGATCAGTGCTCACACAGGCGTGCGTGCGTGTGCCTGTCTGTTTGTCTGTCCGTCTGTCTGTCCTGAGTGTGCCTGCAGCTCATCATGCTGAGTGGAACAGGCCCAGGTTCTGTGATCAGCACAATAATACAGCAGCAGCAACAACAGTAGCCCTCAGGCGATTAACCACATGAACTCTAGCGTCCTTATTCTAATCTGGGCATGGCATAATAGGCAAGAATTTGGCGGAAATGGCAGCTCTACAAGCTGACAATGTGCTGTGAGCTTGTAGATTGGCTATTTTTTGGGAGATTTGGCCGCCAAATGGGTGTCCTTGGCATGTAAACGTTTAAGAACCACAGGTTTCAAAGTGTGACCCGGCCCAGCCCGGTGCCACAGACAGGCCACTGGGCTGCACCGCTGTAGCAAAGGCCTATGGTTGCTGCTAAGGCCACAGCCTGCTGCTGCTGAGGCAACGGGGACACTGGGAAAGCCAGACTGTCCGACTTCCCTCCTCTGACGTGATTGAGCGGATGATTAGCAGGCTGGCTCACCGGCCAGCCGGACACTCACAGGCCGAGCCAGCCAGAGCATCCAATCACACTATGATAATAATAATGGAACTGGGCTGCTTACAGCATGAGACTGAGATGCAGCGATTAAAAAAAAAACACAAACCGAAAAAAATGATAGCGGAGGACGCTGAATCCAGGCAATGTTGTGTAAGGGAGAGTGGGGGAGGGGGAGGAAAGAAGTATGTTTGAGTGTGTATGTGATGTGGTGGGGTAAGAGAAGCTCATTAGTCGACTGTAGCCTTCCACCACTCAGTGTGGGCTTGGCTCCAGTGTTCATTAGCGTGAAGGGGGAACTCAATGAGCAGCTAAGACCGAGGGCTTAGGCATAGTCTGAAAATCAACCCGACAATGCTAATCAAAAACAGTGCACCGCAGAAATATAAATGTTATGTGTAATGAACTCATAAAAGGGGCTTTTAGCCGTAAGTCTCCCACCGCAAAATCTATTTTTACCCACCCTCATCCATAAAGTGTGATCATGTCAAAAACCTCACTGCTCCGCGGTTTTGCTTTGCATAGACCCTACGGTGAAGACGCCCACTTGAGCATGCACATGCACAGATTGAACACCCCAGTCATCTCTCACCCACGTACGCGGCGGGCAAGCACAAACATATGACACATGCCCATGTCCACATGTACGCCACCCGCACACTCAAGTGTATGCACCTCACGCAAACACACACACACACACCCACACACACACATATACCCAGACACAAGCATGCATACACACATACTGGCAAGCATGCTCACACAGGCAGAAGCCCCTCCACGGTAAATACTATGTACGGTGTTAGTTAGCAGGCCAGCGAGTGGCTGTTGCTATTCTTAGCGGTGAATCAAGTAAAAAGCCAGAGGTGTCTTTTACATGGGGGCCTAATCTGTAGCATGAGACATGGATTATGAAATCAAAGCGAGATTGGCCCAGGTGTCTCCAACAATGGCAGCCAGTGTTCAGCAGAAGCCAAGCTCGTAGGATTCAACAGACAGAGCGAGAGACGTGAGGGATAAGGACCAATTTTTTTTTAATTGTCGTACGATAGTGAAGCTCGTTGAAAATAACACATTTTCACACGAAGACTTCCGGGTGAGTGTCCCTGTCGTATGACAAAGTACAAGTCAACCACATTAACTCGGGTATCCCTATTTTGTTCATGTCATTATAGGCTAAATCTTTCAAAAATGTTCACGATTTTTCAAAATGTTTAGAAATGATCTGATCTACCAGCTCACAACATATCGCACCACAATGATGTGCATCCTCTATTTTTTTTATAGCCTAACTATAAAATAGGGCTTAAGTGGTTAAGATGGCAGAAAAGACCAGGCTATTCCTCAGCAAACACACTTCCTCCGCACCCCTCCTCCCTGCCCGTCTTCGCCTTCATCATCACACTCCAGTGCCAGACTTTCATCTCATTCACAGCAACGTTAAGCACGGGACAGCCTCCGAAAACAGCCCGTGTGTAGAGAAAAAAAGAAAAGAAAGAAAGAAAAAAAAAAAAAACAGTCTACGTGAGAAAGGCTGCGAGAAAAAAATGAGAGGGAGGAGAATCTTCCGAGGAATGTCCGACAGCGGAGGGGAGAAAAAAAGGAAAAAAAAATCTCACTGGTTCAGTAGGCCTCCTGCCACTGTCTCCCATTGGTCGACTTTGTAAGGCGGGAACGGAGGAGCGGAGAAAGAGGGAGAGAAAAACAGAGAGGGAATTCCTGTGGCTTGGCACAGTGCACTGAGAGAGGCGTGGCCTGTAGTGTGTTTACTGTGTAAGACAGTGAGAAACAAGCTCTCTCCGAGGAGCCAGGCCTCAGGTCTTGTATGCTATTCCACTTTTGTCTTCCGTTCGCTTCACCACGGCAACAGCGTTTTTGTCACAATCAACAGAACACAAAAGAAACAAATTTATAAAACACGCTTTTACTTTCCATAAACATGTACTGTACACACCACACACACGCGCAAACATAATTCCCTATCAACCGTGATACAGCTGACAAGTTCAGAAGTTGTTTATATTGTTCCATTTTCTGCTACTGACTCCTGTGATTTGGAAAATTAAATGACTTGAGTTATTGAATGGCAGAAGTCCCAGTTCACATTAAAGCTTCTTTATACATTCCCTAAAATTAACACTTTAGCGAGCACATCTTTGTTGTGGTCAGTTGGTCTCTGCATGTACAGTAGTAGGCCTATTAGTTTGCCTGTATGTCTGTAATATTGTCATACTATATTGTCGATGTCCAAAACTGTATTATTTTTTAAAAGTTAAATAGTGAAAATAGCAGATCTACAAGCTCACGATGTGTCACAAAGGGTTGTGAGCTTGTAGATGTGCTACTTTTGTGCAACACTCTTGTATGATGAAGTAGGGTATTAATTTACGCTAACAACATTTGAAACATGGAGATACAAGGTTTCTACCTTCTATATGGATCTCCTTGCCAGCTGTCACTCACAATATAGAAAACACACACACAAGTACTAACATACTCACACTTGTGCTTCCTATTCTCAGCACTCCAGTGCCCCCCACCACACACACACACACACACACACACACACACACACACACACACACACACACACACACACACACACACACACACACACACACACACACACACACACACACACACACACACACACACACACACACACACACACACCTCTTTCCAGGAACGTCACTGTTCAAGGCCAGTTTTCTTTTCTATTTCTTTTTCCAAAGCTTGCAGCAAATGAATAAGCGACTCTTGCAAAGAGCTCCAGAGAGCTGCCCCCACTGGGCCCAGAGGATGAGGGCTTAAGGTTAAAAAGCCTATTTACATTTCTATGCAGTATGCAGCAGTACATGTTGCTTCTCTCTAAGCTTTTAGACCGATTTGAAAAAAAGAGGCTACAGACGAGGGACAGCGCTGTCGACAGGGGTGCTCACCTGTGGCGCCCAGATGTTACGGATAACAGGGGCGCTCACCTGTAGCGCTGTGGCGTTATGATCGACAGGGGCGCTCACCTAGCCTGATTATCAGCCTGAAGCTGCGTGGAGCTTCAGTCTGACATTGGCTGCAGTGTCCGCGATTACCAGGGGGAGGGGATTCAAATTTCCCTAAACCAATCACAAGAGATCCACGGATCCGCCTACATCTGACATCATCGCACAGCTTGTTTTAGCAGATATTCGCTGATTGGCTTGTCGTTAGACCACCCCCGACTCTGATTTGACAGGTTTTTCTTCGACCGTGGAAAGCCATAGGCTCACATTATGACACCAGACCAAGAGGAGCAGTCCACTCAGAGAGTGGGCGGGGTCTATGGTCTGGAACCAGGCTAGCGCTCACCTGTAGCGCTGTGGTGTTATGATCGACATGGGCGCTCACCTGTAGCGCTGTGCTGTTATGATCGACAGGGGCTCTCACCTGTAGCACCGTAGTGCTACGGTTGACAGGGGCCCTCACCTGTAGCACCGTAGTGCTACGGTTGACAGGGGCCCTCGCCTGTAGCACTGTAGTGCTACGGTTGACAGGGGGCGCTCACCTGTAGCGCAGAGATGTTATGATTGATAGGGGGCGCCCACGTGTAGCGATGTGTAGCGATGTGGAGTTATGATGGACAGGGGCGATCACCTGTAGCGCCATGGTGTTGTGATCAACAGGGGTGCTCACCTGTAGCGACATGGTGCTGTGATCGAGAGGGACGCTCACCTATAGCACTGTGGTGTTACGGTCGACAGCCTGTAACACCACCTGTATCGCCGAGGTGTTATGATTGATAGGGGCGCTCACGTGTAGCGCGGTGGAGTTATGCAGACACAAAAGCTGCAGCACAGCTACAGGACTGCAAGTTTCGTCTCCCACAAAAGGTGAGAGCAGAGAGAGCTCCCATGTGGGCGTGGGAGTATCCTATTGCAGGTGTGCCAGGGTGTGTGTAAAGTCTATCCGGTTGCAAAAAGGCCAAGTGTCGGCACAGGCGTCATGTTGCCATGTGGATCACGGTTGGAAAGAGCACGCCGCCCGCTGCTGCAACAAAAACTAAATCTGCCTTGGCTGAGAAGGTGCTGCAGTGCAGATAGGACTCGGAGAGCGTTTCGGTGTGGGCTGCACTGCAACAAAGCTTTAGGCATGCAAGTGTGTATTTCTGTGGTCTTTCGCGCACACGTACGCTTGTGTGTGTGTGTGTGTGTGTGTGAGAGTGTGTCTGTAGGGAACAGTGCTGTAGGTGGTTGGAGAAGTGGGTGGGGTCAAGGTGCAGCTGGTGTAACCAGGTGTGCGCTGGAAGTGGAGCTTGGTTTGTGAGTACCTTGTTAGTCACAGTGTTGATTGCCAGCGTTGGAGAGGCACTTCCAGAGATCATACACTCCATCCCCAAAGACTCGGATTCCAGGCTGTATGGTGTGGAAGCCTGTGGGGGGGATGAATGGGAGGGGGTGGATGGTGTGTGTGTGGGGGGGGGGGGGGAGGAGGAAGGGGGGGGGTACATTGAGAGACAGAAAAAAAAAACACCATTATCCAATTATCAAATATTATAGATCTCACAGCAGGTGCAGCAGAAATGGGGGGGGGGGGGACCAGTATGGTTTTATGGACAAGAGAGGGAGGCATACTGTACCTTCATAACGCACACTGTAGGACAATTTATGAATAACAATAGAATAGCACCACCTTTATTTAGGTCACATTTGAAGTGTGTACCCACCCCCTCCTCCCCCCCCACACACACACAAGTACACACATCCTCTCTTCCTCGCAGCGCGGGTGCACGGTCGAGGGAGATAACTCCGCCATGCCTGTCTCCCAAAACTGCTTACTGTAAGAGGATTGGCTGCCAACAATACCATTTTTTAATTCATGATAAACATAAATGAGATTTCACAAACTCTCAATTTCAATGTCTGAGACTCTTAATGGAATGCCTCGTAGGCAGACGGCGTCTGGGGAGAAGGCTGGTGATGGAGTGTGTGTGTGTGTGTGTGTGTGTGTGTGTGTGTGTGTGTGTGTGTGTGTGTGTGTGTGTGTGTGTGTGTGTGTGTTGCTATACTTGTGAGGTGCAAATGTCCCCACATGTACAGTAGAATTAGAGATATAGACATTGTGAGGACAAGAGAAATGGATGTTTTATGGTTAAAAAATATTTGTAGAGTTCAACTTGAAATTAGGAAAAAGATGAAGAAGTTGGTGTTATGGTTAGGATTAGACATTTAGAAGTTAGGTTTAGGGGTTGGAGCAAGAGTTCTGCCCAATTTATACTTAGTTGTGTGCTGGTATCATGCACCCAAAAATTGCAGATCTACTGTACCAGCTCCAGTAGATCTACTCTTTTTGCCTTTAGGGTTAAAAATGGGAAGATGTTTAAAAATGGCACTCATAAAGTGCCATCCTAAAATGATGATGTCCTCACAAGTATAGAAATACAAAGGTGTGTGCCTGTGTGTGTGTGTGTGTGTGTGTGTGTGTGTGTGTGTGTGTGTGTGTGTGTGTGTGTGTGTGTGTGTGTGTCTGTCTCTGTGTGTTGGGGGTGTGTGGAAGCTGCACATGTATATCACACAGAATACACAGGCTCCACACTCTTCACTTTAGCGCATTCTTTTTGAGTCAGGCTACACATCAGACGAGACGCGGTCTGATTTGACGTCGCTGCAGCACATTAGGATGCAATATGCATGAAATTAATGTACTTTCAACCTCTACGTCTCTTTCCTTACAACACTGAAGAAAGAATCGGCCGCGGCACGCTGGTGACTGCGGCTGCGTTGCCATGCCCAGCGCGTGAACAGGAGCTTCTGGCCCATCTCCGTCACGCCCTGTGTGTGTCGCTGATGCGTTGCGTAAGTTGAGTTGAAATGATGAAGGTGAAAGTGTGTGCGCGTGCGTGCGTGCGTGCACACACCTATATATATATTCCTAGAATTGAACGTAGGTGTAAAGTAGGTGGATATATATATATATATATATATAAAATGTGTATGTATACAGTATAAACGCACACACCTATAATACAAAATGTTCCTAGAATTGAACGTAGGTGTAATGTAGGTGGAATAACACCAGGTTCAGCATAATAGCTTCTTACTGTAAGTTAGTTAAGGATACAAGAACCAAGTATTTTTCTAACCTAATTCATGCTAATAAACACAGCCCTAGATTTTGATTTAACACTGTTGACCGGCTCTTAAATCTTCAAGTGAGGACATTTTAATGTTTTTTCTACAGTGCCAGCCAAGCCATGGTCATACAATACCAAATTCATGGACATAAAACAGTATGTGGTGTTTATGTTATCTATCATCTCTTTTTATTAAGAAATTCATGAAACTGTGTGGGCAAATGAACGTTACATCATGTTAGTGGTGTTTATTAAACAAAAGCGTTACGCTATGCTGGCAGCTGTCACGACTGATAAACTAAAATGATAAAGTGCCTAACATTAAGTGCCTGTTACCTTATTTGCAACAAGTGGAGCATTTGAATAGCACCACCACACTGATCATGATCTTCTGCTACCCGCTCGATAATAAAGTGGGTTTTGTGTGGGTGAATTATGGGTGTTTATTAAACCAAAGCATTGTTGATTATACGTTTTGTAAATGAAAATGCCTAAAATAGATTTATTTGTAACAAGCAATCAAAAGTACTGTTTTTGGCTAAATTAATAATTTCTTGGTTGTGGCTTCTACACAACCAATGCATGCACGACATCTGTATGGCCAAACATTGCCTTTAAAGTGCCATAGTCTGTGGCGTTGGCTTCAGCGTATTCCTGCTTGTTTACAGACAAGGTTGAATGATGTCTGCTCTGATATCATCTTCTGATGTACCTTCCCCTTAATTTACAACTTTAACCACATGAACCCTAGTGTCCCTATTCTGGGGGTGAAAATTTGGCAAAAATAGCAGATTGATAAGCTCACATATAAGCATCAAGGGAAGCGGACGATAGAATAGCCTCCCTGTCACTCTAAGGGAAAGGCCCAACGGGTGTAGTTTTTAAACAACTAAAACGATGGTTAAAAATGTCTCAAACATGTGACCATTGATACATTTTAGATGTGTCAAAAAGGTTTAGATTTTCTATTGGCTAGGTATTAGACTATACAGTAAGTATTTAGGTTGTTAGTTAGGCTTAAATTAGCAACAGTATTTTTTATTTGCAGGCAGTTGTATGTTGTTTTTCTATATTTGTGACATGTTGTCACTGTGGTGTATTTGTATGTGGGACTACGGATGGAAATTCGATTCTAGCTAAATCCGGCATATTAACATGCAATCATGTGTATTGATAGAAACGTTCATTAATGTGCACTGTCCCGGAAATAAACAAGTAAAGTAAAGTTAAAGTACAACGCGTCACGCATTGTGAGCTTGTAGATCAGCTATTTTCGCCAAAGAGAATTGTTATTGGGCGGGGGAAAAGGAGTGAACCTAGTACAGAGCCCTGGGGGACCCTGTCAACTAAGTATAATAGAGGTTAAATGGTTAAGCCAGTTTATGCCCATCCTTATTAGTGAAGTCATGTATTATTGAGGTCTCACATGAAACCATTCTCTTGCCTTGTTGGTGGTATACCCTCCACATTTGTAGATGTGTTCACATTTTTAATAGCCGCCTATCTTCTGAATCTGTACCTGGATATTTTAAAACTGCTTGTGTTCAGTCAAAAGAAAGAAAGAAAGAAAGAAACATGGTCCTGACCCAACCATTTTGTAACAATTACAGGCACATTTCTCAATTACCATTCATAAAAAAATAATTCTGGAAAAGAGTCTCATTAAAACTTCTGGCAGCTATGAAAGACAATAATATAACTGAAGAAAATAAATCTGTTAGAGTCACAAATGATCTTTTGATGAATGCACACACTGATGATTGCTCCATACTGGTTTTGTTGGACTTTAGTAGTGCTGCATTACTTAGGTACTGATCATAATATTCTATATTACAGGGGGTTGGCATATCTGTTTTACAACATATTTGACAACTATTATTATTATTTATCTTATCAATTGGTCGCCATGTTTCCCCCTACATAACACATGTACTTCCCCAAGGAGTACTCCAAGGTTAAACTTTAGGTCTAAAACTGTTTGTAACAAATACATACAGTAGGCACAACATCTCACATTTTTGAGTAATTAACCCCTTATGAGCCTGTGCATAGTCTGAGATCCTCAGACAGGAACCTGCTGGTTGTTCCTGAGTCGAGGCTGAGGACAAAGGGTGACCGTGCCTTTGCTGTTGGGAATCTTCAGCTCTGGAATGACTAGGGCTGTCACGATCATGACATTTTAGATGACAATTGTCATACAAATAATTGCAATTAACGATTTAATTGCGTTTCATACATTTATAAAATAGCGGAAATACGTGTTGTGTCCTGTCTTAGACCTGCTATTTATTTACGTTTTTTTTTTTAAATATGCAAACATCTTCAACAGATGAATTCATACAGAGGAACGTAAACGATACTGACGATTATGCAAAAATAATTGCGATTATCTCATAATTGCGATCAGGCGATTATGTAATAATTGTGACAGGCCTAGGAACAACCTGCTCTCGCTGATCAATCACTTTCTTCTTTTAAATCACTTCTACAAATGTACTTTCATCCAAAGGCCTTTACATAATCTTTAGATTTTATTATTTGATTCTAAATGTTATTAATCACTGCACTTTATATATATATATATATATATATCGTGCTTTTTATTCTGTTGAAGTTATTTTTAAAGTAGTACTTTGTAAACTTGTTTGGATAAGTGCTTTATAAATATAGTCATTATAGTTCTATTCAATGAAAAAAAAATCTATATATATTATTATAGGTGTATACTGTTTGCGTGTGTGTGCATGTGTTTGTGTGTGTGTAAAAAGATTGACGTTTCATGTTTGTCAACTGTGTGTGTGTGTGTGTGTGTGTGTGTGTGTGTGTGTGTGTGTGTGTGTGTGTGTGTGTGTGTGTGTGTGTGTGTGTGTGTGTGTGTGTGTGTGTGTGTGTGTGTGTGTGTGTGTGCCTGTGCGTGTGCATGTGTGTGCGTGCCTAGCCAGCACATTAAAAACTGTCCTGTGTCCAACAGTAGCCTGTGGTCAGCTCCATGCAGGGAGGAGGAGGGCGTAGTGGGGGCCGCAGCAGTGGGATGCCCCAGGGCCAGGTCAGTCTGAGCTCCAGCTCACCAACGTTATGCTGGACCAAGACTCATCCATAATTAAAAGGCAAAAGCTCTGCCGCTCAGAATAACCAGCGCACACAGCCTCGCCATTAATTGATGTTTGTTAAAAAAAATGAGCGAGGAATGCAACGTATGTAATGGCCGCCTCGGGCATAGTTTATTAATAAGGAGCCCACTTCATGACCGGCAAGCAGAGCTACATGGAGCGAGGCAGTTACATAAAGTCTGGATATGAACTCCTACTGGGGCCTGTAACACGAGGTAGGAAGAGGAGGGTGGAGAGATGATGCGAGATGTGACAACAACAACGTATATGTGAGAAGGAGCAGATGAGAAGTGGGGGTGGGGGCGGGGGTGGAGAAAACAACGAAAGAAGAAAATAAAGTGAGGCTGAAACAGAACAGAAATGCACAGGATGGGAAAGAAAGAGGCAAGGTACCAAGGTAGCAGAGTACGATGGCAGAGAGAAGACACAAAAAAACAACAACAGGAGAGCGTATGAGAGATAATAATGGGAGGGATCGTTTCTACCGACTTCTCTACCCAGACTCACCCGCTCTCCGGATCGTGGCCTCTTCTTCGGCCGAGTGGGCAAGGAGTCCTCCTTTGGGTTGGTGTCAATGGCCCAGTAGGAGCCCTGCAGACAGGAGAGCGAACCAGTGAGCTCAGTTCACAACAGGATAGATTCACTTGCAGAGACACACTACAAAAAGGCAATGACCTGGTATCACGGGGATGTTAGTATTGGACTGAGGGACTTCCCCACTGGAAGGACATGACAGAGGAGGCTTCAGACTTTTCTTTGGCATCACTGCATAAAAGCTTTTGCTAATAATGTGCGCACTGCCAACGCACGGGTCTCTTCTGCTAAAATGATTGCAGTCTGTCTTCTTAACCCAAAGCTATGAGTAGAGAGTTGGGTGTTTACTGTATGTGTGTGTTAGTACGAGAGGCTAGGGTGCTCCTGAGTGAGTTTGTACAGTACACAGGCATTGAGGTGAACTGCTAGTGATGGTGGTTTGTGAAATGCTAAACCTCTCCTGAAGCTGGACTTCCTCAGCCCAAGGTGTGTATGTTGCAGCCAGGGGTGAAGGCTCCTCTGCCGCAGACCCAGCAGCTTGGCAGCGCTATATAGCCCTGCCGTGTTGGCTTTCTTCTCAGGTCTGAGCTGGGCTAATCAAGGAGAGAATAGCTCGGGCTGGCTCTGGGGCTGCAGCAAGCAATTCCACACCCAGGCTGCATTATTTATCTCTGCATTCGGGCCCCATTTAATTTATTTTTCAATGGTGCTCCAACCCCCGAAGCCAAAAGCAACACAGCTTACAGTTGTTAAAAATGAGATTTTGAACCCTAAGGCCCTACAAGTTCAGAATTTTATTTTAAATATTTCATACGACCCCCGATAAAGTTCCAATTGTCAAGAGAAAGTGAGATCAGGACCTATACAATTATTTCCTTAGCAGAGAGAATAATTGATATTTCCCAAAGAAAATTCTCTGGGAAAAAGCTGAGACCATCCAGCAATCCATTTCTCAAGAACTGTATTCTATACAATAACGGGTTGCCCACTCTTGTTTGGTTCTTTCTTTGTTTCCCTCATGTGGTTCAAGAAACACAGTGCTGTGCACTTGCATTCACAACCGCTCCAATCATTAAAAAGAGAAAACCCAGGGCTGGCCTATATTCTTCAGGGGGCAAAATGATATGTTTTAATATTTTCAAGGCTTGGGGGTCAATTAACATTTTCCTTGGAGGGAGGAATTATTCACAGCGCAATCAAGCGGAGATGAAGAGACATTTCATAACGATGTGAGGCTAGAGTTAAAATGCTGAAAAACCTCATTACGCTTCCCCCACGTTCCTGACAAGAGGTTTTCAAGCGCCGGACGGAGGACGTGAATGAGGGCACCATTAAGGTGAGATGCAGAAACTTGCACGTGTGATCCGAGCGTGTCTCAGTGTTAATATTTAGCCGTTAACCGTTTCAATTAGAGCTCCTGGAGGCGACACAAACCGATGACTGTTAGAGAGAGCCAGGCAGGGTGACGTTTCTTTTAATTAGGCAAAAAGGAAAAAAATTAAAAGAGGATTCTTCCAAGTTCAACCCCTTGGGAAGGGAGTTTCTGCATTTCCCTGCTTGTCCCCCCCAGAGACTTACTACCAGAAAAAAACAAACCCACATAAAGAGTTGTTAAATTATTCACAAATATACTGCATTATACTGTAGCAATGCCTAGTGAGTCTATGGCGTCTGGTACTGTAGTGGAATTACAGTAAGCACTGTGCAGCATTGAAAAACAAAAGCTCTGCCGATTGTTAACACTTTGCCTGCCAATCACGAGTATAACCGTTGATGAAAAATACACCCGTTTACTGCCAAAAAAATCCATCCACGAGTATAACCGTTTTTCAAAAAAAAAAAAAAAAAAAGTTTTTTTTTTTTTTTTTTTTTTGGTCTTTTTTTTTTTCAA
Organism: Gymnoscopelus braueri; assembly: GCF_963280865.1. Classification (NCBI taxonomy): domain Eukaryota; kingdom Metazoa; phylum Chordata; class Actinopteri; order Myctophiformes; family Myctophidae; genus Gymnoscopelus; species Gymnoscopelus braueri. The sequence continues at coordinate 37,968,587 of NC_137612.1, read as the reverse complement.
TTTATCCACACAGAACCAGAGATATCACGATCCAAAGATTTCTAGCTCCATTCACTCCTTGGTTAACTTATTACTTTAAAATCCTGTATCTCGGCTCCTAAAAATTAAAAATTTAAACACTGGCACTGGGGGAAGTAAAATAAAAAAAACCCTCTGGCAGGGAATGTGTTAACAACTTAAGCTCTTTTTTATACATTGGCGTTTTGAAAACAGCCGATCTACAAGCTCACAACGTGTTGCGATGTGATGCATCACAAACTTGTAGATCTGCTATTTTTGTAAGACATTTGAAACATTTCGATAATGTTTGCCTATAATGACATGCCCAAAATAGTGATGCCAGGGTCAATGTGTTAAAGAACAACCTCTGAAGGGAAATGATAGCACAATTTTTCAGTATATAATCGGTGTATATAAAAACGTATATGTTCCACGTTCTGTCTCAACCTTGTAATTACACTGGTTATCAGTCACTGCAGATCGATGCTAAAGTCCATGACATGAGGCCAGGTAAGATAAAATGTAAAAAAAAATATGTAATGGAAGTAAACACTTCGCTTCGACTTCGCTTTCCCACCTCCAAGGTAGACAGGATATGCGTGCACACATGTGTACTGTACATACCAAGCATCATCTCTTACACAATCTCAGAGAGAGAGAGAGAGAGAAAGAGAGAGAGAGAGAGAGAGTGAGAGAGAGAGAGATATTGTGTGAGAGAGTGACATGCCTCTCCTATCTCATCCAACCAGGAGTTCTTATATCCCTGCCACATTACAATATTGATGCAACGAATCACGAGCGGCTAGCGCCTCTTTGAAGTTGTCTTCAGGGGGGGAAGGGAGTGAGGAAAATTCCAAATTAAACATTAAGGATGCGAGCATGTTGGCCATGCATTTGGAATGGGATCCATACAGCAATAGATTATTTTGTATTTAGTGGAGCAGGTCCCAGGAGTGTCAATATCAGAGGATTACAGCAAAACATGAAATTAGCATTCAGTCCCCATCCTCTACAGAGCTGAGCGTATCTCTTCATGCCTCTGTATGTGTGTGTGTGTGTGTGTGTGTGTGTGTGTTGTCTGTGGGAGTGTGTACAATTATTTGTGTAGTTCCCCGAGCATGTGTAGTACACTCTCCGAGTGCCTGGATGGAATCTAGGTTAGGCTACATATGGTTAGACCTATGCAGCCCTTTATCACACTAAATATATGCTCGTAGACGCCAGATATACAAACGACCGAATACATCAGAGGACGTCCCTCGAGATTCTGAGGTAAAACAAGATGGGAAATAATATTTGGGTGGTCCTAGACACAAACTCTCCCACCTTAACATGTTGGTCTCTGTCTATACATCCGTATAGGAAGGGGTAAGAGAGAGTGAGAGAGAGAGCGTAGTGAAGCACGTTAGACGACAACACCCAAGAGCAAGTGGGCTGCGGCGAATCTGTTGTAGCATTGCTCTACCATCCATTGGCATTTCACCACATCTCCTGGACTGCTTTGGTCTCCGAGAGGAGTTACATTTGCCATGCTATTTTGTAGGGGGCGGAAGGTTCATAATAGATTATGAGCATGCCATGCATTTCCAGACTGTCAGGGCCCTGGCAGCCGTTCAAAACTAACATTTTTCTACAGCAGATAACACGAGATGCAAAGTTTTGCAACAATAAGCTGCTGCTACATCCAAAAAACTGTGCATACTAGGGGATTCATTCCACTCAATCGAGCGTCACTCTGAATCTATGTGGTTTCAGAGAAAAATAGACAGATGAATGAATAAATAATGCATCTTACCTTCCCTGGGTCATCTTTGGAACGAGGCACTTTGAGAAAACACTTGTTCAATGACAGATTGTGCCGTATTGAGTTCTGTGAGGGGAGAGAAAGAGAGAGAGAGAGGACAAGGTTAGTAAACATGTATCGAAAAGAAAAACCCTGCAATGTGGGAACAAGTGTGTTGTAACTGGATGGACAGAGAGTATCGGTGCCAGCAGCCGCGGAATCGCTACCAAGAAAGGCGGGCAACCTGTGGGCATGTAGCAGTCTATCATTTACATTTATTCACAACTCCTGTTGCCAAGGTCAGATGGCTTCGCCGGCCCGACCCCTGCGTGGTACGCGGCCAACAACCGTGTCCAGATTTCACAGGGCACCAGACTGCATGAAGCCTCCACGCAGGAAACGATACATTTTGTTGACGCCTAGCAAGCTGCATTCTAGTGACAGAACATATCGAATTCCACGGGTGCCAAAAAAATATAAGCCAGAAGGAATATCCCACACTGGGATGTCTGCTGATAGCAAAGACTGATATTAATTAATGCTTCAGCACTAGGGTCCTGGGGGGGAGGGGGGGGGGTCTAAATTATGTAGATCATTTTGGAAGTTAACTCATTACAGTGTTACAAGCTACTTCACGCCACTGGAGAAGAGGGGAGGAGGTTTTTAACCATCTGCCTGATGGAGGAGGCTGAAAACAGCCATGATGCCTGCAGAGTGGTGCTGCTCAAGGCCTGGGTTAGCCAGTCACAGCCAGCGCCCCCCCAGAACCAGCTGGAGCCGGGCCAGAACGAGGCTTAGTGGAGCCACTGACTGCACGTTTCCCCTCTCCACTTTGTGGAGTAGTATTGACAGATGGCCGCTCTAAAAAGCTTTGGGATTCTCAGATGAGTTGAATGGACGCACGCGAGATAAGTACTGTGTGTGTGTGTGTGTGCGTGCGTGAGAGAGAGAGCAGGCGTGTTTGTGTGTGTGTGTGTGTGTGTGTGTGTGTGTGTGTGTGTGTGTGTGTGTGTGTGTGTGTGTGTGTGTGTGTGCATGTGCATGTGCATGTGCACGTGCACGCGTGCGAGAGAGAGGCAGAGAGAGAAAACGAAAAAGAGAGAGAGACCCCCGAGCACATTAGATTGGAGCTGCTTGTACATTACTATAGACAATTATACCTCAGGAGAGACGATAATGACAGCCTCGTTGTAATGCTGTCAATCTTGCTGTTGAAATCCCCCTGAAATGCCAATGCAATCCACGAGAAGTGGACCAGCTCTATTCTCCTATAAGCATATAATGGGGTGGAGGGGCGGTCCACAGTCAAACTGGCAGAAGGAAAGAGTGTGTGAAGACCTACCCTATACAGTAAAATAAAAAATGTTACACTATCAGAGTTAAAGTAACACTGCAGATTTTACCGTGTAGCCGAGGAATGGCTCAGTCTAATTGGATCAGAGACAACACAAAATCCCTAGCTTGGGTACCGACACAAAAGCAAAAGACGTTCTCACACATCGTTTACTGCCAGACTGGCCAACTAAACACACACAGGTTTTCAGACTAATGATAATCACAATCAGTCTAATTTAAATGTACTTTTATGTAACATCTCAAAGACAGTTTAGTCTGTGGAAATTACAGAGATCATGTTAATAAAGGATTCAAGGTAAAAAATGAACAAATGTGTAGTTAGGTCACTAAAGCCGGATTTATACCACTTGCGCCAGTGTTGTCGCAATACAACATTGGGAGCTTGAGCTCGTATATCAGGTATTTTCAGCACACAACAGGGTATAAATTAGGCTCAACACTCAATACTGTAGGTGCCTAGTGTTAAGTCCGTAGTATACCCAATAAGTGATGGGCCTAGTGTTAAGGTTGCAGTGTACTTTTTTTCCCCTCCAAACACAGACGTTATCAAATGTAACTCAATATCATAAACGGGCCTAGTGTTAAGGCCGTAGTATATTCAATACAGGCCTAGTGTTAAGGCTGTAGTATACAAAATACGTGAGAGGCCTTAAAGGCTGTAGTATACTCAATAAGTGATGAGCCTTGTGTTAAGGCCGTAGTATACTCGATAAGAACAAAAACTTTTTTGGAACACTGCAGAGCAAAAAAGTGTAAAAGATTATTCTGCAGGAGTGTTTCCTCTCATAGTGGTTTGGACACACTATTTTCCCACACAGAGCCAACCCATGCGGTGGAGTATTTACACACAAGACTTGTCAGACAGGTGCGGGCGAGCATGAACATTTTTGAGTTTGCTCACAGCATGGCTGTGGAGCTCGGGGCCCAACTGCATGATAGAACTTATGAACCAGGCTCAGGACTAGACCATTGGTTCTCAAAGTGGGGTCCGGGGACCCCCAGGGGGTCCCCAGCAAAATGTATGACTAAAGCAGCACAATAATTTTAACCACTTTAACCTTTTATACTTTGGCCATTCAAAAATAGCAGACGTAAAAGCTCATAGCGTGGCACCGAGTGCCGTGCTATGAGCTTGTAGATCTGCTATTTTTGAAAAATCGGGAAAATTTGTGCAAACCTTTGAATATATTTATTTTTTAAAGCAAACATTTGTACTCAAATCTTTGCTTCTGGGGGTCCCTGGAACAAAATATTTTCAGATGGGGGTCCGCGGCCAAATACATAGCATTTTGGGGGTCCTTGACATGAAAACGTTTGAGAACCACTGGACTAGACTACTGTACGTACGTCCAGGCCCCCCTTCTGCACGGACTGCGCTGTCAGCAACCAACCACGTCCACTACACATGAAATACTGTAACCTTGTGCTGTCAGCCACTCTTGGATGGACTGCATGCCACTGCTGCCTAAAAGCCTCACTACACAGACACACATTAGTGTGACTGAATAAAACAATGTGACCCCCAAGAGCGATACAATCATACATAGTGGATGGTGACAAAACAGCTGTGAAGGGCCCTTTGTTTAGTATGCTATATGCTACTTTAAAACACTAAAAGATGCCTCCAGCAGGGAAAGGCCTCAGTGGGAGCCAGCGTGTGATGCAGACTTTGCAACATCATACAGTACCACTCCTTATGCCTGATTTATACTTTTATCTCTTGTACTTACTTGTAAACACGACAACGCGTTGTGAGCTTGTAGATCAACTACTTTCGATGCACTACACTGGTTCAGCCAAGTACAAATCAGGCCTTTAGCACTTAAAACCATGTACCTTTTACAACTCGATGAAAGTGTGTGTGTGTGTGTGTGTGTGTGTGTGTGTGTGTGTGTGTGTGTGTGTGTGTGTGTGTGTGTGTGTGTGTGTGTGTGTGTGTGTGTGTGTGTGTGTGTGTGGCATTCCCATGCTTCGGTGCCACAGGAACAGAAGCATTACCGTGCCTTCTGGTGGCCCTAAATCATTGATACAGTCAAGCAGGCAGGTTTACTTTTTAATGGACTCTCCCTGGCTGCTCTCCTCTCCTGACAAGGACCCCGTGCCCGTATGACGGGCTGCATTATATCAAGCACACTCTCTCCTCTCCGCCTGGGCCGGCACGGACGCCACTGGCTGGGGGTCATTTAATGCGAGAGGAGGTGAACCGGAGTGGAGTGAACTGAGGCGATTAAAAGTACATTATAATAACCACACTGGAGGCAAAATGTTGGAGGAGAACATGATGTGACCACATTTGAGGGGCCTTAGCGTCCTCCTTATAGAGTGGGGGGGCAGGGGCGGGCGAGGGGAGGGTCCTCCTGTAGAGAGTGTGTGTCTTTGTGTGCGTAATCATTCATCATAGCTTTTTGAATAGTTCTATATAATGCAATAATAACGCGTGGTCGTCACAAAATCCCAAGGAGCACCTGGACGTGTCTCACAGCACAGCTTTTGGGAGCCACTGATTCAGCGTAACACGCAAATGTTTAAGAACCAAAGTTCCCTACACACCGGGAGCGTGACGAATAAACGATCCGTCGGAGAGCATTTCACATCAAACTATTCATTTGGTGATGCTTCATTCACACAGGTTGATGCTTTTAACTCAACCTTGTTTTGAAATAAATGTGCGTCGCTTTATTGCCACGTAATACATATATATTTAAAGTAATACTAGGTAACTTTTTCAACAAAACTAAAGTTAAATTGTATATCTTTTGTGAGTGGCAAATGTTTCACAACACCCACTCCATGAATTTCACCCCCGAAAGCCTTTTATAAACTATTTTCTATTGAAACGGTGGCTAGGGTAGTCATTCCCGTGGAAAATGAAAACGGAAACGGAAATGCACCGGTTTCCTGTTTGGCCAGGAACTACCGCGCTAATAACAAAAAGGAATCTCACGCTGTTTGTAGGATTTGAAGATCGAAAAACAACAGCAAAAGAAAACACAGCTCACGGTAACTAAAGCTCCACTGGCTAAGAGAAACGATCCACAGATAGTATAAAACAATTAAAAGAACGCTTTTTGAAACGCTTCCGTCTTCCGGTGAAAACAAATGGAATTCTGGGTAACGCAGGAATAAACGAACGACCTGCAGTGACGGTAATGACCAGCAGAGGCTGCAAAAAAATCGTTATTTGTGGACCTGCATTGTATTACTTTAATGTGTTTATTGGGTTTTTAAGATTTTTTTTCCAAACACTAATTTAATACATGACACGAACAGCAGTTTAAATTTAAACAGTATACAGCTAAAGACGGATGCAGGTCTGTGCCGGAGTGGCAGAGAACCGACAGCCAGCAGACAGCAGGCCGAACCAGCGTGGAAGATGAAAGTGAAGTTAAGTAGTAGAGGTCAGGGAGGCCAGTGTGAGCGCTGGTAGACAAAGTGAGTCAGACACAGCTCTCTGCAGGGGGTCTGGCTCAAGTGCTGCCCAGCATCTACCTGCAACCGCCGACAGAGCGCTTCTCTCTCTGTGTGTGTGTGTGTGTTGGGGGGGGCATCTATACACCCTACACACACACACACCAGAATGTCTCCCCTAACGAACGGTGGTGATTTAACGCGCCAGGACAGCAATGGAGACGAAAGCACCTCCACCCCCTCCCCTCATCTAACCCCCACCATACCGCGGAGGCGGCCATCATGGGGGGAAAATAGGTCAGGCTGACCTCTGTGTTCTCCGTGTCAGACGTTCAGAAGTGAGCTAAAGGGACAGGCTGTGTCAGACCACTGTTCCTCACACACGGGTGGGGGGGGGGGGCCTCCTGGCTTGCACACACTCCGAGACGCCCAGGGGAGTGCGCCCCGCGCCGTGAGAGGTCGCGCATGTACAGCATGTGCGCCCAGAGACCGCTTGAACGCTGGGAACGGATGAGTGTGATACCCACACACGCCGAGTCTCACACTTCTCATGCCCACACTCGGTCGCACTTCATTTCTAAACGCAGTGCACATGCATGCATGCATGTATGTGGCTAGGGTGGGTGAGACAGGAATACGCTGGTTATGTGGGTTTTTTAAGAAGTGACAAGTGTGACAGTGTGGGTGTGAAAAGACCCGGTACAACACTCACACATGCGCGCGCACGCGTAGACGCACCTGCACGTGCATGCACACAGCTGCTACCCTCAAACTTCCCACTCAGCATAAAGCCAGACGGTGAGCTATCGCTTGGTTTGTGGCTTCAGTTAAAACATTCATCATATGACGAGGAGCTTAAGACGACCTAGAAGTGCTCTGAAAAGTGTTTAGATTCAACTACAAACAAAAGGAAACTTAAACACCCCTGGATTTGGAGCCTTGAGATCAAAGTGGGTTTTAAATCCCCCCTGCCTGTCTCTGTGTGTGTGTGTGTGTGTGTGTGTGTGTGTGTGTGTGTGTGTGTGTGTGTGTGTGTGTGTGTGTGTGTGTGTGTGTGTGTGTGTGTGTGTGTGTGTGTGTGGCTGATCTTGGTGACTACAAGGTTGATCAGTTTCTTTTGCAAAACACGCGGCCACAAGCCCACATTGGATGAACACCAAAATATACATTCATAAACATAACATAACCAAAAGTCCCAGATCATGAAGGTCTTAATGTCCGTGCAGCACATACAACTCAGCCCGAAGCCGTCATGTCTCAAGTCCCTTTTATACAGTTTTAGAGCAGAGGTTCTCAACCTTTTCCGTGTCAAGGACACCCAAAGTGATGCTTATAATATTGGCCGCAGACCCCAATCTGACAAGATTTCGCGCCAGGGACCCCCAGGAGAAAAGATTTGTGTTGTCTAAATGTTTCCAAATTGTTCACATACTGATGCGATGCGACACATATGAGCTTGTAGATCTGCTATTTTTGAACAGCCAAAGTATAAAATAGGGTTAAAGTGGTTAAACTGATTGACACATTTTCCTTGGGACCCTCTAGAAGCCCCTCAAGGACCCCTGAGGGTCCCCGGACCGGAGTGCTGTTCGCCAACGCATGCACCAAAACGTATAAAGTCTGATACAGCACTGTCTTGAAATAACAGATGGTTCTTACAGATTTGAAAACAACATGTTTTGTGTGATTTGATTGTCGACATCCCTACTGACTTTAACATTAAATGTCAAGAATGGGATGTCTCTCTCTCTCTCTCCATCACATCTCATGTGGATTGTCTGAGCTCTCTGTCATTGACATCATGTCAATTATACTACAGTGCTTACTTCCTCTCGTCAAGGACTCGCAAAACCACTATTGGCAGTGATGGGAGAAGTACTCGCAAGTATTACTTGAGTAAAAGTATCGATACTGCAATGTAGATCATTCTCTGTTACAAGTAGAAGTACCGTATTAAAAGTTTACTTGAGTAAAAGTACAAGGTATCAGCATCAAGAACGGATAGCTGGTCTACTGTATTCTATCAAATAAAGGCAGAAAAGGCCAAAAGAATATCTCTCTCTCACACACACACACACACACACACACACACACACACACACACACACAAAAGTACCAAAAGTAAGTACTCATTGTGCAGAATGTAGACAATATTTTTTACCCACTTTTTCTCCCCAATTTAGTTGTTTTGCCAATTGATTCCTTCCCACTCATATTTCTGTGTGTTGTCACTGCTGTTGTATCCTACTGGCTCACCTGCCAGTAAGGAGCCCCCACCGGGAGGACGTAGAAGAGCCTTCGTCCTACTCCTCCCGCCCAACACTCCCCGCTGACAGGTGCCGCCCCAGCCAGTAGGAGTCCTCACCCATGACTGACCTCCCCCGAACACGAGCCAATAACACGGGCCAATTGTGTATAGACGCTTGACAAAGCCGGACGCACCATGGTGCATTCGAACCCACAACCTCCACGGTGGTGGGTAGATACTTTACCCCTGCGCCACCCGAGCACCAGAATGTCCCATTTCACAAGTTCAAAATGTATAAAAGATCTTTCAGAAATAGTCAATCTACAAGGTCACATTGTGTCGCATATCGACGCATTATGAGCTTGTAGAGCTGCTATTTTCAAATGGGTAAAATATATATAGTTATAGTGGAGTAAAAATACAATATTTTCCTCTGAGATGTAGTGGGGCAGAAGTAAAAGTACTGAAAAAATACTGAAGAAAGTAAAAATACCGTACAATGATACTTCAGTACAGCACTTGAGTACATGTACTAGTTACTTTACACCACTGACTATTGGCCACCGGCCAGCAAAAACCCAACACTTACATCTCAAATCACAACCTTTGACTGGTGAAGACTTTGACTTCCATTACAGAGTAGGTTTAATGACAGCAATCTAACCCTAACCCTTTGAAAGATGGAGAGGGGTAGACAGTGAATGTGTAGGAGAGAGAGAGAGAAGGCGGAAGACAGTAGGGACGATGTACTGGTAATCACATGCTGCACTACTGTTTCAAGGCTCTAGGTAGTAATTTCACTGCATACATCGTTATTATTATTAGGAAATGCCTCCTGACGTAGATTTACTGGCCGCACCTTTCTAGTTGCCTTCTGTGTGTGTGTGTGTGTGTGTGTGTGTGTGTGTGTGTGTGTGTGTGTGTGTGTGTGTGTGTGTGTGTGTGTGTGTGTGTGTGTGTGTGTGTGTGTGTGTGTGTGTGTGTGTGTGTGTGTGTGTGTGTGTGTGTGTGTGTGTGTGTGTGTGTGTATGTGCAACAGGAAGCATGTTAAAAGTGTCAGGATGGAAACTAGCAGTTACATCACCAGGACGTCCTTTACAGAAGATTTATGCTCGATTCATACTTGGTTGCGCGGCGTACCACGCACCGGAAATAGCTGATATACGAGCTTGTAGATCTGCTATTTCCGGTGAGGGACACCAGCGCGAAACCAAGTATAAATCAGGCTTAATGACGCTTTCAGCCAAACGTTGCAAACAGGAGAACTCGCAACTTCAAATTAAATCACCATTAAAGAGTACCCAAGTCCCAGGGTAAGTCTGTGACGTAGTCTAAGGCGAGGTTAGTTCAGGAGACAGTCGACATGATTCAGTGTCCAATCACAAAACAATTACTTTTAGAGCCTGATCTTTGAGTCTGATCCCGAATTTTGGAGAGTCCACTCCTAGACCACCAATTACTATAATATTTTGTCAAAAAGTGCATTGAAAAAATGAGATTCGAAGTTGAAGTTTCAAACATTTAATTTATAAGTAACAAAAATAAGCAGGCATAGAGGTAAATCAGCACCACTGCAGAGGTCCGGGTTAGAAACAGTGTAGTGTTTTAGTAAAGCGTGTTGTTTACATCAGCACCATGCATCACAGTTACAGTATAATACAGTAGGTAAAACCTATGACAATAAAACCAAAACATATTGGCATCGTTATCTGACAACAAGACCATGGAAATCAGTAATCGATAGGGATAGTTATTGGAAACTCATAACTACTGCCCCTCGCCCATTACTAACCCAATTTTATTATCACCGTCTCATATACATTTTTTTATTACATTTCTTTATTTGCGACTAGACAAGTCCCAGGGCAGTGTGGCCACTTTCAGTGCAATGATGCTACTACTATAGTCTTGCCTCAGTCATTCATACCCCTTAGCCACAGGTCAATGAGAGGTCATGCTTTTTCTCACACAGTTGTTTGCTTTGTCTGGTTTCCTTCTCGTCTTTACAGACACTTCATCATAGATATTTGAAGTGGCAACAAGGGCCAGGATAATCTTTCTCTTTACAAGACTGTTTTGTGTACCCATAAGCCCTGCAGTGTGGGCTCTCTTCTCCTTCAAAGTTCAAGTGAAAAGACATGTTTATTCAATGGAAATCGGGGTTAAACATAAAAGTAATATAAAGCCTGACCGATGTATCGGTCTGGTGCCAGTCAATCAGTCATTATCTGATTTCTTTTTAATGCAGCCGATGAGTCCCGATTCTTTAACCCCTTTCAACCTATCCTTATGTTTGGGAATGTCATTCTAGCCAATAATGTTCAAAAGCATTTTTTTCAATAGGGCTTAAGTGGCTAAGCAATTATAAACAAATACTGATAAACTGAGCGATACATGGAGCATCTCCCTTGTAGGATGGATGGAGTAAGCACAGAGAGACCAAGCAGACAACCAAAGAGACTGGGAGTGAAGCTGCAGTGATAAGACGCAGGTAGGTGGGCTGTTGTATTTTTAGGCTGCTTTTAGACCTTATGGCACGTCCAGCGTCACACACCGTGCAGCAGGCGTGCACTGCGGCCTCAGAGACTTAGGCAGGGGTTACAGAATGTAGCGCCTTCACAAGCGGCTATTTGTAGTGGCCGTGGGAAGGAGTGCCGTGCAGGATAGCACTGCATTCACTCAGCAAGGAACCACTTCTCAACACCCGCCCCCCCCCCCCCCCCCAAAAAAAAAAAAAACCCCCAAAAAACCCACAACATGGTCGGATGAACACACACACACACACACACATACAAGTAGGTGTGAAGTACAGTTTGTTGGGGTGCAATCACAGGCAGATTTAATCCTGTTCGCAGCGTGAAGAGAAGTGACCCTAAAGCCAGCGAAACGAGGCTCCTCTTTGATGGAAATAAGGACAGGGTGTTGTTATGAGCCCCACTTTTAACATTCTGCCAACCTGACCCGCGTCCCCCCTCCACACCTCCTGTGTTGTGTTCCATATCACAATACGGTACGCTATTAACTAAGGCATACCAGGGTATTTAGCAATCTGAAGGTATGATTTTCAATACCGACAAAAAAATAGAACCATAATACACTGCCACGTATATGCATTTATCTTGAGATGATTTCTTCCAACTATTAGCAAAATTATTTTATTCAGCTGCCAGTCTGTCACCAGTGACTCACGTCATCACTGTCCAGCCCAATGATGTGTCGGGACTCGGTATCCACCGCAGCAACAAGTGACATCGGATCCTCCAGCAACGTACAGTATGCTGAATCTATGGAAGGAAGTTCTATTCAGTATTCTATGGGCCATAAGTACCAAAACCCAGCAAGACAAATTGCATTATTGTTGGCACATATTGTATTGACTTGCCTTGCAAATTTGCATGTTCACGCGTTATGCTCCTCAAAGTGAGTGTTCTTTCTGTGAGTCTGCCACGTGCAGAATGATGCACTCCTCATTATAGATAGCTCATGGACATCGGTTATTTGAAGGGCCTGCCTCTGCCTCTCACCTGCTTTTAAAGTTCATTGACGAATATGTATTGACATCAAAACGTTGTCTTTTATTTGCACCCTACAAATTAAAAAGGCTCCAACTGTCTGAGTTGCTCCAGTGCCTTCATTCTTTTTGCTAGACTAATTGCACATTAGACACACTGCATTGTAGGCTGGACAATGTCATATATGCCAAAATGACTTCTATCACCAGCAGCCTTTACATTATTTGTATTATTATTATGATGTTTTCTTTACATAAATACCATCATATATACCACAGGGAAAAGTCAGGAAGGTATGAAAAAATAAATACCGCCCATGCCTAACACCTACAGTGCAGCATTGAGATACTCAAAGAGCCCCCGCAGTGGCAGAATTTAAGAGCAACGTCTGTTTCACCATTTTTCAAATAATCTAAGTGTCAAGTAGTTTGATACAAAAGACAAAAGGCGAGCATTCTTCGTCCGTGATTTATTTTGCCAAAGAATGCCGTTCTATCTATAATGCGGTCATCATATGGACCAAAGTGATTAGAGCACTCAAAGAAGTCAGGTATAAGCCTCCATTGCTCTTTAGCATTACTCAAGTGTTATAAAAAATAGCAATCTATCAACACAACTTTCGATCTGCACTACAAATCTCCCCGGCCAATTGGCTGTTAGTCTCCCTCTATACCCCATTCCAACAGAACAGCGAGTAGCGGTAGACACATGCCGCGGAGCTCTCCTGCTTTGAGCCAAGCTATAGTATACCGGGAGACCTGAAGCCCATACTGGAAAACCCATGAAGTCAACTATAACGATTTTCGACTTCATTCTTTTTCCAACCGGCTTCAAAGGCATTTGATCTGCCTCCCTTGGCATCTAGTAGCAGTGTGTTGGCATGCTAGGTTTAAAATCCCTTAGTCTGTCTCTGATCTTTACCTGCTTGTATGTTGTTTTAATAAAACATGAACGAGTGTTTGCTGCAGCAAAACGCATGCCAAGGTGAAAACCTGTAATGAATATAAGAACCTTATTACGCCATGAAAGGTGAGGTCTGGCTGGCGTGGTGGGAAAGACAAAAGCGAAAAGGCAAACTAGAAAACCTGCAATCACGGTCAATAATTTTAACCATAGATGCCATGCAGGTCATGTGGCATAGCACACTGAGGTATTGTAGTAATTAAAACTCAACAGCCACTTCTGCAAAGTGAGACGATACTATGGTGATGTTGTTCCCTCCTTCTTCACCAACAGTATGCACTGGGCTAAATTAAATACATTTTTCATTTGTTAAGTTCATATCATGATGGCAATTCATGAAAGAAGTTATATAAGTGGTTATATGCATGTAATCAACAAAGATATGACATTATGGATTCAAGGGCATCATTCTCATACTGTATGTAGCAATTACGCTTTATGGAAATGCTTTTTTAATATATTGAAGTTTAATATCAGATTGAATTAATTTGATTAAAAACATATTTAAAAATGTTGTTTAAAATGTTTATCAATTTGTTTGCTTATAATTTAATTGTTCTCAAATAGAACATTGCATTTGAATTTTACTTGTATTACTTTTTACAAAGTGTCAGTAATTGGTGGTCTAGGACTCTTCAAAATCCTCTCGGCATCGGACCTAAATATCTGGCATCAGTCGGGCTCTAAAAAGGTTCACCTTCGGATAATTTTCCAAGAGCTTCAGATGCAGAAAAGTACAATACTACCACAGGCTTTCTTAAGCCCACGTACATATGTTAAATTCTGGGTACACCCACTGAGGAGGCATGAGAGCTGACAAACAAGGTGATGTGTTTACATCAGCAGCATATAGGTGGAACGTTTTCCGGAGGGGCAACTCCGCACCTCCCAACAGCAGGACAGGTAAACGTTACGCAGAAGACGCCAATATATGTTTCATCAGCAGCACATGCATTGCGTGGGGAGGCGTTCAATTTAGACAGATTCTGACAAACGAATACCTTGAACGCTACTCGGCGGTTCCCGACAATATCAGTAAGCCTGGTTACAATCTACAGGCTTGAGCCATCTGCACGTCGACCAAAGCAATCCCAAAGATGTCTACGCAAACGCAGAGTAATGGCCGTATCTGAGCTTTGCCCTGGTCTGACAGCGTGCGAGATCCTCCACAGCGCAGATTGCAAGTGTAGCAATCCAACTTTATCTAAAAAGTAATTTTGGTGTGGGTAATCCAAGGATAGCTCAACCTGTAGTGCTCACACAATAGGCTGAGCCAACACAAAACCCCCTAGTTCTCAAGTGGCACATAAGAAGTTTATGAATGCCGCACCAAGGATGTTCCCTTTTCAACAGAAGCAGCAGGGTTAGAGACCAAAAACTCCAATAGAAGTGTGCTGAACTCCATCTCACTCAGCTGCGCATACACCCACATCCCCTCTCTCTTTGTTGCTTTAAGGCCAACCTTGGAATGGATGTGCGGAAATTCTAGGCAACATTCAGAGTTCTTTTCTAGGTGCACCCAAGGTTACAGGCCCGGCTTGAATTGCTACATTGGAAATTTGAGCATTTCCTTACAAATTTGGGTGGGGGGATAGGGAGTTTGGAGGATGGGTGGGTGGATGGTGGTGCCCATTTGAAAAGATGTGCGAAAAATGGACTTAACCACATTCGCCTTCGCATCCCTATTCCGGGCAGGTCATAATAGGCCAGTAAGGCCACCATTCAGTGAAAATAGGCAAACATTCAGCAAAAATGGCAGATCTACTAATTGTAAATTGGCTTTTTTCGCTATTTGACGTACAACGTCAATGTTTAAGTGGCTAATGGAACACTGGATGACAGGTCAATGCTACAGTATGACAAAAGATTACAAGCCATTCATCTGAAGCCTCTTTCAATCAGTCCTTTAGAGAGCTCTCCCTAACAGCGCGTGCGCACACACTCACACACACACACACACACACACACACACTTAAAGGGCTTTCCACCTTGCCTGTGTTGTTGCTCCACTCACTAAACTACTTCCCATTGCACAGTAAGCAGTGTAAAGCCAAGGATGTCACACCCTACAGAAAAGCTCAAATTATTGCTCACCAAGACCATGCACAATGACAGGCACTGCTCCATTAAGTGGATTACTTCAGAACATTCCTGACCTTTGACAGGCCGGTCAATGGCAGACTAGAGCCATGCAGAGTTGGAGGGGATGCAAACCATTTACGTAAATGAGCGTAGGGGTGCAACACTTAAACAAACTAATCAATTTAATCAATTGTAAAATAATTATCAATTTAGAATTATTAATAATCGAATTTTCCAAAAATTTTCAGAAATAGATAAAGAAGCTAACCTACAAGATCACAACACGCATTGTGACCTTGTAGATCGTTTTTTTGATACTTTTGTGTGACACTATTGTGCGACACCGTTTGTGCGACAATCAATTTGGCTGATTCCTATAAAACAAAAAATATCATAAAAACATATTGATAATTCTATTAATCAAAAAGGTTATTGATATAATAATAAGATAAGATAATCGATAGTTGCAGCCCTAAATGAAGAAAAAAAAAACTATATACAGTGGTGGGAGGTTAAGCCGACGGTCAGTACAACATAGCAGACTCAAGGCATGACGATACTACACTGGAGACATGTCTGGAAAACGCAAGCACAACCTCTACTCCTATACCGGGTGTCTAAACTCATGATGAGTTAGCTCAGCAGAGAGGAAATAAAGTCAATTGACAGGTTTTCAAATGGGGAGAAACACAGCCCATACTGTTAGGCTCGGCCACTGGAGGCGAACTGGGAAACTGCTCAAGACTGACAGTATCAGTAAGGATAGACGCCTTCCACAGTACTCTAAATTGGGTCTGGTTCTCTGAGCAATGCTTGCTTGCATTTTTTTCTCCCATGTTACCATACAGGGCTCTCTCTCTCTCTCTCTCACTCTCACTCTCTGCCTTTTCCCCGTTCTGCAGAGGCGGTGCAAGGCCATAAGAGACGGGAGGCAAAGTGACATCCTCCAGTTTATCCTCCCTGAAAGCCTTCGCATGCTTTCAGTTCCACATGAGGGATCTGATGAAAGCCGTTTGTCAGTCTGCCACTTAATTATCAGCCAGCAGAGGAGCCTCTGATACCGTCCTCTGACAATGGCTCACAGCAGCCCACTGACGACGCTACCCACTAACAATGAGCGACTAACACTGCAGCGTCTAATGGTGGTGTGGTAGTGCCAACCACTTAAAAGAGTCAGACAAATTACGCAAACGGCACAGCCAGCCTTTTCTGTGCCTTTCCCCAGATGTCCCTCAACTGCAGTGATTCTCAACTTTCTTTTATATATCAAGGACCCCGGGTTTACTATGCAATAGGCCACAGATCCCCATTTGATATGGGGTTATTTTTTAATTGTTAATTTTACTCTGAGAGGGTCCAAATGGAACTAAATCCATCCGTAAGGGTCAAACTTTCTATCAATACTTTAGCTGGGGACCCCCTGGAACCCCCTCAAGGACCCCTGGGGGTCCCCGGACCCCATGTTGAGAACCAGTGCTCTACTGCACAGGAAGGGAAAAACATATATTCAATATTATATACCATGCACGGCATGTTATCGGTGAGTTGAAATAAATGGAAACAGAGAAGCAATAAGTCCTTGTTTGAAATGATATTAGCTCTGGCGGAGGGAAAAACAAAGCCCGGTTTGACCTTTTAGCCTATATTTCTCTGCATGTGTACACAAACATCACAGAGCTTACTGTATGCAGCTGCTCAATATGCACACTACCATGCGCCTGCAAATAAAACACGACGTCACCACGCGCACTCCTTAACCTTCTTGCTTGTGTAATAGTCATGTTCATTTGGCTGCTGACTGCTCAAAAAACAAATAGCGACTGCAGGCATCTACCGCAATTACTCCAGCGTGGAGCGGGAAGCCAAAAAAGAAGTAATTTCCACGAGTTCTAACCTTACCGGGGGAAGCCAACTAGAAACTCGATATCATCAGAGTGAAATCAGGCATTCGTATTTCACATTCCCCGTCATGGTGGAGGGGAAAATGACGTGTCATCTATGATTGAAAAGCACCACAGACCGAGGGATCGGCCTCATCACGACCATGCTTGACTCGTCTGGCATCGTACAGTGTACTCGCCATGCCTGGCAGCTACTACACAAGACGACACGCATGATGTGTTCGGTTACACGACAAGGAAATCCCTAAACATATAGGAGAAATAGAGCAGCTCCATGGTCAGTGATGGACAGTAACCAAGTACATTTACTTGAGTATTGTACTACATTGCAAAGACAAATATTGTACCTTTTACTCCACTACTCTTCTAGGGAGGGAAAAAGTATGTGATGAATTAACCACTTAACCCCTTTCAAATATAGTGAAAATACCAGATCTACAAGCTCACAACACGTCGCAAAGCTTGTAGATCGGCTATTTTTATTTGCTCAATTTCAATACAGCAATGCATTGATATAAAAAAGAAAATGTACTTTGTATTTAAAGAAGTATTTTTTAAAAGCAAGTACTCCAGGAGTGCAGGAGTATCCATACTTTGACTCTAAGTACTGGGTTTGAATACTTTGTCCACCACCGTCTTCTCATTTGGCTCTCATTTGGGAACAGACAGGTAAGGAGAGTCTCTGTAAGATCGAGCCTAGTCTCTCAATGTGAAAGGCCTGAAGAGGCATTAACTGAAACAAGCTATTAACCATCATCAATAGTCATTTAGACAAATCATTCACAGTAAAATCCTCAGTGTTCATTTAGTTTACACAGTTAAACGTTAACACTGAGGATTTTACTGTGTACTGTACTTGATGAGGGTTGGCTCTTTCGCGATAACCTGTCCACTGGGAATGTAAAACATACAACTTTTAAAGGCTCTTTTTAACCACTTTCAACCTGGGCATGTGATTATACAAAATTCATAGTCTGTCCTATGGTGAAAATAGTTGATCTACAAGCCCAGATTGTGCGTGTAGATCTGCTATTTTTGACACGTGACGACATCATACAACAAAGCGTCCCTATTCCACTAGCCATACTAAGCGAACATTTGGCACAAATAACAGATCTAGCTTGTAGATTGGCTCTTTTCTGCGATACGATTTGGTGAAGAGGGAAAAAAAGGAGCGGACCAAGTATAGATCCCTGGTGGACCCCGGGTAATGAAGTACAGCATATAGGGTTTAAGTGGTTAATGTGTACCTATTTCTTTCAACAACAACAAAAAAGTTAATCGAGGCCACACCACAGCAACCCCCTAAACCCATCCCATCACTATCCCCCAACAGTCCATTAGCCAAGTTAATGCCGAGCTGCCAGACTTACTGACCCATAAATAATACATTGCGGTGGTCAAGAGAGGCCAGACACCTCGGTGCACCCCTCCATCCCACTACACGGCCACATTAATGGACTAATTCAGATGCAATTAACTGGCAGGGAGAGGCTATGGCCTTGTGGCCGCCGGAGCACAGGCTGAAGGGCTCACAGCCAGGGCTAGGATAACAATCCCTATGCACATGCACACACACACACACACACCATTTACATGCAGTGTGAAAGCCAGCACATTCACACAGAATCTAGCCTTAATAATCAGCAACTAGAGGGCCAAAGACAATCGGTGAAATATCGCCCTAGTCACAGTACAGTAACACTCTATATGTTTATTCATAAAAATGCTGTTTATGTAGTGTCCTTGGGAAGTACAGAGTGTCCGCCTCTGCCAGTAAACCACCTGCACCTTACCTATAGCCAACATCAGCATCCGAGGACACAGTCTGAAATGCTTACACAGCCCCTCGCTCCAAAACTAATTTCATCCGTTTCTTTTTTGGCCGTTGTTTGTTAATGGAGGTTTTCGGCGGGATAAATTAACTGCAGAAAAACCCCCACTGAGGAGCGGTGACATTGACAAACGAGCAATTACAGGAGCGATATTCATGTGTCACATCCGCGGCCGGCATGACCCGCGATTAGCCCCGCTGATGCCGAATGCGAGATGTGAGCGTTTATGCCTGTCAATACCGGCGCCTGGGACGTCCGCGCGGCCCGTGCTGGCATGTCATTCATCACGGGCTCCGCTCCGCTGCCACAGCTGTGTCACTAACCCCCTCATCCAACACCCCCCTCCCTCATCCAACTACCCTCCCCTCACAGACCGCTGACCCCGCTGAGGACGCGGCGGAGAGGACGATCAAATATCACTCTGGGAGTGGGAGAAGGAGTCAGCGGTCCATCCCCGCTACACCGACAGGACCGACAGAGGACAAAAAATACTTTTCCTACACATCCTCAGCCCTGCCAACGTCTTTATCGACAGTGTCGCTTAAAGCCAGGCGGCAGCCGAATCGTGCAAAGAAGACACAACACTCCTTTCATTCGGCAGTGATTGTGAACGGTAGAGTGAAGCCATTAGCCTCGGGGAGGCTGACACAAAGGGCGACAGAGGTTAAGTGATTACCATAGAGGGGAGAGAAGGATGGATTGAAACAACGACCAAATTAAACGACATCAGCCAGGCATGTTCTCACGATAATTACTTGCCGTGCAGATTTCATCAATATGCCAATCATCGGAGCGAGGCGAGGCTATTCTTCCTTTTTAGACTCGTAGTAGTGAATGACCAGCAAGCCAGGATGTAGAGGCTCTAATGCCGTGTTCCCAGTCAGTGTAACTCCATACTCGGTGGAGGGGCTTGCCTCAGTCAAGCTGCTGAGAGCAGACCTTTGGCCAAATCAGCAGTCTCAGGTTGCCATAGACTTTGTGAAGGACGTGCTCCAGGCACTGCTACTTGGTCCTGTTGCATTTTCCCCTTTCATTTCCAAAAAGGAAACACTATGTGCATGCAAGAACCCTGGCAGATGAATTAACTGCAAAGCTGCACAGGAGGTAAACGCTTCTACAGGGAGAGCAGGCTACCTCAATTATGGATATTATTAATTATATCCAGCGAAGACCAGGATAAAAAGAGAGAGAAATATATCACAGTCCCACATGAAAAGTTACAAAGAAAACAAAGTCATCTACTTTTTTTCTCTTTAAGATGTTTATGAAAATTGTATTTTGAGCGGATGGCAGTAGTATGGCGGATGGCCCAGCTTAGGCATATTTAACAGGGCAGATTCAGTGTTAAAGGCAGATTGCAAGGCCCGGGCTCTATTTATAGCTTGCAGAATTCATCATGGCTCAGTGCCTCTCCGTCTCCCTTTTACCCCTAGCTCCCTCTGTCAGGGCAAAATCAGTTCACCTATAAGAGGCCGCACTCAGGATTTACCATAACAATGAGGGTCCATGTGTCCGCTTTGAATTCAAAACAACATAGCAACAACATATGCTTTCATAATGGGGTTTCTGTAAAAGGCAAGATCTCACTGACATCTCAGTAGTGAATGAAGCCCTTAATGGCAAATAAAATTATATTAAGCTGTATACAACCAACGGGGGAAACTAGTACCATACAATGGAAAGCTACAGTAGTAGTGAAAATGCAAGAAAAACTAAAAAAGGTAGGGTTTCCATTGAAACTCCTCTACCGAAGGAATGATGACTGCAGGGTCTCGGAGCGGCTCCCAGCAGCCCTTAATTTTTCTCCTCAGAAGAACCTGAGAACCATCTAATGATTTTTCCAGTTATATGGCTTGTTTTTTAAGTGCCTCAAATTCCTCAGCAGTTCATAATTTTAACTACGACGCTGGGGTGATTTTCTCGCCCAACTGTCTCCACTTCAGGCTTCAGATCTGAGACAAAGCCAGGGCACGGCCCATTGGAGGTGATGATCTCAGTCACCACATAAACGAGCCGCTCTGGAAAAGACATGCAAAACCTCCTCCCTTTCTCTGGCTATGAAAGACTCATATCGGTCTCAGCAATATCAGTCTACCAAACCTGTAGCCTCATGGCTTTGGCTGTACCCTCATGGCTTGACCTTCATCCAAAAGAGCATAACATTTCATCAAGCTAGGGTTAGGAGGAACCTAGCTACCCAGGCCCTTTTTTCCTTATGCAAATGATAATTTAATGCTGCTCACAACTGACCCAATAATGCAGAGTACGAAATTATTATTATTATTTTTAAGAAATGCCTGAAATGGTGACCCATCAAGTGTGTATCCCCATCAAGAGGCAAAGGCTGCATCTGTGTCCGCTGCCATTGTATTAGTGCATTATTAGTATATCCAATGTATTACAAATGAATAATAATAGAAATAGAGTAGAACCAAAAGTGGCAGCCTAAGTGGTGAGTCTCCAAAGGAGACAGTCAGGTATCAACTTAGTTTAATAGATCTCATTATCACAGTGCAGGAAGCACATTCAATCAATATGACTGATGGCTGTGCCTAACAACTAAAACGATGGACTGCTCCACCCCACATCATCGAGCAAAGACAGCAGGCAGGGGAGAAGAGCGTCGGGTTCAAAGACTCTCTCAAAGAATAGCAGAACCTATAGATATAGGGGGGTGACCTGTGGAAGTCACGGCCACGAGTGTGGAGAAGAGAGATACAGTTACATATAAAATTGAAGCCAAGAGCTCTGCACAGGCCTGCGGGACACGAGAGATTGACTCCAGAGCCCCGCGGCCTTTTTATGTTCTCTGCTGCTACAGTCGACTCTTCACTCAGCAGAGTGTGGGGACAGCAAGCTCTTGCCAAATGCATCCGAGAATGGAGGCCTGCCAGCCTGCACTCCCCGCCCACTCTGCGGGGCAGAGCGTGAGCAGTGGGGCACCGGTAGGCGGGCGCAAGGTGAGGCTGGTGGGCGGACGGCCAGGCAGGAGCTTCCTGACACGGGAACCCGCCTCACAGCAGGATCAAACCGGCTGCCGAATGAATCACTACCACTCCCACCACCTGACAAAGTCAGCATCGAGGCCGACACACAGCCACTTCTGCTGTCTCCACAATTAACAAGCAATCTGGGAGAGGCAACAACAACAACGGTGAAAAAAAGAAACGCTAAAAATACCACCGTGGAAAGCAGCTCACTCAGATTGCATCTCAAAAATACAGCTCGCTTCGCAACGGACTTTGATACAACGTGAGAAATTGTCTTCTAAAATGCGATCATATCTTGGGAGGGTGCAGAGAAGAGAGGGTTGGAGTGTAGAGGGGAAGCAGTGTAGCTCTCTAAATATGCATCTCAGCTGCTGAATAATTCAATATCAGCAAAGTGTTTTAAAATGTAAATGCTTGCTTTACAGCGTAATGATGATACAGGCTAGAGGAGCGGATGGAGGTATCGGAGACTACTAGGACTGAAGCAATTTTACACCTTCAGATTCCAGGCCCCGCAAACTTAAGCTTGAGGTGGGAGATAGGGCAAGGGAGCGCAATAAGCTCATACCTGACCGATCACATTTAAATAGGCAACAGGAGCGGGGAAGGGATTTTCTGAGCTGTGGCTGTAGTCACGAGTGAGATGCAGGAACATTATCTCACGGGTAAATAATGTCCCGGAGGACCAGTACAGTAGCTCCCCAAACAGCTTCTCGTAAAATAGAAAAGTGCTCCAGGCTTCTATTATTAAGCCCCCAATCCAATGGGAAGGCCAACCTTTGATCTGTTTAGGGTGCTGTGTATTTGCATTTTATAATGAGATCAAAGAGGCAAGGTCCAGGGCCCCTGCGGAAGGCAGCGCGCTGTGCCCCATCTCTGCACACTGGACGATTTACAGACCAAAGCTATGTTTCCCCCATTAACAAGATCATGTAAGAGCTGCGGGCCTGAGGGAGAATGCAGGGGGAGACTCCACTGTTTGTTAGGCAATCAACAGCAGCCTACATTCTTCTCCTGTTAATTCTCTTTTCTCTGCGCACAGGTGCAGAAAAGGGGGGAATGGTGCCAGCAGCAACAATCTCCTCCACAGTCAGAGTTCAAGAGCAAACATTTCAAGCATTTTTAAACTGGTTGAGAATTGCTCCACATTTTCTTTGGCATTCTTCACCGGGGAGCAACACAGAGGGGAATGTACGCTCGTTGCCTGAAGTGAGACTACAGCCAAGGAAGGAGGGCTTGAGAAGACCATGGGGGTCAACGTGTGTGGGCGCTAGCGTTACGTGTCGTACTGTTGCCCAAGGCAGTGGTTCCCAACGCGTTCCTCAGGACCCCCGTGGTACTACTGGTTTTCCATCCTACTAGCATAGCGTTCACCTAGCAATAACCTAGTGAATACTAGTTGGACCTGGTAGAATAGAACACCAGCAATACTGGGTGCTAAGGGTCCCATCATTAATAAAGTTGATATTTTTTTTGTTTTGGTTTCTCCATCCCCATGTAATGCGACTTTGAGTACCTAAAAAAGCGCTATATAAATCTGAGACATTATTATTATTATTATCAACCAACAGCTGCAGGTGTAGAGCAGGTGGTTTTCAGAGACCCCAAGTTGTCCTTGAAGGGCTTCCTCTACAAAATTAGTATTTTAACTGTGACCAGTGACCACTAGTATTACCCAATGTAAGGGTAGGTAATATAACAAACAATATCATACTTATTCAATAATTTAAAAACTATGTTCCTCAGTCCTCCTTATATTAAATGGTCCGCCAAAATGTCCTTTTGGGGGCCTGTGATAAAATGGGAAACCTCCCAGGCCCTAGGGACCCCCATAGAGAATTGGAGAAAATCACACATGTTAGCCTAAGAAGCTTTGAAAGATCCGAGTTGGATAAACCAGAGCTTCGCTGTCATCATTTGTGGGTGCTCACATCTGCCACACGTTTTCTGTAGAAACTGATCAGATTAGATCCCATTTCGTAGCAGGATTATAAACCTGTTTTCTTGTAAACAGAGATTTAATATCTCTGTAGATAACAGGAGCTTTGGCATAGACCAGATGACCCGTAATCCTCTAATATCCATACATTTACATGGATGTATATGCATGTCGCACGAGACTCAATACTAATGTATTTGAGAGAAGCTGTATGTCTGAATTAGCAGGGAGGAGGTGTGAGTGGGGAGCTTTGGCTGAACACAATCAAGTTCGACTTCAAGTTTATAGTCAAATCAAAAGTTTAACCACATGAACCCTATTCTGGGGGCGAACATTTGGCAAAAGTAGACAACTAGACATGGAAACTTGGTTTAGCGGGCAAAGGGAAGGGACCAAGTATAGACCCCTGGTCAACTGAATATAGGAATTAAGTGGTTAAAGGTGTAAAAGTGGGTGAAAGGGTGCCAAATAACAAAAGGAAATATACTTAAGGTGTGTACACAAAAAAGATGGGGTCTAATAAAGGTATGGCTTCATGTGGATTTCAGATATAATCTGGCTATGACATCATCTATGACATCAGTCATCTTCTATGATGTATCTAGTATACTGTATGTGTCTCCACATTTGGGTAAGGTTTCACCCCAGTCTGACCACCTTTGACAGCCATTATAAAATTTAAGTTAAATATTTCCAAAAATGTAAAACACATGTGAATGAAAATGTGGGAAGTTACTTCGGTCTATACTGGCAGCATGCACAAGACATTCTGTCCAGCGGTTTGCAAGATTAGCTCCGGACACACAGACTCACAGTCCCGTTTTTAGATAAAGAGCCACGGCGTAACAAAATATTAAAATAAAAATAAGGCAGAGTACCTCAGTCTAAAAGAGATCCAATCTATGGTCTATGTGCTGGACAAACGAGTCCGACAGATCAACAGTAAAAAAATATATATCTGCACTTTTTTTGTTTCCGATTATTCAACGATTTTATCTCAGACGATCTTCATAATGAATTAGAGTACCTCAGTCTCCCATGCAAATCACTTAAGAGATCATCAAAGCAGAACAGTAAAACTCTCAGTGTCAATTTAGGATTTCACTGTGTAGAGGGGTTAAGTACTGTACTTTAAATTCATTAGCCAGTGCGAGATCCAGTCTGTGTCAAAAGTTTAAAGACCCAAAGCCAAACGTCTTGACAACATTACAACACTGCTGAGCGCCGTTCCTGACAGGCAGAGGAAGAACAACTCCTCCTAAACCATAGTGGAGGAAGAGGATTGTAGCCTTTTAATCTGGGAAATGTCATCAAGGTTAGCACACATTTTGCCTGTAATGATGCTGGCTGACTGACTTGGATTGGATTGAGCATGGGGTTACGGTGCAGTATACCCAGAAAAAAAGCATAAACACACACAAAGGCCTGCAGTGGGAAGGTGTTGCAAAGAACAATGTAATTCATCCCAACATGTAGGACCTACATTGGTAACCTCTCTCCCTCTCCCTAAATATATATTTATATATATACATACTGTATATGCAATGAAAACTGACAGTGTCTGGAGAATGAAATATCCCTGGGCAACTTGGCAGATCTTTAAGCAGAAGTCATGTTTGCTTTACAAAAAGAAGAAATAGGCAGTGCAATCTTTTCCTGCCCTCTTGTAGCTATAGAGGCTATTTAACTGACAGCCAGCAAGACTCCTTATTTCGGCAACCTGCGAATATTAATCATAAGTGCTTCAGAGAGCTTGAGAGGGTGTAAGAAAGCGCCATCTAATTGCCTACTCATAGACGCCCGGTGCATATTCGCACTTGTGAATGCGGCATTCATATTTTTTGACCTTGATAAATTATCTGTTCTTATTGACAGCACTTATTGATATTTCTTAAAAGCGTGGGCTAATGGAGTTCTATTGAGATGATTAAATGAGTTGCGGCGCGCGGATTAGCCCGGTCTCATCTCGCCGCCACAGCCTGCATTATCATACAGAACAGACGTGTGCGTGCGCGGAGTCCTAAATTCCTGCAACTGACATCTCCAGGGGAATAGAGGAGTGATGACTACATCCGACCTACATTCACCCCACCCAGGCATGCTGGCTTCCAACGGCTTGCGTGTGCACACACACACACACACATACACAAATACACACACACACACTATATTAGAGACAACATCTCTAATATAGAGATGTTGTCGCAATTTATGGTGGGGATATCACTCCTGCATGCCTTTCAAAGAATTACACAAATTCAATTAGGTGTGTACATGCTACTGTTCCTGACACAGTCTCTCCATGTCATTGATTTTGTATGCCTGACAAAACAAGCCAAACAGACATTTTAATAGGCTTTACAAGCTCCCGGTGACCTCCTCGGAGAAATATTTACTCATAATATACTACATCTATTATAGGGTTTTCCCTGGCTTTAAGAGAGGCTTAGTTGCTAATATAATTTGTGCGATGGGGTTTGAAGAATTTAAGAGCACAACAAAAATCTCAAGGAGCAAACACAACATTTATTGGAAGCCATTCAGTAGCCCCAGGCAATGAAAAGGCACTACTAAAAGTTGGAACTTGTTCAAAATTCCTTTCATGCAGTGACAAAATACAAAAGATGCGCGCATAAAACGCTGCATAATTGTACGTTTCAGATATTTTGGTGGTCAGAATTTTTTTAAACCACCGCAGGGGAAAACCCCATATTAGTGAGAATTATGCGGGGAAAAAAATCTGATGCAGTCTGGAGCTTATATGCGAACATCTTCAAAAACCAAGCTTCCTGTGAACGATGCAACAGCATCCTGGTTGGTGTGGTGTGTGTGTGCGTGTGCGTGTGCGTGTGCGTGTGCGTGTGCGTGTGCGTGTGCGTGTGCGTGTGCGTGTGCGTGTGTGCGCGTGGTGGGAGTGTTTTGACAGCTAGTGCCCACGATAACACCAATACTATACTTGCAAACTTTAACTAAGCAAGTGGTTGAAAAGACTTGTTTTTTAATATACAGTCTCATGCAGTCACTCTTTACATTAGACCACGT
This sequence comes from Gymnoscopelus braueri, assembly GCF_963280865.1. NCBI lineage: Eukaryota > Metazoa > Chordata > Actinopteri > Myctophiformes > Myctophidae > Gymnoscopelus > Gymnoscopelus braueri. The sequence continues at coordinate 37,941,528 of NC_137612.1, read as the reverse complement.
AGATTGGCAATTTTCGTGTAAAATATTCAGTGTAGAGCAAAAACAGGAGAGGGCCTAGTATAGAGCCCTAGGGAATCCTAGGGAAACTAAGTATAGGGTTTACTGTAAGTTATTGCTCGTAAGAATACTACACTGACTTAATGTCATGATAGGACAAAGATCTGAAGACATTCACAAGCTTGTGCTTTGGTACATTAACATCTAGTTAGTTTACTTAAACTATTATAATTAATGATCAATAAAAGTATAAATATACATAGGGTTGTCACTGTCAGGTATATAAATTCCACCTCCTCCCATTTGAAAATAAAAATCCAATAAATAAGTAAAAATATCACATCTGCCCTGTTCTATATACAGTTTGACAAAGGAAGATGGATAGTGACAGATTGCTGGAAACATCTCTCTCACACACACACACAGCAACATTGTAGTGCTGTCCTGGTCCATCGTGTTCCTGATAAGCAGGCTAGTAACCTTGGCTGATGTCTGTAGTACTGTTCAATTCCCATGCTAGTGTCCAAGAAAGTACCCTAAATCTCCTGTTGGTTTTTGGCAACCTATTGCTCATCCATGAATATTACTTTTTGGCACCCTATTGCTAATGTGTACATTACTACCGGTTTACTCATATTTTTTACTTTATAAACATTTATTATTATGCACATTTTTATGTATCTGTCCCGTGTTTCATATTGTGGTACTGCCATGACAACTCAGTTTCACCTGCAGAATCAATACAGGTTAATCTATCAATCTATCTAATGGCAAAGAAAGAATCCATTTATATGGCCAAATGTCACTGTTGAAGCTGAAAATGTATTTACTCCAAACATGAGGACACGCCGAATGACACTGCTAATAGGTTATGCTGTGTTGCACACAACTCAATAAGGGATAATAGAGGTAACCAGGAAAACAAAGTTTGCACAAAAAAAAAGGCACAATTCATTTCCTTCCAAAAGGCCCACACAAAAGCGAAATCAAACCTTTTATAATGATATAATGATGTTTTCTCATCTCCCCCTCCTTCTCTCTCTCTCTCAAACACACACACACACACACACACACACACACACACACACACACACACACACACACACACACACACACACACACACACACACACACACACACACACACACACACACACACACACACACGCCAGATCTTGTCGCCCCAGGAAATGGGCTGCATACATCTTGTCTGACTGCAATAAAGCAAGGCCTAAAAATTCTATTCCCAATAAACGTCGACTGATTGGAAACCTCATTCTAATATCAATTTCCATCTGGGCCCTTTAAAAAGGCAATCAGCAGAGCTTCATCTCAGTATATCATGAGCTCCTTGAGATGATGACACAGCACTGGCTCTCTACTCCTGCATAATGGCCTTCTCCTATCCAGGCATCTGCAATGAATAATACCACCCATGAATGGGCTATTTAGTCTGTGTTCACACAGATAGGGCCCACTTGCCTGAATATTAATCCAAGGTTTTACACTTCACACGGTTCTCTCAGGGCTGCGTTATTTTTCATTTTGAGATGCAAAGGCACTTAGTGTGAATCGGCGCAGTCATAGTTTCACTCTGAGCTTTAGGGAAGTGACAATGGTGATTACCAATGGCTTCATTTTAAACGCGATTGCCGGCAAAAAACAACTTCAGGCGAGCAATATCAATTTAAACAAACCTCTATGAGCACGTGTTAACAATTGAATACTTGAGCTAAGGCTATGAGAGGAATTTTCATTATAGTAACAGCGGAAACATTGACATGCAATCGCTGTCACCCGGAATAAGAATGCCAATATATCTAAAATCTAACAGGTCTGTAAGATGTCTGTGAGACCCTACTACTCAGTAAAACCATCAGTGTTGATAATGTATCCATTTGTAACTCTCAGTGTTAAATTAGACGGGTACTGTTCCTGGACAAACGGTGTGAGTTTGCTCTCTTGACCTTTGACACAGGATGTTCCAAACTCTCACAAGTTGGTGAGTTGTTGTCAAACTAAACCTAGACATTACAGCCTAAAATACAATTTAAAAAAAACTATTTCGAAAAGGATATTAAAAAAATATCCCGGCTATTCTCGAAGAAGAAGTCTGAACGCAGCTTCTAGGGTTAAACTTTGGTGGCGCTAGAACATGCCAAAGTCTTAATAAATATATACTATTAAAGTTACAATAAAGAATAATGACAATAACATAAATGGGCTCTCCCACACGATCAAGCCCACTAATTACACTGAGGATTTTATTGTGTACAATCTCACCAGCTGAGCATCATCATGTCATGTTTACAACTCTATATGTCACACGCTGTCATCGAGACCCAGTTCAAGGGGTTCACATACTAATCTATTAAAGACAGAACCCCCCTCCCCCACACACGTTAGGGCTGGGCGATATGACTTCAAATCAATATCACAATTATTTCAAACTGTTTCCTTGATTAAGATTAATGAACAATTATCCATGAAAATAACAGAGCTTGTAGATTGGCTTTTTTCAAAATGATTGTCCGCCACCATTGTACAACAAAGGGTTAAGTGGTGATAATCAGACTGATTGATTTAGTCAATTATTGAAAAAATATGTTTCGTGTCGATTCGTTGATATCCAAGGAAGAAAAACAGAAAAGTAAAAAGAACCTGCTTCTCGATTAACCTACATGAGCAAGACTAAGTCGTTGGCACTAAATATAAGTTTTTATATTCCCGGTTAATTGTCCAGCCCTACCCCACACACACACAGTGTCTGTGGCTCACCTTCCAGCCGCTGCCTGCCTCTCTGTAGTAGGGGAAGTTATCACAGATCCACTGGTAGATCTCACTCAGGGTCATCTTCTTCTTTGGTGAGCTGTTGATGGCGAACGTGATGAGGCTGGCGTAGCTGTACGGCGGCTTGCCGTCCTTGTGCTGCTGCACCTCCTCCTGGTCCAGCGTGGTGTTGGGGTCCAGCAGGGCGCTCTTCTTGCCCACGCCCGGCCCATGGGCGCCACCCTGCGCGTCCGCCTTGCGGATGGCCGCCTGCATAGTGAGCTGAGGCAGCCAATCCATTGAGGTCAAACTACTCTCCAGCTCCGACGTCATAGCAACGACGGGAGGGGGGCTATAGGCTGGAGGTGGGGGGACGGGATGGGGAGGGGGGAAAAGGTGGAGGTGGCTGTTGGTGGGCTGGCGATGCGTGCGTGGGGGAGGGGTGGGGTAGGGTGGGGGGTAATAAGCTGAGGCAAGAGACAGGTTGAAGATGAAGGCAGGGGGTGTTCCCTCAGCTCAGGACATCAGTTTAGCAGGACGTCGTCTACAGGTCAACCCTGGGGAGACAACAGACAGGACTTTGTCAGTTATACATCGCTATTTAGAGCAGCGAGCCACCATTATGAACATTACATGTGAACATCATTTACCTAGGTGTGATTTATTTAACCACTTCTTAAACCCATATATACTTCGCTGAATGGGGTTCATTCAGCGAAAATAGCTAACCTACAAGCTCGCACATCTGCTATTTCCGACAAACGCTGGCGTATTATGATGCCCAGAACAGGGACACTAGGGTTCATGTGGTTAAAAAGAAAACGACCACACAAGGAAAGCTTACGAACTACAAAAGTGGACTCTCTCTATAAAAAATACAAAAAAAAGTACAGTCCTGATCTCGCTGCAGTAAAACACAAGCCCACCACTTTCCCTACCGCTTGCTGTGCACAGAGCTGACTCATAGTTGGAACTCCATCTGCACACACACAGAGAGACGGAGCGAGAGAGTAAATGCAAGGGAATTGTTTTCACAAGTGCCAGCCAAATGGGGGAATGGCTCAGGAGGAATTCCGACTCTCTTGAGGGTAGTAACCCCCCCCCCACCCCCTCTCTCTCACTGCCAGCCCCCCCCCCCTGTTGGAGCCTCTGCCGTAAACAAGCAGAGCAGTGTCGTCTTGACCAATGGTTCTCAAAGTGGGGTTTAGGGACCCACAGGGGCCATTAGGGAGGGTCCCAGGGGGTCCTGGTCCAGTTTAACCACTTTTACCCTATATACACACACATCTTGAGAGATTTGAACAATTCTGAATATTTGTCAGACATTTCAACAACACAAATCTTGTATGTGGGGTTCCTTAGCACAAAATATTTTCAGATGGGGGTCCGCAGCCAAATATATATTAACTGGGGGGTGTTCTTGACATGAAAACATTTGAGAACCACTGGTCTTGCCAACCATCCTCCTGTCCTCGGCCTTGCGTGTCTGCTGTGCCGTGCAGTCCGCAAACAGCCGCCCCCACCACGTCTCCCTCTCTCTCTCCGTCTTAAAATAGAGTGTCAGAGGAGACAGGCCTAAAGTTACAAGCATAGGTGAATATAGGGCAGCGTGCAAAACAAGCCCCCTTGTACAGGAATGACACTACAATCTGGCTAAGGGGCAAAAAGAAAAAGCAGTCGGGGGAAGCCGGGGGGGGGGGGGAATTGAACTCCCCAGATTGTTCATTTTGTTTTCTAGAGTGAGTGAGTATGTATGCACACATTTATGTACAGACTTAGGAGGAATAAGTGTTAAATAGGCTATACTTAATATTTAAACCTGGTGAGTGAAAATATAAAATATTGTTTGTTAAATAAGACGGGTGCCCTCAATTCCATTTTTCTTTCTATAAAACGTTGCTACTTGTTTAAAAATTGCTCACAGAATTGAGATATAGCCTATATAATTTGCTTTCTTTCAAAGAGCAGTATTTAAAAACGTTCATCAAAACAGTGAAATTGATGTAAAAAAAGTTGAAAAGCCAAACTTTGTTTCTGCAGTCTAATGCGTGTGCTCATATACTGTATGTGCAAAGCTTGCTTGAGTTACACTTACTTACACTAACAAAATAGCACATCTACAAGATCTACAAGCTCACGACCCATCACACAGGCATTGTGAGATCGGCAAATGGGCTATTTTCTGTGCACGACACCCGTGTGCAACTAAGTACAGCTCAGGCTTGAGGGATTGAGGCACCACTCGTTCATCCCCCTGAGAGAGAGAGAGAAGTTCCTACATTGGTCAAACTGCATTGGTAGCAAGCGCTCAGGAGAAGATTGAAGTAGTCCATTTCAATTGATCTCTCACAGTGGGAGTTAGAAAAGTGCCTGGTGGCCAATTCAATATCTAGAATCAGTGTCAGCAGTCTCTAGGCAGCGGCAGCCAATAATCATAGCATTTGTGATGTTTTTAAACAGAATTGTGATGTGTGTGTGTGTCAGTGTGGGGGGGAGGGGTCGAATCTGTTCTGTGAGATAAAAATTAATGACACTGAGCAGTGGCCTATGTACCCTGTTCAATCTACCCCCACGTGATTCCATAAACCTCCCCTCATTATTATTATTATTTTGGCTCAACAAGGGTCGAAGCAATTTCTTTTGATTTACTTCGGTGATCAGAGATGCTACGGTACCACCTGTTCACTTTAGAAACGGCAGGCGAATATCATTCCAACATGCGTTTTACTGTTCTACTTCCATGCATGCAGATACAGCAGGTTTTGGATATGTGTTGGCGGGTGTGATGATTAAAAGACCATATCGGTACACATTTAATACTCAGACCAACTTTCTCATCTTTTATGGTCTTGAGCAGACTGGTACTGCAGTAGCAGTGGCCCAGGTGACCGCCCGTCTGACTGATTAACTAGTGACAGACATGCACGGTTGGTGGTGGTGATGAAGGATAGTTCCTCATCAGAGAAAAGATAAACAAATTGAGTGCAGAACACACCTCCACCCTGTAACTGACATAAAAGGTGAGTCACCCAGCGTTAATGAGTAACAGGCCTTTTCCTCTGAAAAAGGCAGCAAAAGGGCAACTTGTCTAGACTGTGCCATAGAGGAAGCTGAATGAAAATACAATCATTTTGATCCAATTTATCCATCAACATCATATGTGACAGAATAATTAGGCTATGTTTGTATAATAATCAGTCAGTGTGTCTGTGTGTTGTTGTTCAAGATTCTCATTTGCATAGTGGCACCTGAATAGCTGCCACTGTAAACCACTGTGGCAAGCTCTGTCCTGTTTGCAGACAAGACATGATACTAAGCTGATACACGCACACAACATTTCATGTTCATGTCAGCACTGATGACAACATTTTGTCAGTACCGATGACAACAATTTGTCACTCAGTACTGATGATGACACTTTCATATTTTAAAAGGTAGGTAAAAGTAAGTAATTCTTATAATGGAACCACCCCACAGTATATCCATGGAGAAAAAAAAACAATTGACCATGGGCCGATTCTATTCATAAAAGCAAATTATATAATGTACAAAAAACGTACACAAAATGATTTACTTCATCACACCATGAAATATGCTTTCAGTCAACATAAAGGGATCAACAAATCAAACGTTTTGCAATCGGAGTTGAATTTCAAATCCTGCGGCCAGGACAGGTGTCGAAGCCTTTCTAACAATACCGAGCCCCTACAAGAGGACCGGGAGGATCAGGAAGGCATCCCGGTGGCCGCCAGAGGTGAGCAGCCCACAGTCAAGAGTTGATGACAAGCGCTCCGCCCATTACACAGAGAAGGGATGCCATTTCGACCTCCATGCTAATGATCCAGATGCTTCATAATCTGCAGGGCCAAGTCCATGTCTTAATTACAGATCCTTGGGCTGTGGCAGACATGATGCAGCACAGTGCAGAGCCCCTCTCTGCAGTCCCCTCTTCATTATGCATAGCCAGGCTCTGGGGCAGTCGGGAGAACAGAGACAGGCCCTAGCCTGCTACCCTGTCAGGGAAGACAGTGTCTGAGTATGTTCACCACTGAGTCTGGGGGCAGGCCAACCAAGAGTAGTAGTTAACCCATTCAAGCCGGGAACGCATCTGTGTCATTTTTAGATCGCGAGTGCCGTGCTATGAGCTTGTAGATCTGCAATTTTTGGAAAAATCATCATTTTTTAAAGCTAACATTTTTAGCTCAAATCTTTGCTTCTAGGGATTCTACAAATGTCTTCTAAATCTTAACTTATGTTGCTATATGTGGTTGTCAAACATTTTCATGTCAAGGACCGCCCAAATGATATGTATTTGGCCGCGGACCGCCATCTCAAAATATGTTGTTCCAGGGACCCCCTAGAAGCAAAGATTTGAGTTAAAAAATGTTCGCTTTAAAAATGTATATACAAAGATTTGCACAGATTTTTCAATAGCGTCTGTATCAGATCTACAAGGTCATAGCGCGGCACTCGGAGCCGCGCTATGAGCTTGTATATCTGCTATTTTTAAATAGCCAAAGTATAAAATTATTGTTAAAGTGGTTACACAGATGCGTTCCCGGTTTTAATGGGTTAAGGGGAGGGGATTGAGAACAGAAAGGAGAGCGAGAGTGGGCCACAGAGGCACGAACGCACTGGCACCATGCCTGGCAGAGAGCACAAGCAACAACTGGGGCTTGCATTCAGGGGGTCAGAGAGTTCAGAGCGACTACACTTAGCAGCCCAAGGGAGCAGATTGTCATCTCACAGACGCACACATGGAACCGCTTTGATCGAGAGCTGGCTCAAGGGGGTAAAATGGGGTTCTGTCACTGTCATCGACTACCAAAATCAGGACTTTTCCCCCCTCCTCAGCCGTAATTTGTTTTGAGAGCAGTGTGCCGAGGCGTGTGTTTGAGAGCTGAGGCAGAAACGGATGGTCAAATTCATTTTCAATTCAGCGCTCAAGTTTCTGTATCCACAGGGGATTAATGGCAAATTTGGTTCTGAATGGGAATATAAGCCTTTTTTCCCCCCCTTGTAAATGTCTTAATTTGCCATGTTCTTGACAGGACCTCTCATTGTCCATAGAGCTCAGACAGCAAATCAGTGATTCGGTATTGTGTCTCACAGCTAGTAAGTGTGAAGTGGCTCAATCGCACTGACATCACAGGCTTTATACATCAGGTGATGAGCCTTGCTTTGTTCAAGTATCCTCGACGAAGGCAACAGGCTGTGCAACAACCAGGGAACACAAGCTACATCATCATATGCCTAATACATTTATACGTGTGTTATACAGTATGCTTAATAATAGTACATCGTCAAGGCAAGCTCACAATCTACAAGCTCACAATGCGTTGCAACTTATGACGACACGTTGTGAGCTTGTAGTTCTGCTATTGTTGGTGCACGACACAGGTGTACAACCAAGTATAAATCAGGCTATTCTGCAGCAGAGTGCGTCAACTTCATCAGCTTAGAGAAGTAGTGAGATAGAAATGAGGAACTGGCAATCTAAATCTCAACATCCATTTCCACTATTGCAAAACTGGTGCCTATACTTCTCCAAACCATAAAAGCCATAAAATCTAATATTTGAAATCTCATAATTTACCATCTTAACATTAAATTACTGAAGCTTTGCCTGAATGGAATTTCATTGTAATATATAATGCCAATCTATAACTTATCAAGCTTATGTGGGTATTAAAAAGATCAGATTCTACAGGCGTTCGCCCATCGAAAAAAAAACACTTGAGAAAAGCCTATCATAATTATAATCCCTATTCCCTACCAGAACACGTCTCTTTTTATACCTCCTATATACATGCAGGAACTTGACGCTGTCCCCCAATAACCTGTGCATTACTGGCATCTCACTGAGAGAAGAGCTACAGCTTTTTTCAGCTCTCCATTCTATAGCTCCTACTTGCAGAGACACAAGACTGTTGATAGGTACCAGACCAGAGCTCTCCTGCACTTATCTGCAATTTCCGCAATTAATCCCCCCTTTTACTGCAGTCATGCATCTGTCATGGTTAACACTCCGGCAGCAGCATTTGTCAGCACAACTACACAGACAAGACCATTAGACCTGTGATGCTAGTGCTCTGGACATGATGAATGCCATGCTCAAAACACTGTCAGAGGGATTCAAACAGCGAACAATAAATATTTACACCACTGATGGTTAAATGTTGTCTGGAGTGAGTGAGTGAGTGAGTGAGAGAGAGTGTGTGTGTGCACGTGTGTGTGTGTGTGTGTGTGAGAGAGAGAGCGAGAAGAAGCAAAAGAAAAGCTTGCTATGACAGGGATCTTCCTGTAGTGGGATGGTTACTTGGCAAAAGAGAGGGGAATCGCTAAGCAAGCTCCCTCTGCTGTGCCTGAAGATCTGGCACACGCACTCACAACAACAACAACAGTGATGTAACCTGGTAACAAGCCTTTGGCATCTACTGTACACGACCGAAACCCGGGCCATACCTTCCATATCAACAACTTTATTTCCAGCACGGGAGAAGCCCTTGTTTTCTTAGTGATTGCGAGGGGAAAAAAACCAGGGAGGGGCGGGAACTCCACTCACCTGCCCTTCATTCAAAGGGAGATTCCTCACTTTTTCCAGCCCTGGAGGCGAAGGGCTTATGGGAGTTATTTTTGAAAAGTCAGAAGCTAAAATAGCAACGCGGCTTGGTATTGTGATTGCACGTGAACACTGCAATCACGCAGCCACCGACCCTAAGCCCCCGGTTCATTAAAAAATAACAAGACAAGTCTAATAATGCCATGGTGACCTCCCTTTCCAATCTTTAGCTATCAATAGTAAATTACTGTGTGTGCATTGTGCAATGTGAACGAGGCCGCACAAATCACACTGCAGCACCCAGTTGTCAAGCCACTCTATACAGGTAAAATCAGGATGGCATCATCCAAGCATTGGCAAACTGGCTGCTCGTTGATGGTCTACACCTCTCCTTTGGCCAAATGGAAATAGTTGTCTTTATTAATACGTCACTAATAAGTATAAACATGCTTCTCAAGAACAATGTCAGTGTAACTACGAGATGAACCAAACAAATTACATTTTGTTAAATCTTTACATGCATAGGTTATCAACTGCGGTCAAACTATTCATGACTTTCACTTCACCAGGCATTTCTAGGTTGTGCAGAGTCTAGACTGTTCATGCTGTGTTAGTTCATGGCCGGAGGTGCTTCTGTTTCATGACATCATACACGTAGCGGCATGAGCTGTGATTGGTCTACTTTGGAGGGGACATGCATGCATACAAACACTGTTCCAGACAGCTTGGCCTTCATCCACACCTTAATAAAGTAGGTAACAGTAACTCCAAGACAGCGGCTTTTAACTTCTGTCTTCCTTCTCAATTAAAGCCTTAATGATGCTGCTGAAATCACCTTCAGGAAGAGCTCATTAATAATCCAGTCCATACTTGCATTTTTAGTATGTGTCAATTATGGCTTCCCTGCTCATGCTGCTGAGCACAATTGTTCAGCTTATTATTGCAGCCTACAGCAAAGCATGGGTGCCAACAGGGGCGTCCTTGCTGCTAACAGAGCATGTGTATTTTACAATACTATTTATCTATGAGCCAGCGTTAGCATCCAGGGTTGGTTGAGTTAGTGTTGGTTTTCAGGCAGACTTAAAGAAGACAAACGGAGAACACGCTCTCCCCGTTACCCCCTGCTCCCTCAATCCCACTTCGCCTGTGGTTGAACGAATCAAGTCCATAATTATTCTGCCAATCAATACAGGGTGCAACTGTGGCTGTGGGGCAGCTAAACACAGCACATAAGGCTGGGGAGAGAGAGAGAGAGTTGTCAACGAGGAAAAGCTAAACGCTGGGCTCTTTAAACCCACTGAACCGTACAAAACTAAAAGGCGAGAGAGAGGACACCTTTATTGTAATTACTCTGAGCCAAACAGTGAGGTCTGCAAAGTACATCATCTTATGAAAATGCTTCACTAATAGAGGGATCAGTAGAATATGACGGCCACTTTGGGGGCAGGCAGGACAAAAAAAGACAGACAGACAGAGACACAGACAGGCAGGCATCGGGACCGGGGCTTGAAGTGGTCTAGGTCTAGGAGGCGGGAGCCGACTGTGGACCAGCCGAGGCGTTGCAGGGCATGTTGGGATGCCACGCAACAAAACAACAGGCTTTGTGACCCCTGAATGCAGACACAGTCAGACCGAAGGAGGAATCTCAGGGTCCCCACACATTTTTAGCAATGAATTTCCAAAACTTTTCCAAAACTTTTCCAGAATATTTAGCCCAATTTCCAGGCCTATATAACAATCATTCAGCGCAATAATGTGTCTCTTACTCATACAATGCCCAAAGATAGGCAGTGTAGCAAAAATAAAGCATAGAATGGTACAATTCCATTCAAAATTTCGTGCAAAATTAGGGCATAGCTCACTGGAATACAAGACTCATTATGGCATCCGTATGACTTTTTTTTTTTTAATAACATTGCCTTGCATTTGCCCCATTTATGAATTTAAAAGTAATGAAGGATGCAAGGATGTTTTAAATTACACTTTTGTTGTAGGTTTTCCTATGTTTTTCCTATTAAGTTTTCAACAAGAGGATACTGTCAGACACAAGGAAGGATGAACATAATTATGTAAAACAAATCAAGAGTGGTAAACTTAAAGTGCCATTTATTTTAGGAACAGTACAGTATCCGGCTAAGATTTGTGACATAACTTGCAGCCATCTCTATTCGGGTCCTCTTCTCGCTTTACCCAGTCTTTAAACTTTTCATTTGTAAGCCACAAATTATTAGACAAACATTTCCCTGGCATTGTGAATCATACTACTAGTTCAACCGATATATTTTAACTGCTTAAAATCTCGTTTACGCTTCACCGACTATTCACATGTTGCTCGCAATTGTTTGTTGGGACAGCAAACACACAACCTGCACAACTTGCCAGGTTGGTGTCACGTGACAAACGAACAGCTCTACAAGCTAACTACACGTCACGCTGCAGCACGTTGTGAGCTTGTAGCTCTGTTCTTTTTATCACGTGACACCAACCTGGCACCCTATGCAGTGCAACCTAACAATTGAGACATACATTAGGCTGCCATCACACAGCCCGTTCGGCGAAAAACTACTTATGTTACATATTTCGTGTAATGTTATACATGTTTATGAAAATGTTTTGTATTAACAAAATCAATAGCCAAAAACAATGCATAGCCAAATATTTTTCCAGGACCCTTGATAAATTCCAGGACCTTTGATCAATTCCAAAAAATTCCAGTACTTTTCCAGTACTGGATTTTTTAAATTTCTATTTCAAAATATTTCCAGGAATTTCATGACCGTGGGGACCCTGGAATCTGAATGGACATGGCGGTAATTATGTCATTTGGGGATATTAGAGAGAGATATTCTCAGTAGTCGGACGTTTTCCACGTTAGCGCTTGGAGCGACAAAGAGGGAGGGCACGGGGGAAGGCGGGAGGGAGGAGGAGAAGAGAGAGAAAGAGAGAGAGAGAAAGGGAGTTAGGCAGATGAAAGCAGCACACACCAGCACAGGGCTCTCAGCTCATTGTGCAATCTGCAGGCCCTCACACACAAAAAAAAACCACACACGACATTCCAGTAATTCAATAAGGCTTTCCAATGAATCAGAGCAGTGATCAGGAGGGGTTCGTTTCTCTGTCCCAAACAGCTTGGCTGGGAGATGGCCTTTGTGTTAGGAGCAGCAGGGGTGTCCTGACACCGACCATGCGAACCCAATTACCCTAGTGCCTGGGCCTAGGGGGCCAGCATTAACACACACTTCCCCCTGGGAGCTCGACTCCACGCCAGCCTGGCAGCCTGCTGCTGAATCACAAATAGATCACTTAAGGCGCTGGGGCTGGCACAGCGAGTGTTTTGGTGGCGGTCTTGAGTGCCCACCCTCATCAGCATTCCCCAGATCCTGTCCAAGGCCACAGTTAAATCCTAAGCCAGCCTCTGAGGCAAGGAAGGAAGGTAATGGCAGTGCAAGGTTTGGCACGGCCTCGCCTGGGGGGCAACAAACCATTCCCTGCACATAGCCAGGGACCACAGAGCAAACTCGCATAATCAGGGAGGCAGACTGCCGTGGGTCACCTGGATTTACACTGCAAGTGCAACTCTGTGCTTTAATACTTGAAAGAGAGAAATATGTAGGAAAAGATGCAGCCTGGGTTTTGACTCAAAGCCATGTTAAAATGTTTACAATGAGTTAGGCTATAAATGTGTTAGAAAGAAAACAAGCTGAAGGTACCCAAGCGTGATTTGAAGGAATTACCCGAGTGGGCAATGCATGTTCTGAAATCACTGCACAGAGCAGGAATCAGGTCATGAATTGCAAATGTCGGGTTGGGAGCGTGCACAGGTTTGTGTATGTGTGTGTATATGTTATGTTTGGGGGGGGGGGGTGACGCTCTGGGTCTGGAGTTGGTTTGTTAGACGTTCCCCTCACGTAAAGCCTAAAATTGTCTTCACTTGGGATGGTACTGGCGCTGGAGTTATAATTAAAACCGTTTTGCTTTTTAATCAATATCCAATCTCTCAGAAATAATTAACAGCATATTAAAGAGTTTACTGCCTGACAGCGCTGGATGCTGCTGCATCATTAAGCTGTTGAAGTGCTGCTCTTTGACTCCTGGAACTCCCATTTCGCTGCTTTACTGCAACCTCCCCTCCCAGGCTCTTTAAAATGCTCCCAGAGCCACACTGTACCTGTGCGTGTGATAACACAGCCCAGTGGTCACTGGAAAACATGCCGTGCATACGCTCAGGAACGACCTCTCTCGGGAACACGGACAAAGACCTCATGAAATAACATTAAGGCAATCACTTGACCTACAGGAGTGAACGTGTACTTGATAAGACTTAAATGTGAGTGAACGGCCACAGCCAAGACATTTGATGGCACATCACGTAGTGGGGGGGGGGGGGGGGTCGTAAAAAATAATGCCCTTTCCCCTGAACGATAATGCTTCTTGCATTTGCGGTTACACAACACTGCAACATAGTGGAGATTAGAGGATTAAGTCACAGGTAAACAGTTTTCATCTTTTGTTGGCACTCCAGCTTAGCCTCTGCTCCGCTAAGACAATGTAGCCAGTTGACATGGGGACGGCTCCCAGAGATCTGCTGATGTCACAAGGTGTGTAGAGCAGACCAATATAGATCGACTGCGTGTCCATCAGCAGGTTTCTGACCTCCATGGGGCGGGTTCAAATGCCAGGATGCACAGGTCACACACAAACACACAGAGGGTGACACATACACAAAGTAGACTAGAATATAGCCCGGTTGATAAATCATATTATATTCCAGACCAAAATACTTCATAATATAGCATTTGCTTTACTTAAAGTTATACAATGCAGAATCCCAAATAACGATTTTTAGCAACCTCTGCTGGTCACTACCGTCACTGCATACAATTTCCGTAATCCTCGATTACCCAGAATTCCATTCGTTTTCACCGGAAGCCGGAAGCGTTTCAAAAAGCGATCTTTTAATTGTTTTATACTATCTACGGATCGTTTCTCTTAGCCAGTGGAGCATTAGTTACCATGAGCTGTGCTTTCTTTTTCTGTTCTTTTTCGATCTTCCAATCCTACATTATCTTAACATCAGCGTGAGGTTCCTTTTTGCTATTACCGCGGTAGTTCCTGGCCAAACAGGAAACCGTTGCGGTAGTTCCTGGGGACGTCGGCCACGACGTCATGACGTTGGCCAGGAACGTCATTTTCCCGGGAATGTCCCCCCAGTCCACTTTCAATAGAAAATATATAAATAAAAGGCTTCCGGGGGTGAAATTCATGGAGTGGGTGTTGTGAAACTTTTGCCACTGACAAAAGATATACAATTTAACTTTAGTTTTGTTGAAAACGTTACCTAGTATTACTTTAAGGGATTCAGACGTATGGTGAACATTGACCTCAGGAATAACGCGATGACAGTGAGTAGGAACCACAATCAGCTGTGGAATTTAACCAGGGTTGCCCTGCGTCACCAGCAGATTGTCAATGTTCATGCCAGTTTATAAACTCCTCGGGCATTCTCTGGATGAATTCCATGCTAATTTGGGTGTTGCTGCTCTCGGGTTCCTTCTTTGGCTCATTAAGGAAAGAATAGCAGGCGTATCGCTTGAGACTGAGGCTGTGTCTGTCTGTGACACAGCCAGGATGTGTTATTGTTGGGGATGGACAGCTTTCAGTGTCTATACCTGTCCTTTCATTACCCCGCCCACTCAATCCGAGGTCATTTTAATTAATTTGGTTTCCTGGAGACAATGTTGCTATTTATCTGGGTGTGGAAGGAGGGAGGTAGCAGCACCAGTCATTGTTAGCTTAGACATTGCTGTTAAAATACCTCCAGGCAAAAAAAGGGATTCATCATCATCACATTATTGCTTTACAACAGCAGGGACAGGTCTCATCACAAAACCAGAGGATTTAGTGGAATAACAGCGGGCAAAGTGATTTAGATCCAGGGCCATCAAAGGAAATGAGCTATGACTGATAAGTGGATTTCATGGGCAGCCCTTTCGTTTGGAGAACAAACGGAATGAAGACAGAATGTCTCTCACAAAATACTACAAGGACATTCTGACAACTTCAGATATTTACAGACCAGTCCAGATTCTAGACTACAATATCAGTTGCAATATATATATATATATATATATATATATATATATATATATATATATATATATATATATATATATATATATATATATATATATATATATATATATATATATATATATATATATATATGTATGTATGTGTGTGTGTGTGTGTGCGTGAGCGTGTGAGTGTGCGTGTGTGTATTATGTGTGTTATGTATGTGTGTTATGTATGTGTGTGTGTGTGTGTGTGTGTGTGTGTGTGTGTGTGTGTGTGTGTGTGTGTGTGTAGGGTAAATTATTGCTGAAAAAGCAGCTGAGTATGATTTATCATGACTGGAGGAAGTTGCTATCTGTACTTGGTATATTATTGGCCTATAAATGTACATCGTAAATGTCTACTGTTTAAATCCAGCTATATTTGCGATGCTCTGGAACGGTTTCTACTGTTAAATATGAAATTAAATGTATATTGATGATATAAGTATTCTTCTATTTGTTTATACAAAGCTTGGGTGAGTTTACCAGGGTGGATCCTCTTCCACTCTTGACATCACAAAACTACTCAACTGGCACCATGATTTATGAATATTGGGATGGGGTTGCTTTAGCTATTCGAACACGGATTTCCTAAAATGTACTATATATTTATCGTTTATGATAATGCCAAATATACACCGTAGGCACCATCTTTCACATTATCCGAATTTCCAGCATTTAAAATGATCTATTGCCCTGTCTTTAAAGCCGATTTAGCACAAGGACCATCCGCTCAAGTTTTTAGCTGCGGTGAACTCAGGATGGAGTTATGAACATTTTCTACTGTACCACTCATTCTAGGATATAGTAACATCAGATAAAGGTAAGAAAAAGGCTAGTCCGGAATTCTCCTTTAAGTGTGTACAGGTGTTCTGCTGCCTGTCTTGGCCAGGTCTCGGTTGAAAAATATATTTTGAATCTCAAGAGAATGGGACTATCCTTTTTAAATATAATAATGTTATGGATGTATTCCGGCTCATCTCTGCTATCAGATGCTAACTCGACAACAGAGTATACTCTGTGTGCACAGAGCCTCTATAGAAAGGAAGCCAGGCAGATGACTCATGGGAATTCCCTGCTGTCATTAACTGGTCACAGGTCATACAACCAGCTGACCACACAAACACAAATGAAATTGTGACAGAAAGGAGAAGCCAAGATACAGCAAAACATGGCCGACACCCACTGTGTGAGCGGAAGAGATTTGTGGCTAATAAGATGCACTAAACCAGTGGCCATTTCCCCCAGCCTAGCCAGGTCTGGCACAACTTGTAGCCTTAAATTGTAGTTCTGTGAGAGTAGCCCTGCATTCTCTCTCATTATCCCCACGGAGTATGGATTGTAAAGGAAGGGAATTTTCCTTTTAGGAAGTTTGCCTTTTACACTTTACATTTTGGGTGGCCTTAACTTTCCCCAGTATTCCTTCCCACCTTTTTAAAACACGAAAACCGATGCCAAGTAAAGGGCCGGTGGCACTGAACAAAACACTGGCCACACATCAGCCTCCTGGGCCACACACCCCCAGGACCTCCACACAGTGACATCATCACTCAGCGCTCCCTCCGGTAGCTCAGCCAATCAGACACAGAGAGGAACTCCCTCCAGTGTGAAGAGGAGGCAGCCCGGCCAGCAGTAATTTGAGAAGTTTCATTGGAGACAAAACAGGGCACAGAGAAAGGCGATACTACTGCTGTGCCGAGGAAAACTAGTCCTCGGCTGCTTCTTCTGGGGAACTCTCTGCGCTTCAGGGGAGGAGGAGAAGAGCGAGGGAGGGAGCTGCGTGGGAGTCCTCTCTGACATTTTATTCTGCTCTCTGGCGTAACATGGGCCATGACAAGTCAAGCCGTCACTCGTGCCTTGTGAAACGTCTCAACCACACATTTTTGGAATTCAGTTACGACCAAAGACACTACTAGGCTATGTCTAGAGCAGTGACTCAACTTTTTTAATTTCAAGGACCCCCCACTATACCAAGGACCGCCACTCGATACGATTTTGCCATCTATGGGATCCCAATCTACACTGTAAAAAGTGTTAATTTCACAAATGGAACCAAATGGACAGTAAGGGGCGAAATGGTTCCATTTTGTTTCCTAACTATCAATTAGCTGGGGACCACCTGAAACGCTCTCAAGGACCCCCGCGGATCCCTTGACCCCGCATTGAGCACCGGTGGTCTAAATGCATTCATTCACCAGCACTGTAGTTTAGTTTAGCTTTTTAAATCACATCCACGCAGACACCCACTGCTTTATTTGCCAGATAACACTGATCATCTCACAGATCAAGCCCATGGTATTCAATAGCATGCATTGATATTAACCCCCCCACATACACACACTAATTCTACACACTTAAAGACCTCATGACATATTGTAGGTCTCAGCTGATGAGGAGTGGCTGTTAACCTCCTATCGATCTGCAGAGCTCATCAAAAGTCTTGAGTGCTTTACATTATTGGACGGAGGCAAGAGGCCGCTACGCACCAACATTGATTGGGGACTTAATTCTTTATGAGTGAATAAAACCACAAACATGCAACTACTGCATGGCCAGGGGAATGGGAATAATGGCGTTTCTGACACTCTTCATGGACTGCAGCATTTTGAGCGGTGCATGCAGTAGAAAAATTCCTGCTGCCTGCAACCCTCAGTCTAAGTAGAGAAATCCACATTATTCTGAACTTTGGGTCTATGGGATGTGTGTGTGCGAGTGGAACCTCAAGGATGACATGTGAACCTGGGGATTTTACTCATCACTGACAAACAGTGTTTTGAGACGCTACAACTTTTAACAAAAAGAATGCGAAAGCCCTCTACTTTCTAACGGCTGACAGACGTTTTTTCCAGGTCGCATTTTTCAATGTCATAAAAATTAAATACTACTACTATCAGGCTAATTAACCTGACACCATTTGTGTCTTCACCTCCAAGTGTTATAACAGCAAAGGGAAGAGAGGAGCAGCGGTGGGCTAATGATTATGAATGATTTGAGAGGGGCGACTTCCCATCACCTCCGCCTCCTGGCATAACCCCCCCCCCCCCCCTCTTCTCTCTGTCTGTCTCCCGCTCTCTATTCCTCTCTCTCTGGGTACAGCGCTGTCGGATGCTCTCACCTTCCCTTTCCCCTTCCCCACTTTGAATTCCTGAGCACATCCCCAGCCACCCCACCAGCAGCACAACCCCCTCCACCTCCAACCTCCAACTCCCCAACCCGACCACCCTCTACCCCCCACCCACACCCTCCCACCACCACTACCACCAAACAGGCTGCGCTCATTACAGCGGATTTGCATGTCTGCTCCAGAGCGCTATGAGAGGAGATGAAACAGAACTCCCAGTGGCTGCCTCTGCCGAGCTTCACTCAACTGACAGAGAGAGCTTCACTTAGGGCCCTAGACACAGCCAGCAAACAAATGCAGGCTCCTTAAAGGGGCCATGCACTGCATTATAATATGCACACGTGCACGGATGCACACGGATGCACACACACGATCCAGTCGACGAGCGAGGACGACGAGTTACCCCCCCCCCCTCTCGCAACCAACCTAAAACAAAAAAAAAAAGAATTTACAATGCACAGTGTTCAGTTCAAATATATCCATGTGCACTGAATAAATTGGAAAAGCAAAATTCTGCCTTCCAGCACACTGCTTCCCTGCGCATTACCAATCAAACCTGCTCAGCAGAGGAGGACGAGACCACACATTACATTACACCAAGGTTCCTGTCCCATCAGTCTCCATTGCCTCTGCGAGATCACATGCCCAAGACAATGATCATTTTTCATTTGAGCATCTTGGCCTCTCTGCCTGTCATTATGGTTTTATTACAGACAAAGCATGAGAAAGCATGCGCTGGTCAAGGGCAAACAGCACTGTATAGGTCAATAAAGCTCCCCATTGCTCTCCTGGGTCTGGTCCTCAACAGGGTTTGGGTTTAACAGCAGAGAGAAGAGAGTGGTGCCATCGCAGAGAGCCGTGCAACCCACACAGCAGATGGGCCACAGCCCAGGGGATGAATTAATATTTCTATAAACCACAGCAACTTACACAGCGCTCTGCTAGCAGGCAGGCTACTATTCCACGCAGCAAGACTTGAACCTTTATGAAAAGGTTAAGTGCCTAACCAACTGGTTCAGAGATGCGACAGAATGCACAATGTCAAGGACGGAGCCAATGCCCTTACCTTATGCCCATGTGAACTCTAGTGTGCGTATTCTGGGCAAGTCATAATAATAATAATAATAATAATAATAGGTGTACATTCTGCAAATATAGGTGTACCTTCGGCGAAAATAGCAGATCTACTAGCTCACAATGTGCTGCAATGGGATGTTTTGTGAGCTTGTAGATCAGCTATTTTCGCCAAAGAGATTTGGTCTAAGGGGAAAAAATTATAAAAGGGAGGGGGACCCCGGATAACGAAAGGTGTCAAAGTACTGATTTTCAAGTTGGCTAGTACAAGTGGAACTCTTTTCATGTCGGTAAGCAACACCAACGTGCTATGGAGTATATTTTCTCCAAAGAGGCTTGTCAGACAGAAACAGCCGCAAATCTATAATCGCAAATGTTTCACAATGCATCTCAGTTACTTGGTCAAGAACAGGTCATGTTTTGCTTAAAAAGCTAAATATGAAATAGCAAAAAAAGCAGAATTAAAAAAACAGAACGGTCCCCTATGCTTCCATCTTCCTCCTCCACATGAGGTGCTTTTGTTTGGGATGACTCACTTGGCGAAAGTGGCACATCATGTGGCATGCAACATGACTCACTGGGAGAGAGGAGGGGGAGAAGGAGAGCATCTACGGAAGCTGTGCAGTCTCCTGACCTGCACTGTGCCACCATCAGCACAAGCCTTGCTGATTTGTAAAGTAGCAAAACGTAGTAAAAAATGTAACTATTACTTATGTGGATCTCTGAATCCACATGGAAACGGTTTGCCTCCAATGTGGATCTCGGTCTTGGCTCCAATGTGGATCTCGGACTCCAAATTTGGCCAAGGTTTCTCTGCGATCACAGCCTCACTGACTTCCATTATAAAATGAAAGTTAAATATTTCAAAAAGAATAAAACATAATTTTGGAGGTACTTCTGTGGCCTACTGACAGCTTGCATAATACAAAGTTTGCTACTGATCGACCCAGCAGTAGCAGAACTACAAGCTGACAACGGCATCGTGATGCGACGTGTTATCTTTATTTCATTTATATGTTTATTTGGACGGGACAGCGCATATTGATGAACAATACATATAAAATGTGGTGTAAATACACCGGATTTAGCAAGAATGCAAATTTCCATCCGTAGTCCCCATACAGAAAACAAGCAACATTACAAAAGGACACAAATAGAGTACAAAAGGGTACAAAAAAGGAGAAAAAACTATTAACAATAAAAATGGCCTAGTTTTGACCAAGAATACAAGAAAGGACACCCAAGAACACTAGAGAAACCTATATTTTAGCCTATTTAAAGTTTGATTGTCCATGATCCATTTTTTTTGTTGGACCAAAACCAGGAAAGCATCTGTGTCACCTTAGATTTTAGCGTTTGCTATTCAAAAATAGCAGATATACAAGCAATCACAGCGCGCTGCGAACTTGTACATCTGCTATTTTTGAACATTTTCAAACAATCTTGAAGTTGTGAGAACTACTGATTTAGAAGGCATTTGTAGTATCGGCCGCAGGTCTACATCTAGGTTAAAAGATGTAAAGGTTGGAAACTCTCTTATATCAGTGGGTAGATTGTAACAAATAGCGCTTCCTTCAACTGAAAAGGAATTTTGCGCAAAAGGTTGTGCGTCTGAACTGCACCTCACAATCCCCTGTGGTGGCGGGCGGCCTCTTGTAGATCGGCTATTTTCAAATAGCTCATGTACCGTACGGTTTCAGTGGTTAAACGGGCATCGATGCTACATTAAATCATTTCGCAAACACCCTTAGGCGGCCACAATTTGTGTTGTTAAACTTATTTAACTACTTTAAACCTGGGGTTCGTATTCTGGGCATGTCATTAGGTGGAAAATGTATTCACGTATGTTTAAAAAACAGCTTGAGAGTATAACAGTATGACCACTGTTATCTGGGTTACATAAAGATGGAGTCAGTTCAGTAGAATGTATTACTGGCATACTGATATTACACACCATACTTTATTGTTAAAACTACAAAGTATGCATATAAAACATAGCCTATGGTAAAATGCTCAGCACTGTATAATTTGGAGTTTAAAAGGCCATTACCACATCATGTTAACAACAGAAATCCAACCGCCTGCCTGCATTCACCAACGCATGTAACCTGGGGAAGGGAATGAAAATGCCTTTACCTTTATTTTTTAATCTATAAATCCATATTTCTATCATAGCATTATAAAGATGGGACTGGAATTGACAGTCAAATTAAAGGGACGGGTTATGAAATGAAATAGAATTTTTACACTTTGAATATCTCTATTGAAGATTACATTCTTTGCTGAGAGATGGCCATTTAGACCATTTATTATTATTGATCGAAATATATAGGCCTATTTTGTATGTGTTTGTACGTTTTGTGTGTCAAAACAAGATAATGACAAACACATCACAAAAGCAGCAAAGATAAAATAAAGATGATGTTGGTTTCACGTTCTCGTGTTTAATTCTCGGTGCAATGCTGTCGTATTAAAATCAGTGATTAAGATGTGATACATGAATACATGAAATACTTCGAAATGCAACGTTGTCACCTGTGGCTGCCTGCAGCACATATTGGATACAGCTGAGCATTAAAGGCATTTCGCTTTTCGGCTGCATAGAAAAGTACAGGAACCCCTGTACAACTAGGCCCATCTAATCAGCTGTCTACTGCAAGACTAACTTGAAGATAACCATGCTCATATAGTCGTATTATTGAGGACTATGAAATGGATAGCACTCCAGTTAACTGTGTTAGTAAACATTTTCTCAAGCTGTTTCCCTCACCATAGGCAACATCATCGATGGTAAGGCTAGTTTGAAGTATTAATCGTGTTAGTGGGACTCTCATTAGCGTAAGTAGTTCATTTAATTATAAGGCTTGTGCTTTGGCTCGTGACTTGTATAATGTACCTCCACCATACATTACAATTTTAAATGTGATATAGCAAACATCTAGTGCATTTTTTCCTATAAACATGCATCACACAAGGAGCATGTTGAATGTACACCATCGCCCACAAAATAAAACTGAAATACAAATCTAATATTGCCATCCTAAAATCTTGAAAATATCAATGTGGTTCACAACCAGCACCTCTTGAATAAACATGCTAAAATCAGGAATGTTTTATCAGGAAACAAAAGGGCAGACATTCTTCAGGCCTAATGTATGTAAATACAGGGATAAACGCAACCCAAGGAACATTCAGTATTAATCTCAGATGCAATCATTTGTTCATCTCCAATCATGAACATTTTTGTCTGAATGTCATTTTAGCTTTAGCATTCTGATAGCAACTGGACTTGCACAAAACGACAGTAATCAGAACAGTGTGAGCTGCCTACAGAATGTAGCGGGAATGGGAGCTGGGTTGTACATCGAGCATTAAAGTCATTAAAGTCCCCGTACACACACACACACACACACACACACACACACAAACCATCCCTAACCCCCCACTGTACCAGACCAAGCACCCCCCGTAGCACTCAGCCTTTCAAACCAAACGCTGCTCTGCCTCCTGCATCTTAATAAGGGGAGGGAAACTAGAAGGGAAGTGAAGGCATGGCATGGCAGACTTTTTGAGGAAGCTGAATAAATGACTGAACACACACCCTGGGGCGGGCATGCCGGGGGGTTTCCAGGGGGTCGGAGTGAGCAGGGCTGATGGTGTCAAGACGAAGGCGGCAGACTCAAACACAACTGACATATCAAAGCAGTGGGAGCCGTGTAGATGGGAAATGGAGCAGCCACGACACAGCATTCAACCTCACAGCTCGTTTCTGCTTCAATGAGACACAACACGAGCAAAATCGGCAATTAGCAATTAAAGTGGAAATGCCAGTCCACGCAGGCAAACGATGCTGTATTCCAAAAATAAAATATAGTAGCAAAGAAAAAGCAGTTAATCTGATTGATCACACGGCCCTTGATCCAACAGTCTTCCAAGTCAACATGAATTCTATGAGGAACTGTTCAATTTGCACCCTTACAGTACAGCGAGCCATCCAAAACAAACTGTTAACAAGCTGTAATTCAATGACGGTGGCATTGATTGGTGAAAGTAAAGGCCTTATCCACACAAACAGAAATCTTAATATTTGACAACCTGGATGAATCGAATACATGAAATAGAAAGCATTACAGACTCTCTCAGTGCTTAAATTGGTTGGTGTTAGCAGAGTCGGTTTGAAGAAAGCCAGTATAGCCTAAAACTCAATCATTTGACTTCTAATGAGATATCAAAGCTGAAATGTCTCCCGTTCGATAATGAATGGGATCCTCTGAGGTAACCGTGCTGACACAGCCGTTAGGGTGCTTCAAGGGTTTAAGTGTATTTTCATAGACTTAGATTATTTACCCTCTGTATTCTCTTGCAAATATATAGGGGAAAAAAAGGAAAAAGAAGATCTCTCTGGCACTCCTCAAAGACTTAAAAAGTAGGTCACTCCGTCTCCTGTGAGTCACAGATCCTGGCAAGAGACCAAGCAGTGCAGGTACGCACGGGAAGACAGGGCTGGAGCTCAAAGGAGCCCTAATGGTATACCAACTATCTCAATTGCGCCATGAAGACAGCTCCGTACACATTATGTCTGATACAAGTCACATATAAAACCACTTCAGCTACAATCTCATACATTGTGTAAAAATAAATCACTTTCATTATATGTGAAAAATAAATTTCCAACATTTCTAATGTTAAACAAATATCAAATCTACAAGCTCACAAAGTGTCACATCACTCACAACTTGTTGCGAGTTCGTAGATCAGCTATTTTCACTATTCGTTGCGCAACAAAGTATTTATACACGTAGGGCTTGTGTGGTCTAAAGTGTTTTCATTCTGCCACAAAACAAAATTCCCTCAGTAAGGAAGACGGCTTCCTCATATTCCCACAAGCCCAGGTACAGTCTCTTTTCCTCTCTAATGGCAAAGGTCATCTCCAGGACCTGTCCCCCGGGCTCAGAACAGCCTTGGCAGGGGGGTCTACTGGGGAGGGATACCACCATGCAGCAGCAGTGTTTGGGGGTTGGCTAAGGGGTGGAGGGGTGACTCAGCCGCGGCTAACCCGCTGTCTGTTACGTAGCCACCTGTAGACAGCCTCCGTTCTGAGGCCGCATTGATCCGCGCGGGTCACGCCCCATTTGCCGGCACACTAACACTTCCTTAATTACATTATGGGCCACTGGCACAGGCCCTGTCGTCTCAGCCACGATGCCCCTCCTCCAGCCAACCTCGCCGCCCTCTCATTCATCCACCCTGAGGGAGAAGCATGCAGGCCAGAGGAAGTATGACTCATCTGAGTAACGAGATGCATTCTTTCAGAAATCTCAACAGACGTGTTGTTTGTGAGTGAGGAGCATGCAAGAGTATATGAGAGAGAGAGGGGAGGGGAGGGAGAGAGAGAGAGAAAAAGGGAGGAGGGGAATAAAAAATACAAAAAAAAAAGAGAATGTGTGGACGAGAACCCTGAAAAGATAGCCGAGATTTGTACGGGAGCTTTAGAGAATGTGACAGAATGAGAGTCAGGAATGAAGAACGAGCGCGTACGCGCAAGAAAGAACAGGAATAAGAGAGAGAAAGGGGGTGGGAACAGTGGGGCAAGAGCGAGTCATCACTCATTGTGTGGGTTTTCTGCTCCACGCAGATCTACAGTACGTTCCCTCCAACTCCACAGAGACAGAGAGAGAGTCCTTGGCTCCTTTCTGGGGTTTTCTGAATCACAGATGGAGACTCCAAGCGCTACAACTACGACTAATCCATCAGGTTGCAGGGAGAAAAAAAGACAATGCAACACAGAGAGAGGGAATTTCAACAAGTCTTTCTGCTGAGCATGCATGAGGGACTGATGAGGCACCGGCAAGGGTATGAAGAAAAATGTCAAATCATAGGGTTGAGACAGAGACATCCAACAGCGCCTTCCCACCCAGGCAGGAACCCATCTGCAAAACTTGGCTAGCGCGGCCACAGATCATGAGCCTCACGCACCACATCACACACAGTCTACAACTTCAACATGGAGCTATTTCTGGAGTGGTCTGCATTAGCATTGTCTGACTTTACGGTGACAAAACACACGCAGGGGCGACGCACATCCTCAGGCCCGCCCGACCACCTGAAGTCACTGGAATATGACCAGCCTAGTGATTTCATGGCAAGCGATCAATCTCCTCCAAGCCTTCTGTCGAAGGAGTAAGAAAATGTGAGGTGGCAGTAAGCCGTGTCCTCAGACTCCACTAACCCATTTAACCTTGCTAATCAGGCTTAGGATTGTGGTCTTAATTAAACCTAACCCACTCTGGCTTTCCTCTCAAAGCATGCTGAGGAATGACATTCAGAGACATTTCGAAGTGATCATAAATCATACACAGTAGCTGCACAATGATCACAGTAGTTGATCAATTGCAGCAGCACAAAATAGAAAATAAGCCTCAAATCTATGCAGGGTCTACATTTTTGCTGTGCTAAATTCTGCTAATATGGTAACAGTAAACGGGCTAGCAGCTTTTATTCGTGTGCGAATTATGCCATCTAACTATATTGATGATATTTTGGCTGTTTACTAAATCCTCTTCTTGGAGCTGAAATTTGAATTTGCTGAAAGAGCATAAGCTAGCCACTGTAGTAATTAAAATAGATACTAAATAGTACGATGAGAGCTCCATTATCATTACTTAAAGCTGTGTAAGCTTAGCAAAATCCTTTCCCTGCACACAGCTCCAAAGTCTCTTAAGAGTGTGAAGCATATAAGCATATCAATTGCTTCCACTGAGCGGAGAACAGAAAAGGCAAAGAGGAGTACTGGCACTGTAAGGGCCTATCAAAACTCAAGGACACAGGATACAATACGATGAATTATTAAATCCTGCCAAGCATTTAGAAGTGAGTTCAGTGCAATTCATTTAGGCCGTGGCTATTCATTAAGAACAGAGTAAGTAATATCTCAAGTGGCACAGCTACACGGCCTTTACATTGAGGTGTTTTGTTCAATGTGTAATTTAGGACCAACTAGAGTAGAATTCTAGAATTCATCTATAGGCCCTTTTCTTTGCACTAGGACTGCAACTATCAATTCTCTTCTTTGCAATTATTCTATCAATTATTCGAATAATCGAGAAGCATGTTTTTTAAATACTTTTAATATATCAACAAAACAATTAACCACTTATTTTATACTTTGTTGCAATTTCTTTAAAAATAAATAGTGAGATTTTGTAGACTTAAATTGGCCATTTTCAACATTTTTTAAATGTTTATAACTTTTTGGAAACTTTTTGCCTATGATATGCCCAAAATAAGGATTGATTATTAATATATTTGATTAAATTATATTTTTTTTATTATAATGAATTCAATCGATTTGTTTCTTTTTTGTATTGATAGATTACAGCAGACTGACAGGAAATTGGGAGAGAGAGAAGGGGAGTGGCACGCAGTAAATGTCGTCTGGATCGGGATTCGAACCCGTGTCAGGCAGCCTATGTGCCCGGATCACTTTGCCAGCCGTCCGGGTCTTAAATCGGTGGTTATTGATTAACCCCTACTTTGCATATTTTTACACTATGGCCAACCTAACATTTATCTATCTATATGCCCTTTTCTTTTTTTACACTATGGGCAACTCAATTCTATAAAACAAAAAGCAATTTAGTATAACAAGATATTGTTTTGCATGAAAACACTTCTGATCCTGTGACCCTGCTACTGGTCTAATTATAAACTTGATATACAGATATTAATCAACTGAATATTCACAGAAGACTTAGCACACAATTTAATCAGCCTCATTGCTGCCATGCGGTTAAAAGAGGAGTCATTGACGCTAACATGTGTTGCAGGAGCTGAATCCACTCGCCTACACCCCCTACCCCCCCCCCCCCTCGCCCACACTTTCTCTGGTGTGCTCATGCAGCAAGCCCCAGTATGGGTAGCTAGTTTCTCTGTAGAAAAAGACCCTAATGATTAGTCAGCCCGAGGAAAATAAATGGCAAGAACACAGTTAAACATTTCCTAGATAAATCGTGTTAGACCAAATGCATCAATAATACTGTCCAGTACGTCCCGAACTAGCTGAATTAAACATCACATGCTTCCTTCATGGGGCCACGATGTCCATGGCTAATTCCTTCCCATAGATTGTGAATACATCCTATAAGGCAAGTTTACAGACACATTCAACAACAACACATCGGAGGAGAAGGGGTGTGGGAGACGCAAGACGACACAAGGAGAGAACTAGGCAGTGTATTGCTGGATGAATAAAAAATGAAAGTGTGGTGCTTCAGTAAATGCATTCTCTCCATCCTGCGAGGAGGGTGGGGGTGGAGTGGAGGCTTGTTTGAAAACTCTGAACCACTGCTGCATTCCCACATTCTCCCGCATCCAGCGAGGGTCTCTTTAAAAATTCATTAATTTATAGCAAAAAATTGATTAAAGCGCCCAGCTGAGCAAAACTCAAAATTTGGCTCCTCCTGAATAACATTAATGATAAAGCCCAGGGGGGTTTTGCCTCAAGAAAGAGTGCAAGCTTTTTTTTCTCACCTTAAAGCACCTTGAGAATAATTTATTTTCAATCATTACTGAAATAATGCATTTCTAATTGTCATTTTTAATTACGCTTTCCTTTGGATGCAAAACAGCTGAGGAAAAACCTGGGAAAAAAACCCTAATTAAAATCCATCCAAGGATCTGCCATTTCCCATGATGCCATGCCAATGTCATTCAATTCACCATTGGATATTTCAGCTTACAGAGCCTCTGTGACAGCTGCTTCAGGCCCCCCCAAAAAACGCCTAGAACTGCAGTTACAGTAATTGCTCTGGCCAGCACTAAATGAGGTTCACTTAAGTGCAATTATCCCCCTCTGATCTCTCACATAGAGACTTCTTTAGCACGGAGAAGTGGGCTCGCACAATATGACTGCAAACAAGATTCAAATTGGAATCAGGGAGGCATTTCCAGGAGATGAATGGCTTCATACCTCATCTGCATTCTAGTGATGCACAGCGTTGCTAATGAAGACTGAGCTAGTCCCTTCTCACCGCAGCGGCTTCCAAGAGAGCAAACTTCACACAGGATTAAAGCAGAGTACGGGGAGAGATTTCTAACAAAACCCATCCAGTTGTTTGGCCTCAGCTAGTTTAGCGGCTGGCTTGTCTTCAACACTGTATGCCGCTGTACAGATGAGCCTGTGTTTGCTCATGCAAGACGAGTAACTTACTGAACGAAAAAAAACACAAAAGCCCTCATGGAACAGACAGTAAAACAGCCACAATAATCGTTTTCCACGGTTTAAGCCCAATATACTTTGTCGTACAATTCACCAACACTGAAAATAGCTAATCTACAACATCGCAATGAGTCTCAACAATGAGATGTGAGCTTGTAGTTCTGCTGTATTTTTTTTTAAAGATTTTTTTAAACAAATTTGAATAATTTCCCAAATAGGGACAAGAGGGTTCAAGTATTTATAAATGTGGTCAGACTGTAAGAAATGTAAAAAACCAAAACAAATCTATCAATTAAATCACAAAAATATATTGTTCTCTGCATGTGAAAGATCACTGTATGCCAATCACAGAATTAAATGGGCTTGTAGCCTTTGGGCTAAAATGAGGTGGTCTCTAATAGGGGTTGCAGGAGAGTGTACCTGTTGGGAGCTGTCCAACTACACAGGGTGCCGGTGATGGGCTTTCATGTTGCCACAGGCTCAACTACCACCAGGAGTCTGATAACTGTGTCTCACGGACAGCCATTTGAATAATCACTTCAACAAGGGGAGAAATTAAAAAGCCTCTCAGTGAGACAGGGCTAGGCACTGGGCCACAGCTGAATTCTAAATGAGATGCTAGTATACGAGAGGTAGAGAGTACCTGCCCTTAATTTGTTAGACTATGCCGATTTGGAGACCCTTGACATCTCTCCAAATTAACCTGGTCATTATTCTATCAAATGATACAGCGCCATCACCCTTAGGCTTAACATCCTCTGTGACAGAAAGACAATGGTGAAACGTAGCTAAGAGTAACCTACATTCTTCACAAAGCTTGCCAAATGACAAAAGTGATTTCATTTCAAACA
Source organism: Gymnoscopelus braueri (assembly GCF_963280865.1). Classification (NCBI taxonomy): domain Eukaryota; kingdom Metazoa; phylum Chordata; class Actinopteri; order Myctophiformes; family Myctophidae; genus Gymnoscopelus; species Gymnoscopelus braueri. The sequence goes on along the minus strand of NC_137612.1, from coordinate 37,911,825 downwards.
CTGCAACAGCTGCCACATCAAAATTGCATGAGCTGGAGAACAGCTCAACTTTATCAATGCAAGGTGATGCCATCATTCAGCGGCTGTATCCAATGTAAAGGCTTTTGTATACTCTCGCTCCACGAGCACGTACATGCAACGTGCACGAATGCAATCACAAAGTAAAGACCTTGGAGAGGCAGTTGTAGGCTGCAGCACTATTGAGCCGTAGGGCCTTTGAAAGAACACTGCGGGCTACTACCATCCTTGAAGAGAAGCTCTAGAGTCTAGAGCCTATCACTTCTTCACATCCAGGCAAGGAAATGGTTAGAGTGAGGACAAACAGATGCTGGGTCTTTTTCACTTCCTTCACTGCCATTTAGTCTGTTCCAATCTCTGTCTGTTCATCACCACCTTGAAGTTGTTTAAAGCAAGAGATCAATAAGATGTTACAGACCATGTTTGGTGCAAATGCAACAACAACAAAAAAGAAACAACTGTATGAGGAAAAAAACAGTAACGTATGAGGAATTATCACGTTACCAAGTATCTTAGTAACTAACTCGTCTGTGCAATTATATCTTCAAGGGTCAAGGAGACAGCACAGCAGCTGCTAAGAGCACAAAGTCCAGCCTTTATGACCTGTTCATTTACCTAATTACATAGAGAAATGAAGAAGACCCACACAGCGTACAAATCAGCAGTAGATGACAGACACACTGGTGCAATAAGCAGCACATTTTATAAATGTGATGGGTTGGATTAATTGGTTGCACTCTGTGACTACTTTCTAGCAGCAGCTACCCAAGAAAAAAAAGAACGTCTGGATGTTTATTATGCCAATAACATTTCATCATACAATGGCATGGTAGCACATGCCTACTGTAGGTCAACTGTCAAACTGAGAGAGCAAAGATGATTCATAGAGTCAGGAAGTCAAATTAGATGTATAGATAAGGAATGGGCGTGGTAACATAACAGCAAAATACTAAATTAAACTGTTCTAAACTGTTCTACCCCGGATTTCGACCGAGTCTCCTGCGCAAGTGCTGAAATGTTTACCACTGACTGACTGCTTGCTCTGGGGAGAAATTTATGTTTGAATATGTGTCAAACCAGAAACAGGATTGCGTCAAAGGTCGTGTCGGACCAGAGCAGGGATCAAATACAACCACCCCAATTGTATACATTTAATTGTATTACCATAGTCTACCATGCAGATTACAGATTGGACAAAATAACATTTTATTCACAAGAAAATTGCATACTGTAATAGAGCTTTAAGTGTCTTTTCAATAACTGTCATATATAATAAAGCGTATTGTATAAACAAACAGTAGACATTTCAGGGAATCAGAAAGTGTAACAACTGTGTAAGACAAATTTAAATTGAAACTACTATTCACTTTCAACCGGACATCCCTGTTAAGGGAATGTCATTGTCATTATAGGCGAACAAGGCTAAAACCGTTGTGATGTGACATGTAAATTGTCTACTTCTGAAATGTTTTGAGCAGGAATTAAGTTAAACAGAACACTGCTGGTAGAGTCAAATCTAAACTTTAACATGTTTCTTCAAGGCTGCATGCACAGAAAGCCTAGATGATCCAGACAGCGGGCTATAGGTCTGCTATTTAAAGATTGGGTGATTAAGACGCAAACTGGGTCTGACCTTTTAATGTGGGTGCTGACTAAGATAATGGAAATTTTAATTTGTTAGTCGAAGCATAAAATCTACCAGCAAAAGGAGGGCATTCCGCAGGAGGATATTCATAATCTTTTGTGGTTAGGTATAGGTATAAACCCATCTAGAAGCCAAACCAGCTTTAACCTGATTTTCCTTGAAAGAGGAGGCTTACGCTTAAATAGCCTATTTCGAACTATATCCAAGATGATAAATCATTGTCCTGCCCAAATTCTGAGCACAAGCACTGCCTCTCTTCTATATATCTATATCTATATCTATATATACACACACACACACACACATATATATAATCAGGTAGCTCTCGTGCACATCCAGGGTGGAGGTGCTGGTAGGCAAGCTAATGTACATAAGACAGAAAATCTCCCACTGCTTCTCGCACACTCCACATATTTATGTATATAATATACACACACACACACACACACATATACATATACATATATATATATATATATATATATATATATATATATATATATATATATATACATACATACACACACACATACACACAGTATATATTGCATTAAATAACAATACTATGCATACACAGAATTGTGAAATGCGAAAATATGACAGCAAATAGAGACATGCATGCCCAGAGACTGTCTTGTGCACAGACAGGACCCACATTGTACTATACTGTAGACTGTAGAGGTTCACTAACAAACAGACGCAGCTACAGTACACTAGAAATTCAAATGATTGTGGTATATACTACAGTATACATTTGACTAAAACAAGTATACACTTGTTGAATATCCAGCCACACACAGCGGAAAAAAAAAGAAGGGAAAAAAAACTGAGCCTAACATAACATTATCAGCCGGTTTTAAAAGGCAGGGACTAAGAGAATGTTATTAGCTCTCTGACTGACAATAATATTGGACTGACAGACAACCAAACGCATTCCAACAGCTGATGACCAAATACCATCACAGCAGGTCGACAGAGGAGACGATCAGGCATATTATGGAGCTTAATTTACATATATATATAAATATATTAGCCTTGGATCAAGACTATACATGTATTTTATCGATTTAGACATTTGCATATAGATACGAAAGTAAAAGTCAGACTCGATTAAATACATCTATGATAGTCTTGATCCAAGGCTATAAATATATACATCCCATCGCACGATCGGCGTCGCTCGCCGACAAGAACAGATCTTACAAGCTGACGTTGTCAGCTTGTAAGGATCTGTTCTTGTCGGCGAGCAGAGACTACGGACCATAGGCTAAATGAGGCTTTATAACACAGTAGTAGTGGGTCGCTGTAACACAGCAGCAGCAGCAGCAGCAGTAGATTCCCTTTAACGCGGTACGTAGATCCCATGTTTGGTCAGTGACAAGACACACAACACACAAGTTAGCAGGCTGCTAAAGTCAGCTAGGCTAGCTGTCAAAGTTGCTCTGTCAGTTGTCACTGTGCGCGCGCGTGTGTTTGAGCGCGCAGCGAGAGTGTGTGTGTGTGTGTGTGTGTGTGTGTGTGTGTGTGTGTGTGTGTGTGTGTGTGTGTGTGTGTGTGTGTGTGTGTGTGTGTGTGTGTGTGTGTGGTGGATGTTATATGTGTGTGCTAGCAGCAAAAGGCTAGCGCCACCACAGCTGTCAACTTGGGGCAGAGTTATTATTATAGCAGCAGCGGTGGGAAAAAAAAGCCACCTTTTGAAACGGCACTAAAACGTGTTAGAATCTAGAACTCTGTGGTTATAGAATACTGACCCGCCAAGAGAAATGAGTCGTCGCCCAAAAAGCTTGTCCCCGGATGCCCTCCTTTCTCCTTTCTCCTTCTCCCACTTCTCACGACGCACGGGCCTGCTCACGGAGCCTGATCCCCACAACTTCAGTGCGGCTCACTTCCCCATGGAAGTCGTCCATTTCACGGGCCCGAGTTCAACTTCCATTCCCGTGTTCTCTTCTGCTCACTCTCTCTGGGTGAAGGCTGGTGTGTGTGTGTGTGTGTGTGTGTGTGTCGCTGTCTGTCTTAATCCAGCAGGGGAGTTTCTTCTTCTTTTTTGGAACAAGAGACTTCTCCCCCCTTCTTCTTCCAGCTCTTCTTCTCCAGCTAGAAGTGTGTTTCCCCCCCTAGGTGTGTGTTCTTGACGGTTGTCCTGTGTGGAGCCGTGTTGTAACGCTCTTTTCTTCGCCGGTGAACCAGAGACCGTGTCGCCCCTTCTCTCTCTCTCTCACTCTCTCTCCCCCTCTCTCTCTCTCTACTTCTCCGCCTTTTCCCGATCGCCTCTCTCTCTCTCTCTCTCTCTAGACAGCCCAGCCAACATCCGGGGACTCTGCCATTTGGTACACACATAGGGTATTTCTTTGGCCTTGAGTGTCGGCCATCAGGCAGATCTTCCTTAAATGTTTTTATAAGACAAACCAATAGTTCATGGATGAATTTATGTTTTATTGTTCATGGATGGATTATGGACCGGGCCAGGGACCAGGGGCCTTTGACTACCAGGGGCCCCTGAGGGACCTTGGGCTTGGAGGCCGATCGACAACTTATTTATTTTATTGTATTTATATTGTGTATTTGACAGGGACAATACAAAAACACTATGTATCAAGTTATAAAAACATGAAACCGTTGCATTGTGTATGGAGTTTATAGCCAAGGCTAATTTGCAATCCCAGTCCCTAGTTAGGCCTTTCTATACAAAATATCTACCTAGTAAAAAATAATCAATTACAAAAAGGACATGCATGAAGCTCTAAATCTGAACAAGTACAACATATTAGTGTTACAAAGGTTAACGTTCAAATATGTGAGCCACTCAGCCTATGACGTCCGGAACAGAACTAGCGTCTGACAAACAGAGCTGACAAGTACTTTTAGATGTTTTAACATGCAAATAAATATAGTGTAAATACTATGAGTGATGCTCAAACTTTTTAATTTGAAGATTTGTATTTCTGGGACCACAATTTACACTATAAAATCAGCAGTGTTAATTTAACTCTAAAGGCTGTTGTCCTGTTGCAAGGAGTTGCGTTGTGAATCATTGGTGTGGACCACGTGTGGACTGGCCGTTAGAGTGTAGCCTACAGATGGAACCAAATGGACCCACGAGTCCATTTGGACACAACAAGTTGCCTACCTTGTGTGCAGTTGAATGTGTGTGTGTGCACGTGTCTGCACATGTATGTCTGTATGCAGAAGTAGGGTTACATTATATGGTAGAAGCAAGTGGAGAGGCATCAATCATTTAGTTGGGGACCCCCTGGAACCCCCTTGATCCCCCTAAAGGATGCCTAGGGGTTCCTGAACCCCACGCTGAGACCAGTACTCTAAGTTATAGACTGTAAATCCTGTATGATAAAACGTCTACAGGTAAAGCACCTGTCTTGACCCACACATGCTTGCATGTAGCCCAGCCGGCTACCCGTTCTGGATGCATAGGGGGCCCTAAAAGATAATTGGCCCAAGGCCTCCATTAGTCTAATCTGTCCCTGGCCAAGTTCACCAGTTCTCAAATCTTTGAATTTGTAGGACCCTCAGCTTAGCATCAGGTCACAGAATCCACATAACTCTCAGAGTGTACAAATGTAACCAGATGGACACCAGAAGGGTCCATTTGGTTGCATTTGTACACTCTCAGAGTTACAGACCTGTAATCGTCCATTTGGTTCCTAACTAACAATGATTTAGCTGGAGACCCCCTGGAATCCCCTCAAGGACCACTGGTATAGCTCACACAATTGTTGAATATAACAGAGTATATTGATTCTAAAAGATCAATATTATTTTAAACTTACAGTACAGATAATATTTAAATGAGCTTACAGGAGAAAATTACACATCTTATGCAAGTAGTCTTCATAATAACTTCTAAAAGCCATTTCCATGGCATTTCAAGGCCCCCCTCAAAGTTTGAACACTGTCCCTCAGGCACACCTTACAGTGTGTAGTGTGCTGTTGATATAGTTTACTTATTTCTATTTTATTACTTGTTTATTGCTATTTATTTTAGTCATTTTGTGTTGTCATCAGGCACATGTCAGATGTGCCTTAGTCAGATGTGCCTTAAGAATTTACACTGGTCAAAGAAGTACCTTATGTTTGATAAGTGCCTGGCCGGAACTACTTTCAGAAGAACGACAAACAAGAAACATTTCAGCATTTCTGCTGCCACATAAACTAGTGCAATCGTTTACTATTTACCATGCGTCACATTTGAGTTAAGCGAGGGGTCTTCAACGTTTTTCAGTCCAAGGACACCTTGGCTGAGAGAGAGTCAGAGATAAAGCATGCAGGGACCCCCATTATATTTTGTATAATATGTTTTCATAGATTTCATAGGTAGCTCCATAGACTTGTTTGACAGCACTATCAGTGTAATGGATTCATGTTAATGTGGATTACCAGATTTAACCACTTAAAACTGTCTAGTAAACTTGAACTTTCACTCTGCTCTTTTGTCCCTCTTCACCAAACCTCTTTGCCGAAAATTGCACTGTCAAGCATCGTGTGCTTGTAGATCTGCTATTTGTGGCTAAAGTTCTACTCAGAACAGGGATAATTGGTTGAAGTGGTTAATGTAAAAATCACACAAAGATTTGGCGGACCCCCTGTAGTAACTCTGAGGACCCCCTGTTGAAGAATTCTGAGTTAAGCGTATAAAAAAAGGCAATGCTTAAATATGTGCATAATATTGCCCTGCAATGGATGCAAAGAAAGCTCAACAAAAATATGTGTTCTTAAATAGTGAGGTGTTTTTCAAGTCCAATGGTTTCATAAGTTTAAAACTGTATTATGCTACTTTTTCTTTTTTTTATCCAGGGGTAGAACAGGAAAAGTGTGATACATACATTGCATCTTTAATAATGTTGTTCTATACGTCTATTAGTTGCTGTCCACAGACATTGTGCTCCAAAACAAACAGACTGAATAAAACATTCAATGACAAAAAAGGTTGTTGATCAACATCAAATATATTTTTGAACCCTCCAATTAACAGTTGTTTCACCGATTGCAGCATTGATAATAGCCTAACCTTGTTAATAAATGCTTGTTTTCAATATCTCAATATAGTAAAATGCTTCAAGGTTGAACTGACAACCTTCATAGACAATGCCAAGATTGTTGATCAGGTCATAGGCTATAGTGCTTATAATCGTGTTCAGACACTGCTAGAAGCACAGATTTGTCTTGTGTTCATGGTGCAACAGCGCCTCTCTTGATCCAATGATGATCGGAAGAAATATAGGTAAACATTCTAAAACGAATCAACTGACATGTAATTACTATGATGTGTAGTAGTAGTAGTAGAAGACCTATGTTTTATTCTGTTTGCACGCATTGTATACTACACACACACACACACACACACACACACACACACACACACACACACACACACACACACACACACACACACACACACATCCTTTTAGACTAAGTGTATGACTGTGCTCGCTGTTTGCATTTGTTTAATAAAATATTCAATCAATCAATCTATTTTACAAAAAAATAAAATAATACTCAAATGTATAATTAGCCTATACAGATAAATCAATTAATGATAGTTTACTTTTGAACACATCCAATCACATCTAATTACGACCTGAGAAAAATGTTGAGCTTCAGTTACCACCTGACTATTTAGGCCACACTGTTTAAATTATGCATGCAAATTCAAATGAGCTGTCTGCCTTCTATAGGAGTTTTGGACTAACCTAATTCTAAATTAAGAAATAATTCCATTCTGGAACATTTAACTTTATAGTAAAGAATGATATTTAATCACATTTGATGTAAAGGTTGACAGGCTAGGTCCAAGCATATAAGGCCCAAGCTTGCCTTTATAAAGTGTTATTGTAATAAAAAGGTCACGCAGTCTGTGCTGTTCGCCTCTATGCACTTTCCAATCATGGACATACTTCTGTGCCTTAATTTGCATATCTAGGGACTTTTATGACATCAGGCATATGATGTCACGTCTGACCGATCCAAAATATGGACATCATATATCCATTGTTGCCATGCCCAAATATGGAGATGAACGATGTCATATTGATGATGTACACTTAATCGCGGGAGCACCACGTATACATCACGGCAAAGTCTATAAAAGGGACAGGAAAACCCAGGGATTGGGAATTCTTACAGCTGCACAAAAAAAAAACTGTTTTATTATGTCACAATTATTGGTCACACCACAATTTTGTCACTTACATTTTACATTTTATAAAACTTGCCACGGTAGTATTACTGTTTCACTAGCAAGCGTTCTGTTTTTTTTAACACAATCAAAAAATCTGTTATCAAATATCCTTGGTATAATATCCGTTGGTTATACACCTATGGGTCTGCAGAGTAACTTCCGCGACATTGGGCGGCGCTGTCGATCTTAGTGGAAACGCCACGTGTTTTAATGCTGACCGAAGAAGAACATTCAGGAAGTGTGGAAGTTGTCAACAGAAGGTGAATACTGACACAGACGTTCTCAGAGAAAAGTAGGTAAATCCTTCGAATTGTTTTCCTCTTTAGTGAAACTAAGTGATATTAATTAACCACACACTTGAAATTCCCCTTGCTGTGTGTTTTGTAAATAGCCACGCTTGTGCAGCATTTATATTTTACATGTTCTACTTACTGGGAAGAACTACCAAGGGAAGGAAGAAATGACAGGGGTAGCCCTGATACATTACTGTCATAACATATTATGGCCGTCTTGTGATCCATGGCTAACACAGGGGATAACGGATAAGAGAATCTTATTTCACCCCGCTAATCATGGATTCACTGGAATCCTCTGGATCACTGGTTCTCAACGTCGGGTTGTCTGGGGACCACCACGGGGTCCAAATGGATGGACCCTTACGGGTCTGTAACTCTGAGAGTGTACAAATGGATCATTATCTCAGTTAAATGAACATTGAGAATTTTACAGTGTAGATTAGGGTCCCAAAGATGACAATATAATATATTTTTCATTTGGACCCCTGGTGGGCCCCGGACCAGACATTAAGAAACAGTGGTCACTGTCTAGTAACTTTGACAGTATTTTTCCCATGCGTTTTGAGTACTTTGTTAAAGGGGGTCTAATATTACTCATATTATAGGTATGGCAGAACACGGAGAAGCCACCATTGACGGGAAGCTGGCTGAAGAGTTTGCAGTTCCCTCTCATGCTGAAGACGTCAAGAAGCAGATGAGTGCTTTTGCAGAGCGGCATGGGGCCGCTGGTCGCAGGGTTGTCCTCATCACGTCAGGGGGGACCAAGGTTCCTCTGGAGTCCCGTACTGTTCGCTTCCTCGACAATTTCAGCAGTGGAAGGCGTGGAGCCTCCTCAGCGGAGTACTTTCTAGACTCTGGCTATGCTGTGATCTTCCTACACAGGCACCGGTCCCTTTATCCTTACACGCGCTTGTACTCTGGCATAAACATACTAGACACTCTACAGGTACAGCATGAAGATGGAGCATCGTCCAGCAGTTGTGGTCAAGTGGTGGTCAACCAGCAGGCACTTCCCAACATCGCCAAAGTCCTGAAGCGTTACCAGGAGGTGAAAGAAGATGGGTTTCTTCTGCCCATCGAATTCAGCACCCTGTCAGAATACCTGCACCTCCTCAAAGCAGCAGCACAGGCTCTCAGCACAATAGGTATGTGGTTGGTTGACGTATGAATTATGCTGCATGTCGTCCTTGTCTTGTCTAAATTGCCCCTAACGCATCTATGTTCACTCTCTTTTTAGGCTCTAAGGCCATGTTTTACTTGGCTGCAGCTGTGTCAGATTTCTATATCCCAGCATCTGATATGCCTGAACACAAAATCCAGTCTTCCAACGGACCTCTTCAGGTGAGTAAAATAGACCAAATCTAATACATTATCGTCATATTTCATCTGATTTACACACCCTTTCCCTCCATCCACAGATCAGCATGAAAATGGTTCCTAAAATCTTGTCCCCACTGGTGAAGGACTGGGCACCACAGGCATTCGTTGTTTCCTTCAAGCTGGAGACGGATCCGTCCATCCTGCTGAAAAAGGCGAGAAGCGCTCTAGACACCTACAGACACCAGGCAGTGGTGGCAAACGTACTGGATACCAGGCGGGGTTATGTGGTGGTGGTGACCCGAGACACGCAGGCTGAGCTGATCCTCACAGATGAGGACGTGAATAAAGGGGCTGAGATAGAGGATCAAATTGTCAGCAACCTGACTGCCGCACACAGCCAGTTCATTACCAAAGATGGCTGACTATTTGAAATGCTAGTAGTGTGCAAGTTAATGACTTGGCTAGCTTTTGTCTGTAGGCCTGTACCCTTGCAATTTGGCTGATGTTCATGCTTGCTTGTTCTACTGGGGAGTGGGGCTGTCAATGACTAAAGAACTCCTTAGTTGACTTAGTCATAGGAATTCGTTTATTTAATCAACAAATCTGTAAAATTGTGTTCGCTGTATACAATCATACATAGACTAGGCATTTCACAATGGTTACTTGCTATACACTTTTAAAGGGGTCTAGTTTACAAGAGATATACAATCTATGACTGAGGAGAAACCATGTAAAATATGGCTTAGCTTTATCTCGCTTCAAGTTCAAGAAAACATGTTGACTTAGTGTATTACTACACATATTGCCTTCCTTTTATAATTATATGCAAAGTACCTCTTGAAGGTGTTAAGTGTAAAAAGGCCTATGTAACTGTATCATGTTTGAGAAGTTTGTTTATAATACATCAAAACAATTCAGTAGAATAGAAATACAAGCACGTCAAGTCGAAGCAATGATCATCTGAATAATTCAAAGACATGGTTTACATATAAAGGTTGCCCGGTACAGTCTGTCACGATTGACAAGTCAGCTCCCTTGGCAGCGTGTTTTGTTTTTCATCTGGCACTGCGGTTTGGGTGGGTTACTTGAGTTTGACACTCTTCTTGACTCCAGCACGGATACCAGACAGCTCTCCACTGTATCGAGCGTCCTCCTTACGAACCTCACGGACCTGGCAAATATGAAGAGTTAAAACTTGTTTGAAGATTTATTTGCTTATACTGTTGCTCTGAATGTGCAGTGAAATGTATGGCCTGCTCCACCAGACTATGATAATAATGTACAACGTATTTTTTTATGAAAAGGGTAAAATAAAAAGTAGATCGGGTACTTAACACTAAGTGTAAAATATTTGAAATTACCTATTTTTAACCCAATATACCTAATGAGCCTGACCGTCGTACGACAAAAATAGCTGATTTACAACTCACGTCTCTGACACGCTGTGAGCTTATAGATCTGATATTTTTGCCGTGCAACACCAGAGAATGGCATGCATATAGGGCCTAGGCTATTTTTGTTGCCTAAGACATGCCAGGAATAATGTAGTTAAGGGGTTTATACCTTTTTAACTTAAACTTCTAAAATGTGATACAATAACAGTTCAGTATCAGATTATTCTTTCTCTAAAATGTGATCTCTAAAATGTAATCCACCCCAACTACAACAAATGGCCTCAGGGATAATGCTTTAATGTTTACCATTAACCACTATAACCCTAGTGTCCCTATTCTGGGCATGTTATAATAGGCCAACATTAGGCATCTACAAGCTCATACATAGTGTTGTTAAGCGCTGTGAGCTTGTAGCTCTGCTATTTTCGGCCAAAATATTTGGTGTAGAGGGGGAAAACGATTGGGGACTAGTCAATGAAATATAGGCTTTAATGATAACATCTTCCAACCATGGTGGTAAATTAAATAAATAGGCTTTAATGATAAAATCTTCCAACCATAGTGGTCAATGAAATCTATAGGCTTCAATGATCACATCTTCCAATCATGATGCAGATTACTAACCTGGCCCTTTCTGCGAATAATGGCCCGCCTGTACTTCTCTCTGTGTTTGACCCTGGGATTACGGTCAATCTTCTTCCTCTTTGGTGTGAGTCCTTTGTTCTTGGCCATCTGTGGAAAACAGTGTAAGAGCATAATCAGAAAAGCAGGAAAAGTTAAAATGTGGAAAGACAATTGAATGTACTCATAACTTTACAGTCTGATGCTTTGTACATAATCATGATCTTAAAACTATAATGAGATATACTGTAATAAAATATGATGTAGAAAACAATGACTTCATGCCATGTATTTATTGGGACCATAATATAATTCCATATGTGCTGTTGTAATGGTACTGTACCTCATATGTGATAGCTCTCTTTGCATCTCCATACATTTCCTCCGTCTCTCCAGCCTCTTCCAATCTGAAACAAGTACAAGAGATATTAGAGCCCTCATCCAGCCTGTCTCAGCTCTACTCCTTGGAAGACTCTTGATACAAATCACTCACTCTTCAGCCTCTGGGTCAGCGCTTTTCTTCCTCTTCTTTAGTTTCAACCTCTCCTCCACTCCTTGGTAGAAGCGCAGGGCTGCTTCCTCATCCAGGTCAGAGTCGGACTCTCCTGCAACGTCTGCCTCAGCAGACACCTGGCATCAATATGTCAATGTTGCTCATGAAAATAAAGGCTAGGGTACATTCTCTGTGTAATTACAGTGCCATGTTTTACTCTAAAGATATTTCTAAATGACCATCTCCTACATGTCTAGTTATTTGCATTTTGAAATCTAGCCTGTCCTAGAGTGTCTGATAAATGCCTATCATACACCAAGGGTGACTAACACCCTAATTGAAGAACAAGTGGAATATCTCACCTTCACCTTCTTATTGGAGACTTCAGCCTGCTCGCATTCACCAGGCAGCCTAGAGGTCTTTTCCTTATGTTCTTCTGATAGCAGCTTACGAAGCTGTGGTGCAAGTCGAGAATCTACTACACTAAGTTCATTGATCAGCTGCAAGAAGGAAAATGCACATTTCACTCAACTATGGGAGTTCCGTTTGGTAGAGCTGCTAGCTGCCATACAGAACAGCAACACGTTTAGTTCACATAACTAATGATCCACCGTAACCCACCAGTTTAACCACATTAGCCCTGGTGTCCCCATTTTGGTCATTGGGTCACATTTTTATAGTTTTTGTAGATCTACAAGCTCACAATGCATCTCGTCACAATGTGTTGTGAGCTTGCAGATCGGCTATAATCAAACAGCCCAAGTATAAAATAGGGCTTCTGGAAAGCTAAAAAACACACCTTCTAACATCAGAAAGTTTTTAATACTTAAAGGTAGGGTAAGTGATTTTCTTTGGTTAAAATAAGTGTGAAATAGCTCTATATTCTGATAGTACCTATTGCTATAGTGTTTGTTCAGTAAAAGGAGTCTCCTCGTCTCTCCAGCTCTTTATAAAACAGAAAATGCATTTTTGTTTCAGTTTCAGTTTCATTTCCAATTTTATCCAATCAGGATTTCGAGTAGGTTCCCAGAGTATGTCCTCACTCACACAGACTGTGCATGTGCAGTGCAGTCCTACATTTTATCTTGTTAGATATTTCCCATAATGTTACACATGTTTTGGGACACATATGAAAAAAATAAAAAATAACCAAAGACAACGCATAGCCAAACATTTTCTAAAAACATTCAAATAATTCCAAACCTTTTCCAGGGCCTGGAATTTCTAAATATTTACAGGAATTTCATGACCGTGGGAACCCTGTCAGAAGTTTCCAACCAAAAATATATTACTTACATTTCTGTAAGTGAGCAGTCTTTCTATCACAGGATGGTTATGTGCTGGAATTCTCTTTGCTTTCAGGACCAAGTAGAAGCTGATATTTGTGCAGTAACTGTACGGAAAAAAATGATTAGTTCTCATTCAATAAATGACTATTACTACTTGCAGTGTGACAACTTAATTAACACTTACTTCAGATAGAGTTGATGCTTTGTCTTCAGGTAATCAGCCCCCTTTAGAAAAACAAGTGCATAATTACAGATAAGTGAACTAGTTTGGATACATTCTCTATCTTTGGTAAATTGACAGTTGAAAATTGAGTTTAAATAGGCTCACTTTGCCTGGAGGAATTTGTCCAGCTTTGATCATCTCAATGAGGGGCTGAAGCTCATCTTTAATTTCTGTAAGCTGCAAACATCACAATGCATCAGCAGTGTTTCATGTGAATATATGGAAACTCAAATAGCAGCAACTGTTTTTTGAAATATAAACCTGTAAACAACTTCGGGCTTGTTGCCCCAATGCATGTGTGTACTGTGTATGCATGTGTTTTTTACCTTTGTCTTGAAATCACGGATGAGCTCGAGCAGCTCTGGTGATTCCTTCTTCAAAAGTTTCATCTTTTCTTTCTGGGACATCTGCTTCAGGTCCTTCACAATCCTTTCCTCCTTTTCCACTACCTTTTCCTCATCCTTCTCCTCCACAGCAAATTCCTACACATACACAGCCATATGATATACATACACAGCCACACACACACACACACACACACACACACACACACACACACACACACACACACACACACACACACACACACACACACACACACACACACACACACACACACACACACACACACAATTATAATATAAGGCTAAACCTGTCTCAGAAAGATTAAAAGAAAGCAAAGTAGACACGATTTAAGTTGTCATCACGGCTGAATTATTATAATTTTTTTACGAGGAGTACCTGAAAAAGGTTTAGATCATAGTCTTCCTCACTCAGATTGGCGGCCAAGCGTTTCTGAATGTTCTTAACTTCCTCTTCTTCCTCTTTATCCTCAGCTTCAATCTCCTCCCGTGTTTTCCCTTCTGCAATGACAAGTACGAGTTTCAAAGCCTGCATTAGAAACACACAAGCAACAGATTTACTGTGGTATAAATAATGTGGGTTGAAGAGCGAGATGCTTACTAGTGGCCATGTATTCAGAGTCGTAGAAGGTCTTCTTGCGTTTCCCCCATGCCATATCGTTAGGGAGATCTAGGGAGCACAGCGCAATTAGCCAAGCTGGACGGTGACAAATGTACAAACTTGAGTTTCTGCATTTTCCTATTTTCATTACCGCCATCCTCCTTCCCCTCCAGGTCACTCTCCATGTCGGTCCCTTCTTCCTCTTCAGCTTCCTCTTCAGCTTCCTCTTCCCCACCATCCTCTTCTTCCTCCTCGCCTGACTCAGAATCATCCAGGGCCATTACTTCCTCCTGTAAAATTTAACAGAACTTGAGCTGGATCTCGGAACAAAACAGAGCAAACATCTTGTTGAGCACAAATAGTGATTTCACTCATTTAGGGCTAGTTCTTTCTTTATTTTTTTATTCATTCCATTTCATGTTTCGGCACTATGCGTAAAATGTCTGAATCACAGGAACAAGATTTTATACACTATGCATGCAAAAATGTGGTATCATATCGCTTTCTGTTAACATACAATGCCCCAATCTGCCCGGCTTCACAGACATTGCCGGATACTACGTCCATGAAAAGTACTGCCAGTCAGTCAGACAGACAGACAGACACACACAAAGAATTCAGCAAGCAACGCCAACTAGTTTAAACACCTTTGTTGTACTTACAAAGTAAACAGGTGGCATATAAATGAAAATATGAGTAGTCTTGTCTTGTACGACAATGAGGCAACTTTCAACTTTCTGGAACTGTCAAGTGCATGGAATGTACCGGCAAGCAATCTTCAGGTAAAGATTTCTGAATTTGGAACAGTGTGTTCTAGACGCTGTGGTCTGGTTAACACCAATACCAGACAGTGTGCGTTGTGCGACATCCTGGATGGGTTTATAATGATGTCACATTTCATGGACAAAATAGTGAACTATCAGAGAGCTACAGTACAGGTTATTCTCTTGAAAAGATGTAATTCTATATTACAGTAAGGTTAACTTTTCTTGCACTGTGTTTTAATTTCAATCTTTATGTTTTGTATAGTATCAGCGTGCAGTAGGGCAGGGGCGGGGTGTTCATTAGTGGTTTGGTTATGGCCTACTTATGTTTAAATTATATCTCATATCTATTATATCTTTTTTACATTGTGTAGAGAGAAATACAATATTGTGAATCAGTTTGATTTTTTTTTTTTTTGCCATATTATAATTTGATTACTTCCAGATAAGTGTATTCACTCACCTCATCATCGATGTCTTCCTGATCGCTGTCCACCTGCACACCACGGGCCAGGAGGTTCTATGATTTAGTTGATGATAACAAAAATAAATAAAAACTGTTAGTGACCATGAATATATTACTGACCCCACCTTACTGAACAATCCATGGGAATGGAAACTTACTGCAATCTTTGCATCGTGAAATTCGTCAATCTTGTCCTTTGTGTACTCCACAGATGTCTGGTATGGAGAAATGAGACAACGCATGTTAAGTACTGATTTTTGACTCAGTGCTGCTGAAATAGCAATAAATGTAGTCAACCCTTAGTAGCGGTTCAGTATGAAATCACAATATAAGTTACTTGAAGGCACTTTTCAGATAGAGCAGTCTAGAATGTACTCTATGGTTTATTTTGAATTAAACTCAGAGATTAAAAGGAAATTGATGGAAGCCAAATCAAAACAAACACTGAAACTATAATGGGGGGGGAATAAATTAGTCGTATACAATATCCTGTCACAATGTCATTGTCCACAGTCTCATAAAGTGCATTCAAGTCGATCCACTTTCCATCGCTTGCATGCTAATCAATAATGTAACTTCTTGCATAAAACTGTAGGGCAGTGTTGCTTCTTTCTTAAGTTTCATGTAATGAGCAACATGTCTACTATATGCATGTACCTAAACCTGGTGATGTGCTGCACCGCCTCACCTTATCCGGGACAGGCATGTCCTTGTAGGCTCGAGGATCATCTTCATCATATTTCTCTTTCTCGTAAGTCTTTTTGACTTTCTTTAACCTGAAAGTTTATGCATTGAAGTGTTTAGTCATTTATTTGACTTAATATTTGTAACATTACACATCTGCTCCTGGCCATCGCAACACAAGCTGTATTTTAACACAGCACTAATATACAGGCAGCTACTTATTGTTTACTAATAACACGTCTCACTCTCTGCATATTAAAGATGTTACAGTTAGCCTCGGATCAAGTTTTTTTTAATTGATTTTGACATTTGCATATCTATTAAGTAATACATCTATGATAGTCTTGATCCAAGACTATGTTACAGTGTTCATATGTTCAGGAAACAGGACATCTGAGCACCTCGATGTAAAATTGGTTATTTTGTCCAAAATGTTAATGGTAAGTAAAGTAATGGTAAGTAAAGTAATGTAAAGCATACATGATGTGAATATGCACGGTACACCATTATCAGACTTAATTCTATCCTTAAACTTCTTGTTTATGCCTTAATTGTCGAATGTTTAAGCATGTTCTAATCATGTTAATACTTTAAAAACAATTTAACACCGAGGTGCCCACTCTTTCTTGGTTCCCAGCAGTGTTGCCATGTCGGCTCTTTTTCTGATAAGTTGCTTGTGAAAATTGGTAGTTGCAGGTTTGTTGGGCTTGTTTCTAAAGTGTACTTGCTTATTTAGGCTTGCTTCCATTTAAAAAAAAATATTATTTAAATCAGTGGTTCTCAAAATGTTCATGATTTTTTTTGTTGTGCCTGGGAGCATTTGTGTTAGAATGTTTCAAAAACTATGACAAATATGTGAATTGTACTTCCATGTACTTTTACCATGTCTTTCTAAATAAAGTATTCAATCAATCAATATTCCACATTTTATTGAAAGTTTTTGAAAATAGCATATCTACAAGCTGGAGATGTAGATCTGCTATTTTCAAATAGCCGGTTTAAAGTAGCCTGGTAAACCCTCCCTCCGGAAATCTCATTTCTATTTGATTCCAGGAGTGAATCAAATAGAAATGAGATTTCCGGAGGGAGGGTTTACCAGGCTAGGTTTAAAGTGCTCATGTGGCCTAGTTGCTTCTTTTGGGCTCGTTTTCCTAGACCTGGTTGATTATTTCTCTCACAAAACCTGGCAACACTGACGATGGTGCTAATGAGCAGATAGCCTTTCCTTTATGTTAACCCCAGAAGTTGCAGTAAAGTCTCACAGATTTAGCTCTGGTCCATACTCCTTCTAAGGCTATGGACCAGAGCTAAGTAAGATTCACTTAAACGTGGACAACGTTTTAACAGTTTTATCTGATCAGGTTATTAGTGCTCTTTAGACACATGATGTGCTGTTGGCTGAAACTAAATGTTAACAATCGTTGCTTGTAGTGTTGTTTTCTTACCTTATTTGCCGAACCATGATGTAAAACTGCAATAATGTATTCCGCTACCAGATTATTAACTATATAGTTATGAGTAAAACTAATTTAACCGTTTTATATTCGACAATTAACTTAATTCTAAATGATAAAAGTATTCAAAACACAATCACATCTAACAGCAGTTCTCATTCACCAGCAAGGCTCCACATGTGCTTCCGGGATGTCTTCTTCGTTCTAACCGGATGGACACATAGTGTACAGCCTAGTCTGTATGAATATCGCCCTCTAGCGGGTAATCGTGTGTGTGTGTGTGTGTGTGTGTGTGTGTGTGTGTGTGTGTGTGTGTGTGTGTGTGTGTGTGTGTGTGTGCGCGTGTGTGTGTGTGTGTGTGTGTGTGTGTGTGTGTGTGTGTGTGTGTGTGTGTGTGTGTGTGTGCAGTGGTGGAAAAAGTACTCAAATTCTTTACTTAAGTAAAAGTACCAATACTGCAATATAAAAATACTCTGTTACAAGTAAAAGTCCAGAATTAAACATTTACTTGAGTAAAAGTACAAAAGTATTGGCATCAAAATGTACTTAAAGTACCAAAAGTAAAAGTACTAAAATGTTTGAAAATGGCCGATCTACAAGCTCACAACGCGTCGCGATGCCTCGCGTTGTGAGCTTGTAGATCGGCTATTTTCAAATAGTCTATGTATAAAATAGGGCTAAAGTGGTGAATGTATGTTTCATTATATCATAGTTTATATCTGCAAAGTAACTAGTAACTAAAGTTTTCATATAATTGTAGTGGAGTAAAAGTACAATATTTGCCTCTGAGATGTAGTGGAGTAGAAGTAAAAGTATTGGAAATTGGAAATACTCCAGTAAAGTACAAATACCTCAAAATTGTACTTAAGTACAGTACTTAAGTAAATGTACTTAGTTACTTTCCACCACTGTGTGTGTGTGTGTGTGTGTGTGTGTGTGTGTGTGTGTGTGTGTGTGTGTGTGTGTGTGTGTGTGTGTGTGTGTGTGTGTGTGTGTGTGTGTGTGTGTGTGTGTGTGTGTTGTGTGTGTGTGTGTGTGTGTGTGTGTGTGTGTGCGTGTGTGTGTGCTGCGCGCGTGTCTGCGCGCGTGCGTGTGTGTTTACTATTTGTGAGGGACAAATGTCCCCACAACAAGTATAGTAGAAATAGAATTTGAGAAATAGACGTTGTGAGGAGAATGTTCATGGTCCTCACAAGAGAAATGATTGGTTTATGGTTAAACACAAATTTTAGAGTTAGGCTATAGGAATTAAGAAAAGACTCTTAGGATTAGACATTTAGAGGTTAGGTTTAGGGTTAGAGTTATTCTTGATTTATTCTTGTGTTAGTGACGCGCATAGCACTAGCAGATCTACAAGCTCACACCATATGAGCTTGCAGATCTATTTTCGGCTCTTGTTCAAAATGACCAGAAATATTTTTTAAATGACATTCAGGAAATTGACGTCCTAAAATGTTGATGTTCTCACACATGTAGGAAGTAATACACACGTGTGTGAGTGTGTGTGTGTGTGTGTGTGTGTGTGTGTGTGTGTGTGTGTGTGTGCGCGTGTGTGTGTGTGTGTGTGTGTGTGTGTGTGTGTGTGTGTGTGTGTGTGTGTGTGTGTGTGTGTGTGTGTGTGTGTGTGTGTGTGTGTGTGTCTGTGTGTGTGTGTGTGTGTGTGTGTGTGTGTGTGTGTGTGTGTGTGTGTGTGTGTGTCTGTGTGTGCGACTGTGCGTGCCTGCGTGCGTGTGTGCTTGCGTATAGTGTGCCTGTGTGTTTAATAAGGCATATAATATAACATGATAAGATAAAAACAAATGTGAAATAATCAGTCAGTTATCACACAGCTTACTTTATTTGCTTGTGTCTTCCAAGAAAATGATAAATATAACAATAAAACAGATCCTGGTCTTTAACAAATTACAGTGGTCAAATATTTTTGCTTTCAGAGTCATAACTGTACTGTAATAACACTGCATATTGTATAACTTATCTAGTTGTGACTACTGATAGCTGCCTTTTCTCAGTGAAAGAAGGAGTCCCTTATTCTTTTTCTTTTTGTCCTCCTTTCTGGTCGTTCTGTGGTCTTCGCCAGTCCGTTAGGAGTCCAAAACTGGAGCTCCGGGGCCTCGGACTGGACAGAAACGATTTTGGAGTTCTGACGAGCCCAGATTGTACTTCATTGTTCCTCTTCCTCATCAGCGCAAAGGCTGGTGTCATTCGCCCAGTGTCAAAGTACTGTAAGGACAAAATGAGGAAAGACATTTGTACAGTCTCTCATAATTTGTCTCTGTTGTGTTCACACACACAAAATGAACAATGCACACACTTACATCGCCCTGTAGTCTTGGTACTGCGGACCCTCTGTCTTCTTGATCTGTAGCTTGAACACTTAGGTTCATCATGGACTGGCTCAGTTCTGACACTGCTGCCCTCGATCGTCCTGCATGTTGTTCTGAATGTTTTGGCTTTAGCTTTCTCATAATGTCACTTAGAGAACTGAAGCTCTCCGACTGCGCCTGCACCCTCAATATTATTGGTTTCTGTGAAGAGAGAGGCCTATGTGAGGTACAATGCCATTTTTGAAAGGTGACATGATACCATGTCCGTCTGTCTATTCATAATTATGTTCATGTCTATTCTTAACATACCCTAGATGCTGGGCTATCGCTATTTCCATCCATATTATTGCCCTCCTCCAAAATGTTCTCTGCCCGTGAGCGCCTTTTCTCAAATAAAGAAAAGTTCCCTGTATTGTGCCTTGGCTCCTGTTCCCTCCTGTCTCCACCAGGTCTGGTTGTCCTGTTGTCTGAGTCTGTGCTCTCCTCATTAGAAACCTGCCTGTTATAGACTCTCTCTATTTTACGTCCAACTCTGGAAGGGGGGGAGAGATGCATTTTTATATTATAAAAATGTATGAATATGTGTTTTGTGTTCTCTGCTCTCTTTTTTTTCTTCTTCTTATTTTTTTTTTTTTACCTCTGTTGAATTTCAAGGTTGGTGGTGGAGTTGTGGTTATCTGTCGGAGAGAGTTGGGTGTTGCTGCTGCAATAATAATCAGGAACATGTCAACAAATGTTACCACCACAAAAATCTCTGTAATGTTTACTTATTAACAACTCAATGTCCCAACTCATCATTGCCTGTCTCTACTTATTGTTTTATCGCACGCAGATCTTTTGTCACACGCATAATGAGAGAATGATTGTAAAGTTATTTACAGACAACCCATTGGAAATAAGTTGAGAGTGAGAGAGATAAGACATGAACAGACAAAGTAAATTCCCATTATTTCTCAAAAAAGTGGTACATTAAAAGTGGTACATTATGTGGTACACATTGTTTTAATGTAAACTCCTAATTGTTTTTATATACAATACTACACTATATATATAAAGAATCGGTTTAGGGTTAAATCTAATAATCTAATATTTTTGTTCACCTATAGTCAGGGGATATTAGCAGAAAAAATTCCAATCTTGGAATAGATTCCTTACCAAAAAAAATCTTCACCAATGTGTTTGTAAAGGTGTCAAGTAACACATCTCATAAAGACTGAAATGCAGTTTCCCTAGGGGAATTTTTGACAGCTGCTGAAAGTTGGGGTACCCACCATAACCTTATGCAGGGGGAAAAAAATCAAAATGTAATTCTGTTTTAAGTAGCATGTGAGGGGTCAAACTAGGGTGTTTTTATGATTCTGAATCCATTGCAAGCACTTGTTTTGCACCAAAACCACTCCTTGGGCTAAAAACAGCCCAATCTCAATGGGCTTTTTACACAAAAAGTATACCTGGAAAAGGCCGTTTTTAGCCCAAGGAGTGGTTTTGGTGCAAAACAAATGCTTGCAATGGATTCAGACTCATAAAAACACCCTTGTTTGACCCCTCACATGCTACTTAAAACAGAATTAAAATTTGATCTTTTTTCCCGCATAAGGTTATGGTGGGTACCCCAACTTTCAGGACTGTCACAAATTCCCCTAGGGAAACTGCATTTCAGTCTTTGTGAGATGTGTTACTAGACACCTTTACAAACACATTGGTGAAGATTTTTTTTGGTAAGGAATTTATTCCAAGATTTTTTTAATATCCCCTGACTACTATTATGACATGCCCAGAATAGGGACGCTAGGGCTCATGTCGTTAAGATGTTAAGCAGTATACCTAGCTTCATTCACTGGTTTTGTGTTTTTCCCGCCGATTGCACTCTCCTCCACAGCAGGGGTCTTCGTATCAAATGGCATGCTCTGCAGCGGCCTTTCCAGCGGCAGGATGATCTCCTCGTGATCATTGACAGGGCTATGAGAGAAATGACCGCCTCCCTGGAAGACCCCCAGTGCCTCCCAGTCCAGGGGAGGGACTGAAGGTGGAGGCGGAGGGGGCGTAGTGGCATAATCTAGGAGGGGATGATGTTTAGGGTGATGGTGGTTGGAGAACTCAATCTGTCGATGGGGCACAAACGCCGGGGACCTGGTGACCTTCCCCGTGTCCGAGATGGGGGACGAGGCGGCGAAAAGGATCCTGAACTCCCGATCGAAGGATTGGACAACTGGGCCGCTTAGAACTGTGACCAGTTGTCGATGCAAGTGGGCATCTGTCCAGGTAAGGCTGATGAATACAAAACAGACTGTTATGTCAGTATAGTGAGTGTGCAATAGATATAATAGGAACAGGTTTGAAAGCACTGTCTGTGTCACCTGTAGTTGCCATGAATCACAGTCAGTAGGTCCACCAGGAGGAAATTGATTTTCAATTCCCCTGCCACCATCTTTGCCTCCCTCGAACAGAAGGTTTTCCCCCCAAGAACACGCACTTGCATATTCTATGGGAGCACAACACATGACAGTAATTTACATCGCTGCAGCTACTGTACTACTGTACATAGCACGTTAGACATTTAGTCATGGTCAAACAGAACATTGCATGACTGTATGGTGTTTAATTGAGCCATCGCTCATGGATATTAACCACATGAACCCTAGCGTCCCTATTCCGGGTGGAACATCTGGTGAAATATTCAGATCTACAAGCTCACAACGCGAGTGGCTATTTTCGGCGAAGAAATTTGATGTAAATTGGAAGGGAAAAAAGGAGGGGTCCTAGTATACACCCATGGGTCACTGCAGTCAATGAAGTATAGGGTTTAACCACCTAAACCCTTTACTTAATAATAATGATAATACATCGATTTTATATAGCGCTTTTCTTGGTACTCAAAGTCTCTTTACAATACAGAACAAATAAAAGAAACAACTTAATTAGTTGACTGATATCCCCCAGGGGGCTTACTTAGTTGACAGGTATCCCCCCAGGGCTCTATAGGCCCCGTCCTGTTTCTGCTCTACACTAAATAACTTTGCCGAAAATAGTCATCTACAAGCTCACAATGTGTCACGTTGTGAGCTGGTGGATCTGCTATTTTTGATGAATGTTCGCCTCAGAATTGGAACGCTAGGGTTGAAGTGGTTTGTGGTTAAAACACCCCTTCGCCTTGTGTCGTCCTTTCTAGTTAACCACAGTTATGTTCTCTCTCCTAAAGTGATCCACAAACAGCACTGAATGCAGTGCAACCAGTTTAGATGTTTGTAGCTTAATGCACACGTTGCACTAATCCTCATATATGATTAGGTTAAAGAGAGATAGAAAACGCAGGAATTTACAAAGAACTCATGCTGAGTGGATATGAGGTGTGTCAGGGTCCCTTTGGTTAGTTTGAGTTGCATAGTTTGAGTTCCTCCTGTCAGGGGTGACGCACAGTAACCTTATGCAATAGGCTAGGCCTGCTGCTGTGTTGTAACAAGAATGTTATTGTCGTAACTAATAGGCAGCACATTAACACAAAATAAATGTCACATACTATGACATTTTCCCGATAGGTGCGTGATGATGTGTAGTCAATTGAAGCCTGCATGATTTATGCTTAGTCACGAGCCTGTGTCACCGAAAAGATCTACAAGCCTGTAGATTGGCTATTTTTGGTGGGAGTGACACTCGTTCGCAACTAGCATAACTCAGACTTGAGTGGACTGTGCAAGAGTGACTCACTGGATGCTTGAGCCTGTTTGACGTGAAGTCCTCCTCACTGGACCGCTGGTTGAGGATAATGTAAACAGGTACACCCCGAGAAGCTGCATTGTGCAGATCACCGATGACCGCACCGTCTGTCAATCTGTCTGTCACTATGGCAATCACCTGTGTAGTGTATTACACACATACATCAACAGAGACATCACACAAAATAATAATAAATAACAATCCTACCTCTTCCTACCTCTTTTTCATGCCAACACTCACTTTAATATTGAATTGTTCAAACACAAAAAACTTTTGGAACAAGAGAAGAAAGTCACCACACATAATATGCCAAAGGTTCGTATCTTTTGACTCCATTTGAAAAACCTTGTATTAAAATGAAAAGAACCTTGCTCATCCATTGCATTATTACATACTGTATGTGTATTGTGTTACCACACCTGGGAGGCACATTGCAAGTGGCGTCTGATGATCTCTCTGATGGAAAGTTGCCCTTCAGCAGGGGGACTTGTGTGGACTTTGACATAGTCCCGTCCCATCCAAGAGTCTTTCTCTGGCCATCCTAGGTCTAGACACGGAGCGGGGGTGTCGGATAAAGTAGGAAAGTAGCAGGTTTTGTAGTCCTGCAACCCCGAGCCGCCATCCTCTGCATTCTCCACCGCTCCCACCTGTATCTGGCTTGCCTGGTAGTCTTTCGTCCAGCCACTTATCTGACTGACCTCCTCAGGAGACAGGAAACGGTCCAAGCGATCTGTACCCAGACAGGCATAAAATGCCCCTTGGCCTTCGCTCATTAGTTTTTCCACAGCATGACGCTCCCTCTCACAGTGGAGGAACTCTGGGCAAGACTCAGTCACTGGCCAAAACACTGCATCCTCATCCAAGCTCTGCTCCTGGGAGTTTGACATAACTGAAGCTCTGTCTTTTGTTTTCAGAATGAGTTGTATTTATCTAAGTGCAGAGTTCTGGCTACCAAGTTGTATTAGAAGACCATTCCAGTCCGGCCAGTTTGTGTCACCTTTCACTCCTGTAAAGGTTTGGAGAGTTTTCATGCTTTGGCCATGGGGTCGTCCCTTGTGTGATCAGCAGCCTCGGTGCCTCTGCAGTACAGATTCTAGTCAAATTCAGTCACACATGTTCCTCTTTAAGGGCAGGACGTCACTGAAACACATAAAATATCATTAACAAACATGAGTGAAGTGAATAGTTTCTGTTTGTCTCTGAGAAACAGAGGCTGCATTTACAAAACAAGTTGTATTTGATCAGCAGTCTCAAGCAAGTCACGAGCCTCATGTTGACTTAAGAAACTATTACGTGAAGTAGGGTAAGTGTGTACTGTAGTCAGTACAGTGCCATCTAATTTTGTGTCATCTAAAACCTTTTATTCTATACAAAAGAGCAATTAGCAGTTCATAGGAATTAGGGACTCACCTCGTTGACTTCATGCCTCAGATCTCCGTCTCAAACAATACTGTTAAGCTCGGATGAGTTGTGATTGTTCCATTTGCTCCCTCCCCTTCAGTGTCCACCTCCCTCCCCCTAACATTATCATTCCATGCCGGCGCACAATGCTTGTTGGCTCCAGGTATTCAGCCCTGCTGACAGAGCCTTTGAGAACTGCCACCAGTTACATATGCGGTCAGGTTTAGGCCTGGCTCAGGGAAGAGGACGGCCCTGCCATGCATAGTCCACCATGGAAATTGTATTGGTTCTTTAATTGTTATTTTATTTTTGCTTGTCAATTATATTTTTTACTTGAACTGTAATTTGTTTTATTGTACTGTTTCACCCCAGGAAGAATAGTCACTGCTGAGGCAGTAGCTAATGGGGATCTAAAATAAACAATAGACGATAAACAATAAACAATAAACAATAAACCCCAAAAAATTCTGTGACTCCATGTTCCAGCTTATAGACTTATGTTAAGTGGCTGAGGCGTTCCCCTGTATAATATTTCGGCACACACCAAATCTATTATCAGTCTATGAAAGAGAGCCTCTCATTCATGACATAGTTTACTCCTCCTGAGACTGTACTCTGACTGGTTTATCCTGACAGGTAAGTTTGCAAGCAAGTGCAGGACTCATAATACCTGACTTCCTCCGACATAGTCACCTGCCATCACAGCTGTTTTTATTTTATGTTTGTAATCCATTTATCTTAAAATAAAAGTATTGTACATTCACTCCTATTACAAGCAAAAGTTTTAATTGACATAATGTCAGGTGTGCTCTGAGGTCCCAACTAATCTACCACTGTAATATCTCTTCAGAAATTCAGTTTCCCATTTGGTATCAGTTGATTATGACATTACTTTGCTATTCCACTATCCACAACAAAGGTAAATGAATGTCACAAAGCAAACAGAGATTAACCTCAACAAGGGTGGGTGGGTGGGTGGGGGGTAAGGCTGCTGTTGATTGACAGTTCAGCTTAACACCACAGACAGACCCTGTCAGATTGGCTGTTAAACTGGTCTAACCTGGGACATAACTCTGTGGTGTGTGTCTTGGTCCTGGATTTCCTGACTGACACATCCAGGTCAAGGTCGGCAGACACACCTCTAACACCCTCACCCTCAACACCGGGTCCGGAACCCCTCAGGGTTGGGTGCTGAGTGGTTCTCACTCATTTTCCTGTGAAGGACTGCGAAATTGATAGCTGCGGACTCTCATTAGAAAGGATTTGGTACTAGGGACCCCCAAGAGAGGACCTTAGATTAGATACATAATTCTACAAAGAGAGAAACCTATGATCTGAATAGTGATTCTTATACAGTAAAAACATTTTCAAGAACGAACACAGCATAGCTCCAACATTACCATCAAGTTGACTGATGACACAGTGGTGGGCCCAATCACAAACAGCGACGAGAAGGCCTATCTGCAGGAGGTGGCAGACCTGTCAATGTGTGCAGGACAACAGCCTCTTTTTGAACGTCTCTACAACTCAGTAGGTGGCTGTGGATTTTTGTACACAAAGGCAGAGAGGGGACCAGTGGAGATGGTGAGCAGATTCAAATACCTCAGTGTGCGCTCCACTTGTCATGGACTGTGCACAGTCACTGTGGCGAGGAAGGCTATGCAGCGCCTGTACCACCTTTCAGACAGCTGAGGAAATTAATAATCTCACTGAAATCCTTCCACTCTGCTTTTAAACACTAGGGCTATAGCGTGAATAGCTCCTCTCGGGACCAGCGAGCCCTGTAGAGGGTGATGTGCTCGGTCGAGCATACCAATTCGGACTTAACTCCCCTCCCTGCAGGACTCGTATTCCAGGAGGTGCCTGAGCAGAGCTAAAAGGAATTTGAACTGAAGGACTCCCATCACCCCAGCATTGGACCGTTTGTGCTGCTGTGGTCAGGCAAACACCTGCACTGTGACAAAGCCAATACAGAGACACATAGAGAGACACAGAAAGACATTTTCCTATGATGACCTTGATGGTCTTTATACCCACTCACCAACAGAGTACCTTATTTTATGACATTATCTTGCACAACCTCCTTGCATTAATTTGTTTTTAGATTGTACCTAGGGCAGAACTTTCATAGTCCACCACATAATACTGACTGCGATTTGCACTATTTATATACTTGTTTGCTAACTTTGTCATCCTTCTTCTGCATGAATGTATAGGTTGCTAATCATTAATCCATTCTGTAAATTCTATATTTTTTCGACTTTTTTGACTGCAACATATCCACCACTCCTCTTTCACCACTTTCCAGGTTCAATATTTTAGTTAATAACCCATGTCCAATTGATACATGAGATGATATATCTGTGTTGTCTAGTTATTATACCTCAATAACCCAAGGGAAAATGAAATTCTAATATATTCTGTATATCCTTGGTTGCTAATTTATGCATACATTCTTTCTTTCTCTGTATATCTGTATATTTTATATATTGTACCTCAGTAACCAAGGGAAGGTGCAATTCTAAATTGTACATCCCATTCTATATCCTGTATTATATCCCAGTCTATAGTCTTTCACTACACCAATGTCTCTACTACTCCTACAGATGTTGTCCAAAACTCATACAAATCGGTACACATTATCTCTGGAGTCATGTGATGAACATAAATCATTCAGATTTTTCATATTCCATTCCGTTTGGCTATGATTGGCTTCCATAATTTGCATGAACGCAGCCTCTAAACAACACATCAGACAAACCTGATATTGCACAATGGTGCTATCTAGGTTTGTCAAGATCTATAATCAAGATCTTGATTATAAGACAATCAGACACACCATAGCACCATTGCGCTATATCAGTCTGCACTGTCATACCTCAC
Organism: Gymnoscopelus braueri; assembly: GCF_963280865.1. NCBI lineage: Eukaryota > Metazoa > Chordata > Actinopteri > Myctophiformes > Myctophidae > Gymnoscopelus > Gymnoscopelus braueri. Next base: position 37,883,680 of record NC_137612.1, on the reverse strand, counting down.
TGAAAATGTATTACAAACACATACTTCTGTATGAATACCACAGGCAAATATGCACTTTCAGCTGTGACGAAGCTGAGAAATTATAGATGAAATTGAAGATTCATCAGTAAATTCACTATATGTGCTTTGGAATAAGAATGCAATACAGTATACACACTACAAAAAACAGACTTTATTTGTGAATAACCTGTGCAAAAAAAGAGAATATAGCTTCATTTTAATAAGAGGTATGTAATCCTCAAGTGCTTAGTGACATCTGGTAAACTACTACCATTAACCACTTAAACCCTATAATACTTCATTGACTGGAGTCTCCCAGAGGTCTTTAGGCCCCCTACTTTTTTGTGCCTCTGCACTAAATCTCGTTACGACGCGTGTCCCTATTCGCCCCCAGAATAAGGACGCTAGTGTTCATGTGGTTAAACAGCATCACATCCTGTTTGGGTTACCCTTCTTCTTATCATCATCATCTAATTTGTCTCACTGCTTCTTCCGCAAGTGGACATACAAGACGCCACTGATGAGGAGGAGGGGGATGCACGACCAGGCCAGGATGAAGCAGTAGCCAAAGTGTCCCGTTTTCAGGTCTCTGGAGGAATCCAGGATGTCCTTCCTGTGGAACGTGAAGATGAGGCACGCAGCGAACGCTGTGAAACCTGAAACGACACAGGAGACATTTTAGTCAAGCGGAAGCTTAACATGATTACAGCGCAGATATTAGTTGTCATCATTTCTACAAGCTCACAACGTGTTGCAACGTAGCACATTGTGAGCTTGTAGCTATTTGAAGAGAAGAGATTTGATGTAGAAGGGAAAAGGGAGCCCTGAGGAACCCCAGTCAACTAAGTACATAGGGTTTAAGTGGTTAACCACTTGAACCCCAGCATCCATATTTTGGGGGAACATATTAGCCAAAAATAACATATCTACAACGCATTGCAACGCAATGTTTCTTGTTTAGATATTTGGTATTCACCTGTTTCCTAAGCTGTGTGTTTTCCACTTCCTGTCAATTTCATTGGATATCATTGGTCATCTGACCAGTTTCATTGGATTTCATTGGATCAAATCGACAGGAAGTGGAAAACACACAGCCTAGGAAACAGGTGGATAGATGGAAAAAAGGTCCATGTAGAGAGGGAACTCAGGTCCATTTTATTAAGGCTAGAGAGTTTAAGTGGTTATAAAGCTGCCATTCCTATCAATTGAAGATGCCTCTGTGTTTATTCTTCCAAAAGGAGTATGTGATAAACTTGGAATTACCTGCAAAGGCCTGGCAGAGACCTGTGAAGTAGAAGAGTCCTCCTGTGGACAAGGTGAACAGCTGACCCACGAAGACGAGGAACGAGATGGAAGAGAAGACTACGGAGAGGACCATCAAGGCCTGGACAGACTGCAACCAGTCTGGGACAGCAGGAATGACAGTGGCATAAGTTCTCAAAACTTTTCATGTCAAGGACCCCCAAATTGATATGTATTTGACACCAATTTGAAAATATATTGTGCCAGGGACCCCCCAGAAGAGAAGATTTGTGTTTAAGTCATTATAGAATGCTTTATAAGTTATTTCTAGATTATTACAAATTCTTAAAATCTTTTGAAGAGTTTTAAACATGTTTTAATTTGATTTTGATTTGTGATGCTATATTAGCAAATTTAGCTGAGGACCCCCTGGAAGCCCTTCAAGGATCCCTGGCAGTCCACGGACCACACTTTGAGAACCACTGGCATAACAGACTGAACAGTATTAACCATTACATATCTGAGGGCTTTAATTTAGACTTGTCGCTTGATGGAAATAACAGATTTTCATCTGAAACTTTGTTATTTTCGTGTAAAATAGGCGTCAGTATATTAAAGGTAGCTATGCATTTGCAGGAAGGCAAAACCCTGTCAACTATAAGATACATCAATGCCACAAACAAGCAGTTCTTTACCGTTTTCATCTGTCGCAGCACACAGCCAATTATTTGTTGCATTATCATGAAAGCAGTTGTACCACAGGTCAGTGATTTCGGAATCTGTCCATACCCACCAGGACTACAGAGAGAGAGAGAGAGAGGGGGGGGGGGGGGGGGTATGCAAATCAGTTTAGATGTTTATTGCAGACATTGACCTTGTGCCAAACTGAAAGAAAGTTCATGCATTTTCTACTGCATTTCACAGGAGCCAATTATAAAAAACAGGTTTCAATTCCAGTATTTTAACCACATACTACGTATGCTAAGTTCACATGATGCATTTTTGTGGTTGGTTTCCTTGCTGTCTGGTATAGTAGTTACATTGCTTAACACTGACATCTACTGTAACAACCCAGTTAAAAAGACAAACATTACTGAACAGTGGCTCTCTTGAACTATGCCATGTAGCTGATAAGTTAATGTTTAGGTTAAGTTTAGTTTTCTAAATTAACATATGTTTGTGCTTATGTTTACACTCAAAATGTCACATATTAGTGCATGTTACTGGACCCAATAAGTACAGAGTTGAAAGGATTTCTTATTTTATTTCAATGTTTACATTGCTACAATGTTTATATCCAGATTTCAGCTCAGTGTGTGGTTCTGCCCTGGCCCTCGTTTGAGTGGTTTCAGGGTAGCTCCCTGTTCCAAAATATGCACGTGGTGGGTGGATATGATTTACTCACTGGTACCATAGTAACCAAACATTCCACATTGTTCACTTATTTAAATGGGGTTTAAGTGATATTTCTGGTTGAAATTAGTGTTTGTTTTTTAAGTAATATTTGGGGTTCTTTTTCAAGCCTTTATTTGATAGCGACAATGGTGAGAGACAGGAAATGTCACGAGAGAGAGATGGGGAAGGACATGCAGCAGAAGGCCCCAGGCCTGATCTGAACCCTGGTTGGTTGCACATGGACTGAGCCTTTTTTTGCACTCTGCCAGGTGAGCCACCGGGGCGCCACAAAATAATTGCTATTTCAGTCAGACAACTCTTAGATTGGATTAGAATATATATTTATTAGCAATATATATTTGCAAGCTTGAGCATGGTATAGAAACAAGAGGAAGCATAGTTTGGCGTCAGGCCTCTGAATCCATTCATTCCCTGTAAGGATAACATTTTAATGAATGTTACATGCCAATTAGCATTTACAGGGAATGAATTAAACCCCCATGGGGATCTAGAAACAGAGCCTACAGGTGGATGCCGGGGAGGCGGGTGGGATGACTTTCATGGGCAGCAGCAGGTAAGCAGCGAGCAGCGGTAGCAGATCTCAGCAATAGCAGCAGCAGCAGCAGCAGCAGTGACACACGTCAGCTTAGCAAGACAGGGAAGCCAGAGTGAGCAGGTAACAGAGCAGTACCTATAACCACCCGATCAGGAGGAAAAGTGCATGTGACCTAGTCACCTGATCGGTTGCCCCAATCCCTTGAGTTGCCTGGCCTGAACTAGCTCCATAAACTGCGCCTCATTTCAGTCAGACAACTCTTAGATTGGATTAGAATATATATTTATTAGCAATATATATTTGCAAGCTTGAGCATGGTATAGAAACAAGAGGAAGCATAGTTTGGCGTCAGGCCTCTGAATCCATTCATTCCCTGTAAGGATAACATTTTAATGAATGTTACATGCCAATTAGCATTTACAGGGAATGAATTAAACCCCCAAAACAGCAAGAACCCCCAAAACTGCTTGGGAGCACAGAGCCTGACGCCGGACCAACCATCTGTGAGAATGGTGGAGCTCCATAACTTGATTCTTACTAACATGGTAGTGTTCCTCAACATTAAATTTTTTAAGTTTACTTAAACAAATGCTGCATGCATCCATGTGTTCAACAAGCCTGATGAATCCAGGTACCTGCTGATCCCTGAATTCAGGAGTCCTAGACGATATCCTAATATGGAGTCCACAGCTGTGCCGCACCAAATCGGATTCGAAGAGGACATTCTATATTTATTTCTTTTTCAAAGAAATCTGCTATATATATATATACACATATATATATATAAATGAGTCATCCTATGATGAATGATAACTATTGTTTATCATCCATAATAAATAAAGTGTACTGACTATGTGTGTAAAGACGTGCTATCTTTACTTAACATCTGAATCAGTACTATATATATATATAATATATTAGCCTGACTGTATAGTCATAAATAGCCCAACATTTTTAAAACCCAACATATTAAATAGCCCAACATTTTAACGCCATGAAGTCACCAATAACTAAATCCCCAGCAATCCACCCGAGTTGTAATTAAAGCGAGCAGCATTTATTGAATTAGCGATAGACCAGCGAGAGCGCTCATACTCATGAGCTTTTAGCCTGCAGAATGTCATCCTTATTAACCAATATCTACGTAAGCTCCTGAGGACCATTGCCCTATAGATTTAAGAGAAGCGGAAGGACAAGCAGCGCTGCAGGTGTTGCTACACCAATACGGAGGATGGAGAAAGCCCACAGCTTGAGCAGATCTCGCAGCTTTGCAGTGAACCAGTTCAAGTTTAGGCCTACAGATGGAGAGACAAACACAATGTTATTGCAATTCTGGATTAGCCCGGCCATCCTATGACCAATTTAACCCATTTTGGGTTCATGTTGCCATTTACCGTATAGCAACATGCATTTTATATATATATTTTTTTTTAACTATTTGAAGTTTCCAGAACTTAGTCAGATTTAGAAGGAGATTTTAGAATCGGCCTCGGTCTAAATTGGTTAAACGCCATGTGGCGCATATTAGCAACATAGCAGTTGATGCAGAAAAATACGGTATACAAGCTTAAATTATAGCTTGCAGAGCTTGACGCAGATTATTAGACATGTGAATAATATTAACTAACGCCGATATCCCTCTCCATCCATAGCCTAATATATTTAGCACGAAATGCCATCTGTTGCAAGTCTGGATCGGCCCAACAGAGCCAGACGGTTGGCAGAATTGATTTAGCAGAGTTTTAACAGCAAGCTAGGCAGCTCAGTAGATGATGCAGCATAGGTGCCGAGAAGACATTGAGAAGCCCACATCTCAAGCGCTCTCTCACGCTGCCTTGAGAGCCTTGTGCTAGCCCGCACAGTAGATGATGCAGCATAGTGTTGAGAACATTGAGAAGCCCACATCTCAAGCAGCTCTCTCACGCTGCCTTGAGAGCTCACAGTGCCGCCAAGAGCGTAGGTAGCTCAACCTGGAATCTAGAACCAGAAGCAGAATTATCCTTGCAATTACCATGGTAAGCCACCCTGGACGAGATGACGCCGTTATAAACCGCTGGGACAGGAATTTACTTCCTGAAGCCACTCACACATCCCCGGTGAAGCGTGCGTGCTTCACTTGTGGATGTGTGGGGACGCATGCTGCACGTCAATGTGCGAGAGTGGCCTCAAATCCTGACACAGTCTGTCGCACACCGCAAACTGCTGGTTGCGCTGCAACACTCGACACCAGTGATGAACACACCGTGATGTGGTGCTAAATATGCCGTGAGCATCCCACTCGGCGGATACAGCAGCGCCTTTTATACGGGGACAAATACTTCCAGTCACCCAGCTTTTGATAAGCATGAGACAAGCAAAGAGCCCATCAACATAGTGTAACTATTGATAACAGGAGCAGCCAGCATCGGAGTCCCTCTTTTATCCGTCCAGCGAGATATGTCGCGGCAAAATATTATTATATTTTTAATTTTATTTAATTGGTGCACACCAGCCAACATGGACAAATGACTGATATCTTGACTCTACTGAAGCCCCACTATCTATCCTGTTGCAAACTTTACTTCTGAACTCTTGATGCTCCTAACATGACAACATCACTTGGCAACCAACTTTTCTATATACCATGAACCTCCCATATGGAAGCAAGCATGCCGTGTTTAGCTTGTGCTACGACAATCCAGAGCTATCTACATAAGCATGCAGAGTTAGCTTGTGCTACAACCAATTTGATAGCTTTACGCATGGGAAGCAAAACATGCTGTGTTTAGCTTGAGCTACCAACAATCCAAGCTTCCACATGAGAAGCAAACATGCTGAATTAGCTTGTGCTACGAACAATCCAAGCTTCCACGTGGGAAGCAAACCATGCTATGCTAGCCTGTGCTACAAACGATCCAGAGCTATCCACGTAGCAAGGCATGCTGAGATAGCTTGTGCTAAGACAATTCAAGCTTCCACGTAGGAAGCAAACCATGCTATGCTAGCCTGTGCTACAAACAATCCAGAGCTATCCACGTAGCAAGGCATGCTGAGATAGCTTTTGCTAACAATTCGGCCTCCACGTAGGCAAACATGCTGTGCTAGCCTGTGCTATAACAATCTAAAGCTTCCACATAAGAAGCAAACATGCTGACTAGCCTGTGCTACAACAATCTAAAGCTTCCGTACAAGAAGCAACATGCTGTGCTAGCCTGTGCTACGACAATCTAAAGCTTCCACAAGAAGCAAACGTACTGTGTTAGCCTGTGCTACAACAACTCTACCATGCCATTTTTCCTACTCTGCAATTAGATACCAGTTATAGCTATACAAGAGGTAAATAACTATAGCCACCATCGGCACATGGAGATAAATCATCCCTACCCCTATTATCTGTCCATAAATAATAACACGATATAATGCCAGTCTGCACAACTACAGACTGCTTTAAGCATAGAATGAGCTATGCACATCCTTACAACATACTCGCAGCCTTCTGATTAAAATACTGCTAAATGATGATTGAATCCGAACGGACCCGTAACCTATAATATTTAACACCAACTAGACTTGCACATTTATTAATCCTACACTGATACTTGCATGCATTATTGCTGCTTTACTCACATTTGCAAATCGCAAGTAAGTTCATAACATTAATACTTTTATAAATATAATACTTTAATTGCTGTGGCTTACTATAATTACTTACCATCTTATGCCATTCAGCCTGATTGAAATGTATTTTACCACGCAGACTACATAAAATGATAAATATAGAGACTACAATTCCCAGTTTACACCAGAAAATCAACCAATCATAGAGTAGACAGCTGAATACGGAACAAAGCTTACCCTTTTATCCCATAACGTAATAGTTCCTTCATTCCAGCCCAGCGCCGAAACAGAACATCCTATAGATTCATGGTAAATCATTATCAATGAGTTCTAGCAGCTGAACATTAACATTTAAGCTGCAGTGCGAACCTACTCTTGAACACTATCTCACAAGTTAGTTTCTCATCTCTCATCCGCCTGGGTAGAGATGTGTTCGGTCATCAACTATAAGCCTCAAATACAACATCTGGTGGACAAGCTCTTCAGAATAAGAGTACCGTCTAAAGAAGCCGCTGAACTATCCATAAATATATTAAACTATAAATTAAGCAAGATGCAGCCAACTGAGCACATCCGTGTTTTAACCAGTACATAAGATATTAATCTGAACATTAGAGCCAGAACAAGCAAAGCAACTCACAAAAGTGACGCCATGCCTTTTCTATCTCTCTCCCTCTCTCCCTGCACCGCGAACACCATCCATTCCTCTGTGATCGACAGATTGGTGTTGCCATCTCTTGAGAGAGAAGCAAGCAGCCAGGTCTAGAAACCCAAATCTTGAGATAAAGTGAACTCCATTGAACAAATACACGCTAAACTGGGGACCATAACAGAACCCCGAGCCCATCGTTACTTACGATAAGAAACATAGCAATTTAAGCAACACTGTTGGTGAACTACCGTTAAACCAGTGCCATAAAGAGAGTTCTGACACTAGCGTCGACTCCCATTGTAAGAATGGAATGCGGAAGTGCTCCGTCTAACTCAATGAGGCAGTCCCATTGTTTGGAACTATAACCGGAATGCGGAAGTGCTCCGTCTAACTCAATGTTTGGAACTATAGCCCAAGGAGCCAGCTTTGCGGTGGAATCAAGCGTGTCGTTACTCTATTTCTACACTCTAGTTGACCATACTGATATCGATCAATGACGAACGCTACTGCTTTTGAGCTGAGCGTTTAGCAAGAAATTTAGCCATAATTTAATTTAGTTTTTTACTTAAGTAAAGAAAGTAATACCACGATTAGAACCAGTAGCACGCAGCTGAGTAGCTATGATTACAACCAACAACCAAGGAACAACGACGCCGTATGACCACCTACATGAACAATATGAGACTATTCATGGTCAGCAGCATACATATGTACCCAGCTGTTTTTTGGACTACCAGCCGGGAACTAGGCGCCGCTGATCGGACGCAGAGTCGATCTCTTTGGCCGGGGGACCCGGGATGCCCCCAGGGGGAAGGGTCGCGATCCCGGTGTCCGGAATTTCCTCCGCACCCCGTTCGCTCCCCGTGTCCGTGGAGGAGGAGGACATGGCGAGGAGTACGAACGACCAGGAGATGATGAGTATATGACTTTCATGGGCAGCAGCAGGTAAGCAGCGAGCAGCGGTAGCAGATCTCAGCAATAGCAGCAGCAGCAGCAGCAGTGACACACGTCAGCTTAGCAAGACAGGGAAGCCAGAGTGAGCAGGTAACAGAGCAGTACCTATAACCACCCGATCAGGAGGAAAAGTGCATGTGACCTAGTCACCTGATCGGTTGCCCCAATCCCTTGAGTTGCCTGGCCTGAACTAGCTCCATAAACTGCGCCTCATTTATTTATACCATTCCCTGTCTCTCCAACTCTTTAGTAAACAGTAAATAGATTTCCAAGTCAGTATACAAATTTGATCCTATCATGAGAGGGAACTCTTAAAGGATACAGATCAAACAAGTGACACCGGAAGTGATGAAATACAAAATGACCAATGACACTAACAAAGTGAAGTTGATACCTTTGTGTGGTTCTCTCTCCTGATTGAATACAATTGGTGAAATACATGACATAACCTATAATTTTTTTATCCCCCCAAAAATAAACAATACAGAAAAAAATGGAAACAAAGCAGTGCTGAATAGATGGGCAATAATAAAGCACAGTGCAACAACTCACCTTCTCCACAGTGGCAATGAGGAGCATGGCCAGAGTGACCAGGTGCAACACAGTCACGAACACAAGCAACAGAACCATGGCTTCAAGGGGATTTCTCTGAGGTAGTAGTAAGGTGTCCTGCACACAGACAAGAAATCCCTCCCTTTAACCACTTAAGTCTTATATAGTCCTACTTTGTTGTACAAGTTGTTTAGAAAAGGTTAGAACATTTGCCCAAACATACTGTAGGAGGGTTAATGTGGTTAATATTGAAGTTGTACCAATCACTATTCAATATAAACTCAGTGTCTCAAATGGACAAACTTGTACCCCTAGGCCTAGGGAACACGTCAGTACGACATACGTGAGAGAAAGTGGGACATTGTTTAACCAAATCAAAGCACAACCGTTACTGAATACAAAACAATATTCATAATGCTGTTTTATTTCGAACATATTGACATCAAAACTGTACTTCATGAAATGCTATGGCCACAATTAAAGATAACTATGCACAAGGGTCACTAATTCCAACTCTTTCACTCCAGTAATCATTTGTAATGTTATTCTTCAAAAGTTGCGTTATTAATTTCTCTAAGTAAACTCGGGTAAAGGGGTTGGCTACTTGCATTAGGAAATCAGGGAAAGGGGGTACTGATACTGAAGCCAAACAATGCTGATAAGTTCATTCAGGTCTAATATGTACCTTTTAAGTCATTATAGAATGCTTATGCTTATTGTTATAAACCATTATGAGTACTTATTAATGCTTATAACTGTAATCATACAGTGTTATAAGCAGATAATGCATTATAGGTATGTTTATAATACATTATAGACATGGGCTTCATAGAAAGTGTTACACATTGTTCTCCTGATGGTCTTTGTGGGATTCATCAGTGGTCTTTATTTTTCAGATATCACATTGAGATCATAGATCTGCTATTTTCGAAAAATGTTGACAAATCCTTTCTTATGGGGTCTATCTAGGATTTGAAAATCCTTGTAAACTTTACGTGGTTCTTCACTGTAGAAAGACATGTCTCATAGAGGTCAGCATGTCCACTTTGATCAAGTTGCTGAGCATCTGCACTGGCTATCTCTGCTCATCTATCAAGCCCCAGGCACAGCAGAGAGACAGACAGGGGAATTCCATCTTATCTACAGAGCCTGACCAGCCTCTAAGGACCATTTCACAATCCCAGGACCCTGTAACGTTTGTAAACAAGCATGTAGTTGGAGACACTATCTACAGCAGTGGTTCCCTAAGTGGGTTCCGGGGACCCCAAGGGGTCAAAATGAAGAACAGTTTAACCACTTAAGCCCTATTTAAAAAATAGTGAATTTGTAGATCTGTGATTTTCGCTATTTTGAAGCTAGAAACCGATCCAATGAGAGAATGTATAAGAATAATGACAATTCACATCATAGGTTTCTCCCTCCCCACCTATAGACAGTTGTAGAATTCTGTACTTAATCTAGGTGCAGAATTCCAGGGGGGTTAATCAATACTCATGATTGACCCCTGTATACGTATGAATTTGGCGGTACTTGACATGAAATGTTTGGGAACCACTGATCTACAATACTGATGGTTTGTGCTTTCTGTGTGGGCAATAGAATGTGGGAAGTGCATGTGCTTCTTCCTGTGTACCACCCTAACCTACCATTGTACTGGAAATACAAGATCTTTATCTCAATATAAAAGCAACAATGAACCATGCCGGGAATATTTATAACTATTTGTGCCAACTTAAGTAATCTTAAGTATGCGGCAGACCCATATATGTATATACAGTTTATATAATCGTGTAGGACATTAGTTTCCAGAAGTCATAGAGTCATGTATTTCCATATTTGAACAGCTTTATCCTCTGATGTTAGGAAATGTAAGGATGCCATATGTATTACTGTTAGGTGCCAGAGAGTCTGGAAAGTGTCAATGTTGACTTCCTTTTCCTGGGATAAATTATATAATCTATCCATGTTTGAACAATAAGGAAGATAAATGTTTAGATTAATTATGGTAAAGGCTGTCCTCGGGAAATGTGCGAGGAAGCCGATGTGAGGCTATCTAGCCTCACCTTCTGTACTGAAACAAAGTTGTTATGGCCTGAGCTTTCATTACATAAATGCCTGCACTGATCATCTTTCTGAGAGTCTGATTTCTACTTTGGCTCATTCTTATAAATCCACCCTTTGACCCATACTGGGTGTTTAAATGCAATGTTTAGCCTAAGATTAACCTAAGAATCTAAGATTTGTCTATAATCTATATACCATGACACACAATACAGTGATAAGTGGGGAAACTGCCATGACTCAGAGCCTGAAAAAAGTTATTAATGGATTCAATTAATGTTGTGCTATGAAGGTCAATGAAGTCAAGCTTTTCTAAAGTGACCAGAGTTGTAATGATTATATTAATATTAGAATGGTATACACAAACAGATTGGCTGTTGCAATCCTGGCTCCCAAGTTAATGCAAAGTCTTGTGATCATAAAGTCATGAAGGAGACACGAGTTATCTGCTCAGTTAACACTATATAGTAAGACATCAAATGAATAAAGGAATAGTGTGTTTATTATACAATCTATTCTTTTAATCTATAGTCAACATTTTGAGCATGACATAAAATTCACATTTCTATCGCAAAAATAAACTGCAACGTTCATCGTGTTGTAGATTTCAATGCATCGTTACTTTACATCTGTGCCTCAGATGAGACTTTCCCTTGGCTTCATAAATCATGACTTTCCAACGTGGTACAGTTAGATTTTTTTATGATCCTGTTTTTATCACTGTATATTCAGTGCCTTGCACATGGTTGTCCAATCATATTTTCTCCTGCGGCTCTGCCCCTGGAAACAGAATGCTGTTTCTACTGGATTAATGATGAGTCCTCAGAGAGGTATGTGTTTGGTACCACTCAACATCTGGTTTATATTATGGCTCGTGTGCTGCCTGCCTGGCACAGACGGAACCAATATGATGATGATGATGACCATAGGAAGAGCTCTAATTTTGGGTGTAATGATACATTGAGGAAAACATTCTCTTTAAAGGTCCATACAATAAATATCTCAGCATTTTATAACATTTACCTCAGGTTCACACTTCACAGATATACTCTAGTGAGTCTAGTCTGCGGCAATATATGTCCATGAATAGTGAAGATACATGCACATGCAAACATTTTAGACTTTAGTTTAGAAAGCAAACTGTATTTCAAGGTACAATGTCCAAGATTATATTTCCCAAATGAAGATGATGAGAGACGTTTCTTACCTTCTAGGTTTTCAGTGCTCCAAGTTTGAGATTTGAAAAATGTTTTGTTGTCTTGTGACCTTTACTGGTGGTCTCTTTCTAGTATTTTCTCACAGTTGCCGCTGGAGTCTACCCTGCTCTGCTTATTTTTGCTTTTCTCCCACACATTCTATCTTCAAACCCTTGGGAGAGAAGAGTACAGAGGAGGAATGCAGAGTAGGAATATCGGTGGAGTTCCCAACGCCCATTTCCTCCCAGCTCCTTCTGCCCTCCCCCTAAAATCAATGGTCTGGACTGCTAAAAACCCAAAATAACTATCCTCTGGTACCGCCCAAAGACCGAAAATATTCCCCACACACGAAGGAAGCCACACATCAGCAGCCTAGATATGCAACAAAATATGAAACAAAGCATATTGGCATGATCCAGTGCAATATGCCAAAAATGTTAACAGATGTATTGTCAGTGCGAAACTTTTATACTGAATGAATGCCATTTTTAAGAATTAAATTTACATAGACAACTTTGCTCTGTGCGTGTGTTGTTGTTTTTACACACACACACACACACACACACACACACACACACACACACACACACACACACACACACGCACACGCACACGCACACGCACACACACACACACACACACGCACACACACACACACACACACACACACACACACACACACACACACCACATTTCTTTGCCCACTAATGCCCACTACTACTACTACTACTACTACTACTACTAATAATAATAATACAAATAATAATAATAATAATAATAGGCTAATAATATGGTGCAGTCCCTAGTCTATACATTTAGACAAGGGACTCAGATATCAGATAACACTCTTCATCTTACAGTGTTATAACAGTAGGCTACAGATAAACTATAGATAAACTACAATATACTTTATTTTAGGCTAGCCTATCATCTTAGATAGGATTTCCATATCAAAGTGATACAGTACATGTTATAAAGCTACCGTTTATTTACCCCACAAGTAAAAAACACATGGTGGCTATTAGTTTAAATAACGGTCTGAGTGAGAGCATAATATGGAGTTAGGTGTTTACATTAAAAAAAAAGCACAGTATGTCCCAGCACCATGCAACTGTTTGAAAAGTTCGTAAGGAATTCAGCTTTGACCTGTCTCACTGGTCAAGAACTGGTGGAAAGTAACTAAGTACATTTACATAAGTACTGTACTTTAATTTTGATGTACTTTTACTTTACTGGAGTATTTCCAATTTTTTATACTTCTACTTATACTCCACTATCTCAGAGTCAAATATTGTACTTCTTACTTCACTACAATAATTAGAAAACTTTAGTCACTTTGTAGATTTGGATTATTATTACAAAACATACATTAACCAGTTCAGCCCTATTTAAACTTTAGCTATATTTGAAAATAGCCGATCCACAATTTCACAACAAGTCACATGCAACTTGTGAGCTTGTAGATTGATTGTAGCTATTTTCGAAAGATTTTTATACATTTGAAATTTGTGAAATGGATACTTTTACTTTTGGTACTTTAAGTATATTTTGATGCCAATACTTTTGTACTTTTACTCAGGTACATAGAATTCTGGACTTTTACTTAACTGTAACTGAGTATTTCTACATTGCAGTATTGATACTTTTATTTAAAGTAAAAAATGTAGAGGACTTTTACCACCACTGCTTGTCATGAAGACATTTGCCTTGTTTGGCCAGTGAAGCAGCAGTGTGTTTCCAGTCTTCATTCCATTCTCCAGACAGAGCTGCTGCCCGTTGCCACTCTTTGTCTTGTACCGTTAACTTAACTAATCATGAAGGAGAAACGTGAGCGCTCCACTCAGCCTCGTTGTGTCCGACTCACGATCATTCATCTAGTTCTGGAATGCGATGCAAACATTTTTCATTTGATTTCGTGAAAAGTGACAGTTGAAACAGATTCAATGTTTTGCGTCGGACTCGATTGTTACTGAAAAAATAGCGACAAACATCAACTATTTTCTCGGGGTTCAAGATGGAGCAACAAGAGGTAGGCAACAACAGATTCATTTAATTTCCCTCCATTTAATAAAAGTGTTTTATACTGTATATGTGGCTTATTCGCACTGCGAACTGCACCAACTAAAATATTTGGTTGAATGTACAATATGTATGTTTCGTTGATAAGAGTTATTATTATTATAGACCAAGACAGCTGCAGTTAGAAGCATTCACAGCTGTCTGCAGTCCCACATTAACTGCGGTGACGCTGGCCGCACTTCAGAGAGAGACAGTCGCACTAGCCGCGCTTCAAATATTCCTGCGCAGCTACGTGGCCTTGTACGTTAGGCGAACTGATGGTGCGTTCAATGAAATCGTAAATCCCAGTCACTTCAATATATACATGTAAAAATGTAATAAAACAATCTAAAAACATTGTTTGTGTCTAATGTTCTCGTCTGTGATGATTACCAAAATGTTTTACTGGACAAATTATTAATAATAAAATATTGAAATATTACAGAATCCCATACAGTTCAATGAATCTTTTGGGAAAATCATAAAAAAAAATCTAAAAACAGAGTTATCACCCAGCAACTAAATGTTATTGTGCCCATGTGTGTCCTTTACAATATGTGATTATTACCAATATGTTTTACTGTACCAATTATTAATAATACATATTAAAATATTACAGAATCCCATCCATTTCCATGTAATCTTTCGAAAAATAATAAGAAATTCAAAAAACATAGCTGTCACCCAAGGACTAAATATTAATGTGCCCCATGGTCTCCTGCACACCAGGGATGAGTATCAATATGTTTTACAGCAGCAATTATTAATAATAAATTATTGAAATATTACAGAATCCCATCCATTTCAATGTTATTTTTCGAAAAATCATAAAAAATTCAAAAAACATAGTTATCACCCAAGGACTAAATATTAATGTGCCCCATGGTCTCTTGCACACCAGGGATGATTATCAATATGTTTTACAGCAGCAATTATTAATAATAAAGTATTGAAATATTACAGAATCCCATCCATTTCAATGTTATCTTTCAAAACATCATAACAAATTCAAAAAACATAGTTATCACCCAAGGACTAAATAGTATTATTTCCCATGGTCTCTTGCACACCAGGGATGATTATCAATATGTTTTACAGCAGCAATTATTAATAATACATTATTGAAATATTACAGAATCCCATCCATTTCAATGTTATCTTTCCAAAAATCATAAAAAATTAAAAAAGACATAGTTATCACCCAAGGACTAAATAGTTTTATTTCCCATGGTCTTCTGCACACCAGGGATGATTATCAATATGTTTTACAGCAGCAATTATTAATAATAAATTATTGAAATATTACAGAATCCCATCCATTTCCATGTTATCTTTCAAAAAATCATAAAAAAATCATAAAAAATAGTTATCACCCAAGGACTAAATAGTATTATTTCCCATGGTCTCCTGCACACCAGGGATGATTATCAATATGTTTTACAGCAGCAATTATTAATAATAAATTATTGAAATATTACAGAATCCCATCCATTTCCATGTTATCTTTAAAAAAATCATAAAAAAATCAAAAAACATAGTTATCACCCAAGGACTAAATAGTTTTATTTCCCATGGTCTCCTGCACACCAGGGATGATTATCAATATGTTTTACAGCAGCAATTATTAATAATAAATTATTGAAATATTACAGAATCCCATCCATTTCCATGTTATCTTTAAAAAAATCATAAAAAAATCAAAAAACATAGTTATCACCCAAGGACTAAATAGTATTATTTCCCATGGTCTCTTGCACACCAGGGATGATTATCAATATGTTTTACAGCAGCAATTATTAATAATAAATTATTGAAATATTACAGAATCCCATTCATTTCAATGTTATTTTTCGAAAAATCATAAAAAATTCAAAAAACATAGTTGTCACCCAAGGACTACATATTAATGTGCCCCATGGTCTCTTGCACACCAGAGATCATTCTCAATATGTTTTACAGCAGCAATTATTAATAAATTATTGAAATATTACAGAATCCCATCCATTTCAATGTTATTTTTCGAAAAATCATAATAAAATCAAAAAACATAGTTATCACCCAAGGACTAAATATTAATGTGCCCCATGGTCTCTTGCACACCAGGGATCATTATCAATATGTTTTACAGCAGCAATTATTAATAATAAATTATTGAAATATTACAGAATCCCATCCATTTAAATGTTATCTTTCAAAAAATCATAAAAAAATCAAAAAACATAGTTATCACCCAAGGACTAAATAGTTTTATTTCCCATGGTCTCCTGCACACCAGTGATGATTATCAATATGTTTTACAATAGCAATTATTAATATTAAATTATTGAAATATTACAGAATCCCATCCATTTCAATGTTATCTTTCAAAAAATCATAAAAAATTCTAATAACATAGTTATCACCCAAGGACAAAATAGTTTTATTTCCCATGGTCTCCTGCACACCAGGGATGATTATCAATATGTTTTACAGCAGCAATTATTAATAATACATTATTGAAATATTAAAGAATCCCATCCATTTCAATGTTATCTTTCAAAAAATATTGAAAAATTCAAAAAACATAGTTATCACCCAAGGACTAAATATTAATGTGCCCCATGGTCTCTTGCACACCAGGGATCATTATCAATATGTTTTACAGCAGCAATTATTAATAATAAATTATTGAAATATTACAGAATCCCTTCCATTTCAATGTTATCTTTCAAAAAATCATAAAAAAATCAAAAAACATAGTTATCACCCAAGGACTAAATAGTTTTATTTCCCATGGTCTTCTGCACACCAGGGATGATTATCAATATGTTTTACAGCAGCAATTATTAATAATAAATTATTGAAATATTACAGAATCCCATCCATTTCAATGTTATCTTTCAAAAAATATAAAAAAATTAAAAAAACATAGTTATCACCCAAGGACTAAATATTAATGTGCCCCATGGTCTCTTGCACACCAGGGATGATTATCAATATGTTTTACAGCAGCAATTATTAATAATAAATTATTGAAATATTACAGAATCCCATCCATTTCAATGTTATCTTTCAAAAAATATTAAAAAATTCAAAAAACATAGTTATCACCCAAGGACTAAATATTAATGTGCCCCATGGTCTCTTGCACACCAGGGATCATTATCAATATGTTTTACAGCAGCAATTATTAATAATAAATTATTGAAATATTACAGAATCCCTTCCATTTCAATGTTATCTTTCAAAAAATCATAAAAAAATCAAAAAACATAGTTATCACCCAAGGACTAAATAGTTTTATTTCCCATGGTCTTCTGCACACCAGGGATGATTATCAATATGTTTTACAGCAGCAATTATTAATAATAAATTATTGAAATATTACAGAATCCCATTCATTTCAATGTTATTTTTCGAAAAATCATAAAAAATTCAAAAAACATAGTTGTCACCCAAGGACTACATATTAATGTGCCCCATGGTCTCTTGCACACCAGAGATCATTCTCAATATGTTTTACAGCAGCAATTATTAATAATAAATTATTGAAATATTACAGAATCCCATCCATTTCAATGTTATTTTTCGAAAAATCATAAAAAAATCAAAAAACATAGTTATCACCCAAGGACTAAATATTAATGTGCCCCATGGTCTCTTGCACACCAGGGATCATTATCAATATGTTTTACAGCAGCAATTATTAATAATAAATTATTTAAATATTACAGAATCCCATCCATTTAAATGTTATCTTTCAAAAAATCATAAAAAAATCAAAAAACATAGTTATCACCCAAGGACTAAATAGTTTTATTTCCCATGGTCTCCTGCACACCAGTGATGATTATCAATATGTTTTACAATAGCAATTATTAATATTAAATTATTGAAATATTACAGAATCCCATCCATTTCAATGTTATCTTTCAAAAAATCATAAAAAATTCTAATAACATAGTTATCACCCAAGGACAAAATAGTTTTATTTCCCATGGTCTCCTGCACACCAGGGATGATTATCAATATGTTTTACAGCAGCAATTATTAATAATAAATTATTGAAATATTACAGAATCCCATCCATTTCAATGTTATCTTTCAAAAAATATTGAAAAATTCAAAAAACATAGTTATCACCCAAGGACTAAATATTAATGTGCCCCATGGTCTCTTGCACACCAGGGATCATTATCAATATGTTTTACAGCAGCAATTATTAATAATAAATTATTGAAATATTACAGAATCCCTTCCATTTCAATGTTATCTTTCAAAAAATCATAAAAAATTCAAAAAACATAGTTATCACCCAAGGACTAAATAGTTTTATTTCCCATGGTCTCTTGCACACCAGGGATGATTATCAATATGTTTTACAGCAGCAATTATTAATAATAAATTATTGAAATATTACAGAATCCCATCCATTTCAATGTTATCTTTCAAAAAATATTAAAAAATTCAAAAAACATAGTTATCACCCAAGGACTAAATATTAATGTGCCCCATGTTCTCTTGCACACCAGGGATCATTATCAATATGTTTTACAGCAGCAATTATTAATAATAAATTATTGAAATATTACAGAATCCCTTCCATTTCAATGTTATCTTTCAAAAAATCATAAAAAATTCAAAAAACATAGTTATCACCCAAGGACTAAATAGTTTTATTTCCCATGGTCTTCTGCACACCAGGGATGATTATCAATATGTTTTACAGCAGCAATTATTAATAATAAATTATTGAAATATTACAGAATCCCATCCATTTAAATGTTATCTTTCAAAAAATCATAAAAAAATCAAAAAACATAGTTATCACCCAAGGACTAAATAGTTTTATTTCCCATGGTCTCTTGCACACCAGGGATGATTATCAATATGTTTTACAGCAGCAATTATTAATAATAAATTATTGAAATATTACAGAATCCCATCCATTTCAATGTTATCTTTCAAAAAATATTAAAAAATTCAAAAAACATAGTTATCACCCAAGGACTAAATATTAATGTGCCCCATGGTCTCTTGCACACCAGGGATCATTATCAATATGTTTTACGGTCGGGGGATCTTAGTATAATTTGAAATTCAATTCCGATTCACTTTTCAAATAATTATTTTACTGATTTTCCTTTCAGAAACCAAATTAAATATTGCTCCATTTTTCAAATAATCACTTCCAAATTAAACCTCAGATTATACTAAGATCCCAAGGTCAGTTGAGTTGGGGGTATCTTAGTATAATCTGATATATTATATTCAATTCAAATTCACATCTGAAAAGTCTATTTTACTGATTTTCCTTTTAGAATCTAAATTAAACATTGCTTCATTTTTCCAATTTTCTAGCCCACAAAAAAATCAGGAAAATGCTCCATTTTTCTGATATTGTGCTTAGTATTTTGGCGTCTTTTGATTTGGGACTGACACTGAGAAAAGCTCAAAATAGGGTTTTTTTCAGTTTTTTCATCCCAGAATAAAAATCAAAGAATGTCTTCATTTTTTCAATTTTCTAGCCCACCCAAAAATCAGGAAAATGCTCCATTTTTCTGATATTCTGATTAGTATTTTGTCATCTTTTGATTTGGGACTGACAAAGGAAAACATCTTTATTTGTCTTTGTTTTTCAAAATGTCAGTCATCTTTTAATCTACATTTTTCATCAAAACAAAGATGTCACGTGACCACGTGTTACATCACATGGTCTTTGTCCTTCAAAGTAAAAGTTGTAGTCTAACATGTAAGCAATAGGATCTACAGACAGTCATTAACACCACATCTAATGACTGTATGATGTTGTTTTTAATGCCTTTTCTGTCTTTTTTTTTTAGATCAAAGCTACGGCTCACAAAAGTATGTTGCAAGACTACCAAACCTTTCTGGGACATAAAACCGTAAATCCCTTACAACTATATACTTGTGGTGTGGAAGCTCCACCAGCAGGGGTCATTCACTTTCCCCTTGTGCCTCCCAACTTCACAGCACCTTAGTAGTTTTACTGAGGTGCTGTCAACCTAACAACCTTTTTGTTCTTCTATACAAATATTTTCTTTCACATCAGGATTTAAAGGACGAGTTCACCCATTTTCAACCTGTCTTCATATAATTGTTCCTCAATAATGCTCATGATAATATGGCACCCATCGAGAAAAAAAATCCGATGGGGAATCCAAGATAATAGAAACTACAGGCTTTCTATTCCTGTTAGCACGCTATAATGGAAACCATTGTTCTCGCGTTAATAAAAACAAATATATACAATTTTAAATATTGAAGGGAAAAAAATCCTTTCTGTTGAACTGATAATCGGCTGATTCTTTGACCAGATCCGAGAGCCGCCATGAGAAGTAAGTCAAATCGATATGTAAGGCTTAGGCTGTGAAAACCAACTAGGCTGATGAGTTGTCTGATGCTTATCTAAGAGTTAATGTCGCTCGGTTTCACTGATGAACTCCCTTAGCCATGATGTCAGTCCTGATGAACTCCCTTAGGACTTTGATGTTTGTCCTGGACGTTTTGGTTATCTCCATATATGGAGTTCCAGTAGGGGTTCTCTGATGTCAGCGCTAGGTATGTTAGGTATCTCCATGATAATCGTCTAGGAGAGATTCTATGATGTGTTGGAGATTTCAGCTATTTAAACAACAGACAAATTGTGCAATGACATAATTTGTCGTTTGTCCGTCCATTGTATTGGTGAAATTAAGAGCAGACAAGACTGTTAAAATTAAGTGTATTAATTAATCAAGCAGTAAGTTAAAAGTTAGAGAAATGTACTTAACAGAGATCTCTGGGCTCACACTAGCTTTCCTTATCAGCAACAAATTGCATCGAGGTCACCTCACTAAGTCTGAGCCCTCTTATCTGTCCCTAGAGCCCCTATATACTGAAATGTGGGATGGTCTTCAGGTTGGTTCGCCACCTGACTCAGCATTTGTCTTCAAACAATGGGGGGGGGGGGGGGGGATTTCTCTCCAACCTGCATCTTTCTAAGATTAGGGAAGGACAGAAAGGAACAGAAACCACAAATGCATACACATGTACAGACAGATGACCTCTCATCACTTCAACGGCCGGGCCATCTGACAGTTTTGTCTTCTTTATTGGGACAGCAATTAAACAATAGTAATTAAAGCAATCGCATATTCTTATAATACCAACTAGTATTAACTAAAGCTTTAAAGGGATATCAATTGCCATCAGATGTCAGACTTGGGGAGGTTAATTGTCTCCATCTATGGGAATCTCCATTTGGGAAGGTTGTGATCAAATAGGTCACTAAAGTCGGGACTGAATAGGTCATTCATCCCATTAGGTTTCTGGGCACCTTGCCATGATCCACCTTGCGGTGTTATCCATCTATGGCTAATGCTGGCAAGTATGCCCTGAACGTTCTTTATGCTTTCACTGGTAGATGCGTTTCTGAAGTGTCCATAGCCCTCCTATGAGACACAGACTGAGAAGAAAAAAATCACACAATTTTAGCAGGAGCATTAGTGAGGATCTATGAAGATAGGTTGAAAATGGGTGAAGTCGTTCTTTAATGATCATTAGACTAATAAACCATTACCCATTATCAATAAGTAACCCACCTATATCCCAAACTCCCTCCCCAGTCAGAGTTCATAGTTTTATTGAATGTAGAATTATGTGCAGGATGTCATTTGTATATGTGAGGGAACTTAATTTACTGTCTTTCCCTATAGGACTGACCGTGGGTAGCTACCTGGGATGTAAGTTGGGGCTTGATCAACCCCGGCTGGGTCACCTGGGCGAGGGTTCATGTTGCGAGACCCGAAACACCCTATGACCCCAGGCTACAACACTGATGATACATCCCAGGTGCATCCATGTGATGTATTCTTTATTGTATGTACTTAATTTAGGAGAGAATATCTCAACTGTTCTTGGCTAATATGACCCCAAGGAACAACTTAGGAACTGTGACTAATTCTCTATCCGGAATGAAATACCCGAAAATGACCACGCTCTTTTTTTAAATGACCATAACCGGTGCACTACTTCCAACATGGCTCTATCTGCTAAACCTTTGGAGCTACAGATTTACTGAGGTGTTCAAAATGTTCAGAATACTTATGATTAGGGAAACATAGTAAAGTGTAAAATGTATAATTTGATATTTGACAGAACAGCTAAAAGAAACGTATTACTGTCCAGGGCCATAAGGATATTTTTGCGCAAATCAATCTAAGAGCACCACATTTGTCCCAGATGTAACCCAGGGCATGCTCTAATGATTTAGCAAGAGTGCCCGAGCCAGCAACCTTCAGGGTCATCATAGTGGCCAAATCCAATATGACCGCCACCTGACAAAGTTTTTAGCTATAACGTTTGAACCACATTTTCAGCTATGAATGCAAACTTGGTGTCTAAATCATGTTTTTTGACAATTAAAAACATGTTTGAATGCTTATCTTTATGATTTAATCTATCTAGAGGACACTAATTTGATTATCACAAATATGGCTACTATGTTCTGAAACAACCAATGTATCTTACGATGTAATTTCATTGAAACAAGAATGATTTAACAGTAGAACTAATTCCTATGATGATAGACCTACAGCTAGAGCTAATACAGTATGTTCAACAATGCTCAGCATAAAGTGTAATACTATATAGTATTACTATTCTATACACCATTGACTAGTATGATATCATACGGTACTAGTCACTAGCCACTGTCAGGATTCATCTACTCTGCTGTGGCCACCACGGCTCTTGCCGGCGTACAGTATATGATGATGACCATATACTCCAATCTTTGGACATGGAAAGTTGATCTTTTCAGGCTCCAAAGTAAGGGTGACCAGAGTTTCTTTGAGATACCTGCACTCCTTTTCCCATAGTCAGGGAAGGCTGATGTTGGTCAAATGGTAACCAGGTCCCTTGAGAACTTCCTCCCAGCCAAGCTGCACTGATTCAGCATGTCCGAACCTGGGAACCTTACTGGACCCATCTCGCAGATGCCAGTAAAGCTTGCGCCATCCTCCTCCACTGTGGCTGCAAAAGTCATGTAGTGGACACAGCAAATGCTGCAAAACTGGAGTCTGCTGCATCTCGATATATAGATGTTGTGTGATTAGGACATTAAAAACAATCATCACCCGAGGAATCAAAAGGACTGAGCACATGCAACTGTGTGTGTGTGTGTGTGTGTGTGTGTGTGTGTGTGTGTGTGTGTGTGTGTGTGTGCTCGTGTGCGTGTGTGTGCGTGGTGCAGTATGTATCAGTTATCGCAGAGCTGTTCTGTTGTTGTAGTAATACCAAGACACATTCCTAGCAACGATTTGTTGTTTAGCAATTCACTTTTCAGATTCTAATTTGAACATATTGTTCAAATTCCATACACCTTTGACTATTATGATAGTATTCACTTTATGCTGAGCATTGATGTTATGGTTTGCTGACCAGCTGCTGCTGGAAGTGCCAACTGCACCCACTAAAGTTACAGGGGTGACCGGGCCTTTGCCGTGGCTGCCCCCTCTGGAATGACTTACCTTTACGCATCAAAGCAGCCCAGTCATCTTTACTAAAGACTAATTTTTTGTCCTTGGCATTCAGTAACAACTAAAGCAGCCTTACCTTCCTCTATTGGCGCTAATGTTTGTTTGTCTGTGCTTACTCATTGTTTACTATTGTCGGCTTACATTGCATTGTTTGCTTCCTGTTTTTTTTTTTTTTTTTTTGCTTTGTTTTGCTTTTTACCTGTACAGCACTTTGGTTGACCTGGTCATGTTAAATGTGCTATATAAATAAACCTTGATTTGATTTGATTTGATTTTTAAAAGGGCGTGGTCATTTTCGGGTATTTCGTCCCGAATAGAGAATTAGTCACAGTTCCTAAGTTGTTCCCTGGGGTCATATTAGCCAAGAACAGTTGAGATATTCTCTCCTAAATGAAGTGCACACATATCTTAGCCAGGTCCTAGAAAGTGAATGACCCCTGCTGGTGGAGCTTCCACACCACAAGTATATAGTTGTAAGGAGTTTACGGTTTTATGTCCCAGAAAGGTTTTAGTAGTCTTGCAACATACTTTTGTGAGATGTAGCTTTGATCTAAAAAAAATTACAGAAAATGCATTAAAAAACACATCATACAGTAATTACATGTGGTGTTAATGACTGTCTGTAGATCCTATTGATTACATGTTAGACTACAACTTTTACTTTGAAGGACAAAGACCATGTGCTTTGACCCATGGTCACATGGCTTCTTTGTTTTGATGAAAAAGGTAGACTAAAAGATGACTGACATTTTGAATAATAACCATTCCAGGCTTTTGGATTCCAGATGAATTAAGAAAAAAAAAGACAAATAAAGAGCTTTTTCCTTTGTCAGTCCCAAATCAAAAAAATGCCAAAATACTAATCAGAATATCAGAAAAATGGAGCATTTTCCTGATTTTTTGGTGGGCTAGAAAATTGGATAAATGAAGCCATTATTTGATTTTTGGTCTGGGATGAAAAAACGCCAAAACCTTTTTTAAGAGCTTTTTTTCAGTGTCAGTCCCAAATCAAATAAAGCCAAAATACTAATGAGAATATCATAAAAATGGGCCATTTTCCAGATTTTAAGGGAAAAAAGAAAAGTTTCAAAATGAAGCAATG
This sequence comes from Gymnoscopelus braueri, assembly GCF_963280865.1. NCBI lineage: Eukaryota > Metazoa > Chordata > Actinopteri > Myctophiformes > Myctophidae > Gymnoscopelus > Gymnoscopelus braueri. Next base: position 37,858,794 of record NC_137612.1, on the reverse strand, counting down.
TTTTATTTAGGATCTGAAACGAAAATCAGTAAAATATACTTTTCAGACGCTTATTCCAATTGAAAAACAAATAATAAATAAGATGCCCTGACTCCAAAAGCCCGGGGGATCTTAGTATAATCTGAGGTTTAATTTGGAAGTGATTATTTGAAAAATGGAGCAATATTTAATTTGGTTTCTGAAAGGAAAATCAGTAAAATTATTGTTTAAAAAGTGAATTAGAATTGAATTTCAAATTATACTAAGATCCCCCGACCCAGGAGACCATGGGAAATAATACTATTTAGTCCTTGGGTGATAACTATTTTTTTAGAATTTTTCATGATTTTTTGAAAGATAACATGGAAATGGATGGGATTCTGTAATATTTCAATAATTTATTATTAATAATTGCTGCTGTAAAACATATTGATAATGATCCCTGGTGTGCAAGAGACCATTGGGCACATTAATATTTAGTCCTTGGGTGATAACTATGTTTTTTGAATTTTTTAATATTTTTTGAAAGATAACATTGAAATGGATGGGATTCTGTAATATTTCAATAATTTATTATTAATAATTGCTGCTGTAAAACATATTGATAATCATCCCTGGTGTGCAGGAGACCATGGGAAATAAAACTATTTAGTCCTTGGGTGATAACTATGTTTTTAGAATTTTTTATGATTTTTTGAAAGATAACATTGAAATGGATGGGATTCTGTAATATTTCAATAATTTATTATTAATAATTGCTGCTGTAAAACATATTGATAATCATCCCTGGTGTGCAGGAGACCAAGGGAAATAAAACTATTTAGTCCTTGGGTGATAACTATGTTTTTTGAATTTTTTATGATTTTTTGAAAGATAACATTGAAATGGATGGGATTCTGTAATATTTCAATAATTTATTATTAATAATTGCTGCTGTAAAACATATTGATAATGATCCCTGGTGTGCAAGAGACCATGGGGCACATTAATATTTAGTCCTTGGGTGATAACTATGTTTTTTGAATTTTTTATGATTTTTTGAAAGATAACATTGAAATGGATGGGATTCTGTAATATTTCAATAATTTATTATTAATAATTGCTGCTGTAAAACATATTGATAATCATCCCTGGTGTGCAGGAGACCATGGGAAATAAATCTATTTAGTCCTTGGGTGATAACTATGTTATTAGATTTTTTTATGATTTTTTGAAAGATAACATTGAAATGGATGGGATTCTGTAATATTTCAATAATTTATTATTAATAATTGCTGCTGTAAAACATATTGATAATCATCCCTGGTGTGCAGGAGACCATGGGAAATAATACTATTTAGTCCTTGGGTGATAACTATTTTTTTAGAATTTTTTATGATTTTTTGAAAGATAACATTGAAATGGATGGGATTCTGTAATATTTCAATAATTTATTATTAATAATTGCTGCTGTAAAACATATTGATAATCATCCCTGGTGTGCAGGAGACCATGGGAAATAAAACTATTTAGTCCTTGGGTGATAACTATGTTTTTAGAATTTTTTATGATTTTTTGAAAGATAACATTGAAATGGATGGGATTCTGTAATATTTCAATAATTTATTATTAATAATTGCTGCTGTAAAACATATTGATAATCATCCCTGGTGTGCAGGAGACCAAGGGAAATAAAACTATTTAGTCCTTGGGTGATAACTATGTTTTTTGAATTTTTTATGATTTTTTGAAAGATAACATTGAAATGGATGGGATTCTGTAATATTTCAATAATTTATTATTAATAATTGCTGCTGTAAAACATATTGATAATGATCCCTGGTGTGCAAGAGACCATGGGGCACATTAATATTTAGTCCTTGGGTGATAACTATGTTTTTTGAATTTTTTAATATTTTTTGAAAGATAACATTGAAATGGATGGGATTCTGTAATATTTCAATAATTTATTATTAATAATTGCTGCTGTAAAACATATTGATAATCATCCCTGGTGTGCAGGAGACCATGGGAAATAAATCTATTTAGTCCTTGGGTGATAACTATGTTATTAGATTTTTTTATGATTTTTTGAAAGATAACATTGAAATGGATGGGATTCTGTAATATTTCAATAATTTATTATTAATAATTGCTGCTGTAAAACATATTGATAATCATCCCTGGTGTGCAGGACACCAAGGGAAATAAAACTATTTAGTCCTTGGGTGATAACTATGTTTTTTGAATTTTTTATGATTTTTTGAAAGATAACATTGAAATGGAGGGGATTCTGTAATATTTCAATAATTTATTATTAATAATTGCTGCTGTAAAACATATTGATAATCATCCCTGGTGTGCAGGACACCAAGGGAAATAAAACTATTTAGTCCTTGGGTGATAACTATGTTTTTTGAATTTTTTATGATTTTTTGAAAGATAACATTGAAATGGAGGGGATTCTGTAATATTTCAATAATTTATTATTAATAATTGCTGCTGTAAAACATATTGATAATGATCCCTGGTGTGCAAGAGACCATGGGGCACATTAATATTTAGTCCTTGGGTGATAACTATGTTTTTTGAATTTTTTAATATTTTTTGAAAGATAACATTGAAATGGATGGGATTCTGTAATATTTCAATCATTTATTATTAATAATTGCTGCTGTAAAACATATTGATAATCATCCCTGGTGTGCAGGAGACCATGGGAAATAAATCTATTTAGTCCTTGGGTGATAACTATGTTATTAGATTTTTTTATGATTTTTTTGAAAGATAACATTGAAATGGATGGGATTCTGTAATATTTCAATAATTTATTATTAATAATTGCTGCTGTAAAACATATTGATAATCATCCCTGGTGTGCAAGAGACCATGGGGCACATTAATATTTAGTCCTTGGGTGATAACTATGTTTTTTGAATTTTTTAATATTTTTTGAAAGATAACATTGAAATGGATGGGATTCTGTAGTATTTCAATCATTTATTATTAATAATTGCTGCTGTAAAACATATTGATAATCATCCCTGGTGTGCAGGAGACCATGGGAAATAAATCTATTTAGTCCTTGGGTGATAACTATGTTATTAGATTTTTTTATGATTTTTTGAAAGATAACATTGAAATGGATGGGATTCTGTAATATTTCAATAATTTATTATTAATAATTGCTGCTGTAAAACATATTGATAATCATCCCTGGTGTGCAGGACACCAAGGGAAATAAAACTATTTAGTCCTTGGGTGATAACTATGTTTTTTGAATTTTTTATGATTTTTTGAAAGATAACATTGAAATGGAGGGGATTCTGTAATATTTCAATAATTTATTATTAATAATTGCTGCTGTAAAACATATTGATAATGATCCCTGGTGTGCAAGAGACCATGGGGCACATTAATATTTAGTCCTTGGGTGATAACTATGTTTTTTGAATTTTTTAATATTTTTTGAAAGATAACATTGAAATGGATGGGATTCTGTAATATTTCAATAATTTATTATTAATAATTGCTGCTGTAAAACATATTGATAATGATCCCTGGTGTGCAAGAGACCATGGGGCACATTAATATTTAGTCCTTGGGTGATAACTATGTTTTTTGAATTTTTTAATATTTTTTGAAAGATAACATTGAAATGGATGGGATTCTGTAATATTTCAATAATTTATTATTAATAATTGCTGCTGTAAAACATATTGATAATCATCCCTGGTGTGCAGGAGACCATGGGAAATAAATCTATTTAGTCCTTGGGTGATAACTATGTTATTTGATTTTTTTATGATTTTTTGAAAGATAACATGGAAATGGATGGGATTCTGTAATATTTCAATAATTTATTATTAATAATTGCTGCTGTAAAACATATTGATAATCATCCCTGGTGTGCAGGACACCAAGGGAAATAAAACTATTTAGTCCTTGGGTGATAACTATGTTTTTTGAATTTTTTATGATTTTTTGAAAGATAACATTGAAATGGAGGGGATTCTGTAATATTTCAATAATTTATTATTAATAATTGCTGCTGTAAAACATATTGATAATGATCCCTGGTGTGCAAGAGACCATGGGGCACATTAATATTTAGTCCTTGGGTGATAACTATGTTTTTTGAATTTTTTAATATTTTTTGAAAGATAACATTGAAATGGATGGGATTCTGTAATATTTCAATCATTTATTATTAATAATTGCTGCTGTAAAACATATTGATAATCATCCCTGGTGTGCAGGAGACCATGGGAAATAAATCTATTTAGTCCTTGGGTGATAACTATGTTATTAGATTTTTTTATGATTTTTTTGAAAGATAACATTGAAATGGATGGGATTCTGTAATATTTCAATAATTTATTATTAATAATTGCTGCTGTAAAACATATTGATAATCATCCCTGGTGTGCAAGAGACCATGGGGCACATTAATATTTAGTCCTTGGGTGATAACTATGTTTTTTGAATTTTTTAATATTTTTTGAAAGATAACATTGAAATGGATGGGATTCTGTAATATTTCAATCATTTATTATTAATAATTGCTGCTGTAAAACATATTGATAATCATCCCTGGTGTGCAGGAGACCATGGGAAATAAATCTATTTAGTCCTTGGGTGATAACTATGTTATTAGATTTTTTTATGATTTTTTGAAAGATAACATTGAAATGGATGGGATTCTGTAATATTTCAATAATTTATTATTAATAATTGCTGCTGTAAAACATATTGATAATCATCCCTGGTGTGCAGGACACCAAGGGAAATAAAACTATTTAGTCCTTGGGTGATAACTATGTTTTTTGAATTTTTTATGATTTTTTGAAAGATAACATTGAAATGGAGGGGATTCTGTAATATTTCAATAATTTATTATTAATAATTGCTGCTGTAAAACATATTGATAATGATCCCTGGTGTGCAAGAGACCATGGGGCACATTAATATTTAGTCCTTGGGTGATAACTATGTTTTTTGAATTTTTTAATATTTTTTGAAAGATAACATTGAAATGGATGGGATTCTGTAATATTTCAATCATTTATTATTAATAATTGCTGCTGTAAAACATATTGATAATCATCCCTGGTGTGCAGGAGACCATGGGAAATAAATCTATTTAGTCCTTGGGTGATAACTATGTTATTAGATTTTTTTATGATTTTTTTGAAAGATAACATTGAAATGGATGGGATTCTGTAATATTTCAATAATTTATTATTAATAATTGCTGCTGTAAAACATATTGATAATCATCCCTGGTGTGCAGGAGACCAAGGGAAATAAAACTATTTAGTCCTTGGGTGATAACTATGTTTTTTGAATTTTTTATGATTTTTTGAAAGATAACATTGAAATGGATGGGATTCTGTAATATTTCAATAATTTATTATTAATAATTGCTGCTGTAAAACATATTGATAATCATCCCTGGTGTGCAGGAGACCAAGGGAAATAAAACTATTTAGTCCTTGGGTGATAACTATGTTTTTTGAATTTTTTATGATTTTTTGAAAGATAACATGGAAATGGATGGGATTCTGTAATATTTCAATAATTTATTATTAATAATTGCTGCTGTAAAACATATTGATAATGATCCCTGGTGTGCAAGAGACCATGGGGCACATTAATATTTAGTCCTTGGGTGATAACTATGTTTTTTGAATTTTTTAATATTTTTTGAAAGATAACATTGAAATGGATGGGATTCTGTAATATTTCAATAATTTATTATTAATAATTGCTGCTGTAAAACATATTGATAATCATCCCTGGTGTGCAGGAGACCATGGGAAATAAATCTATTTAGTCCTTGGGTGATAACTATATTATTAGATTTTTTTATGATTTTTTGAAAGATAACATTGAAATGGATGGGATTCTGTAATATTTCAATAATTTATTATTAATAATTGCTGCTGTAAAACATATTGATAATCATCCCTGGTGTGCAGGAGACCATGGGAAATAAAACTATTTAGTCCTTGGGTGATAACTATGTTTTTTGATTTTTTTATGATTTTTTGAAAGATAACATTTAAATGGATGGGATTCTGTAATATTTCAATAATTTATTATTAATAATTGCTGCTGTAAAACATATTGATAATCATCCCTGGTGTGCATGAGACCATGGGAAATAAAACTATTTAGTCCTTGGGTGATAACTATGTTTTTTGATTTTTTTTATAATTTTTTGAAAGATAACATGGAAATGGATGGGATTCTGTAATATTTCAATACTTTATTATTAATAATTGCTGCTGTAAAACATATTGATAATGATCCCTGGTGTGCAAGAGACCATGGGGCACATTAATATTTAGTCCTTGGGTGATAACTATGTTTTTTGAATTTTTTATTTTTTTTTGAAAGATAACATTGAAATGGATGGGATTCTGTAATATTTCAATAATTTATTATTAATAATTGCTGCTGTAAAACATATTGATAATCATCCCTGGTGTGCAGGAGACTATGGGGCACATTACTATTTAGTCCTTGGGTGATAACTATGTTTTTAGAATTTTTTATGATTTTTCGAAAGATTCCTTGAAATGGATGGGATTCTGTAATATTTCAATACTTTATTAATAATAATTGCTGCTGTAAAACATATTTATAATGATCCCTGGTGTGCAGGAGACACTTGGGCACATTCATATTTAGTCCTTGGGTGATAACTATGTTTTTTGATTTTTTTATGATTTTTCGAAAAATAACATTGAAATGGATGGGATTCTGTAATATTTCCATAATTTATTATTAATAATTGCTGCTGTAAAACATATCGATAATCATCCCTGGTGTGCAGGAGACACTTGGGCACATTAATATATAGTTGTTGAATGATAACTATAATTTTTAATGATGTTTCGAAAGATTACATGTAAATGGATGGGATTCTGTAATATTTCAATAATTTATTATTATTAATCGGTACCGTAAAATATATTGGTAATAATCACATATTGTAAAGGACACACATTGGCACAATAACATTTAGTTGCTGGTTGATAACTTTGTTTTTAGATTTTCCCAAAAATTACATTGAACTGTTATATTTCAATATTTTATTATTAATAATTTGTGCAGTAAAACATTTTGGTAATAATCACAGACGAGAACATTAGACACAAACAATGTTTTTAGATTTTTTTAGATAGAGTTTTATTACATTTTTACATGTATATATTGAAGTGGTTGGGATTTACGATTTCATTGAACGCACCATCAGTTCGCCTAACCGTAAAAGGCCACGTAGTTGCGCAGCAATTTTTGAAGCACGGCTAGTGCGACCGTCTCTCTCTGAAGTGCGGCCAGCGTGACCGCAGTCCACATTAGTCCCAGTTGGCTGCAGTGTAGAAAGAGTTGATGAGCAGTTGTTTACCAGAGAGCAGCCAGACTGTGGAAAAGCTGCTTCACCACGATGTTGCTTTAGGTTTTAAGACCAGCTACAGACAATGGCAGCAGTGAGAGTGTTTAAGCAGGATAGAAGAACGTTATCCATACACAGCACAGCAGTGCAAAAGCTCAGAGTCACCCCACACACACAGCTGTAGCTTTTGTCACGTTTCCCTTTATTTGTTGACGCCGCTCGCTTGGTGTTGCTGAATACATTTACTCGTGTGTCCACACACACACACACACACACCCCCCCCCCCACCCCCAGTCACTGTATGCAGGGCTTTTCTTTGGGGAGGGGGGACTGCCCAAGCTGGGGTCTGGGGTCCTCCCCCGATACTTTTTAACAGAGTAGATGTGATTTCCTGTGTTCTGGTGAATTTTGTGCCTTTTATCAGGCTTGCCTGCTTTACTAGCATTGGAAAATGATGGGTACAATTTCATCCATTAAAATGCAAAAAGTAGGCCTTTAGAAATTGATATTATGACTGAAGCAATGTAAGATCCACCTTTAAGAAGCATTCATTACTTAAAAGTGAATATCTCTGCATGATTGCATGCACTAACCACTCCCCCCAAGCGGGGTGTCTGGTTGTCCTCCCCCAGAAACTTTTTAACATATAGTAGATGTAATTTCCTGTGTTCTGGTGAATTTTGGAAGTTTGATACCAAATCAAGGAGAAATGACAATCCAGGAGTCCAGAAGCAGATGTGGTCGAAATCAAGGAGACTCCTGCAGGATCCAGGAGGGTTGGCAGCCCTCCTGGCCCTACGCTGCTCTTCCGAGACAAGTTTTCCCAGTTTAAAACTCGGCGCACATCTCTGATCTAATTGCCCCATACGTCGATTATCCAACCCGGGGTCTGTCAATTTGTCCAAATGAAATAACTAGCCCACATAAATGTACCTGCTGTATTGGAAACCGTTTCTGATGTAAAACTGTATCTCTCCCCCTATCAAAACGGTATGACAGGTTACATAATTCAACTTTTTCAGATACTGACTGCGATACAAAGAATAAAACCAAATGTAACCTACTCTGCCTCCACCAATCAATACTAATGCTGCTATGTGTGTCTGTGTCCCTTGTCTCTGCAATGCCTTGGAGGAGGATGAGCTGGACCAGGTTGCTAGCTGGCTCCAGGAGAGGGGGCTTGCTCCTAGCACCCCTTTGAGGGGTCAGATGTGCTTCCTGTGGCATACCCTCCAGCACAGAGAGGGTCAGCTGGTCACTGTGAGTCGTGATCTGGACTCACAGCACTCACAACACGTTGTAGAGATGACTGAGGTAAGTGAGCCTGATTCCCCAGGGGTCTTTCCTCTGTACACTACTTTTTTTCCCTTTACACCAAATCTCTTTGCTGGAAATAGCTGATCTACAACCTCAGAAACGCATCGTGTTGCAACACGTTGCGAGCTTATTATCTGCTATTTTCGCAGAATGTTTACCTTTTATGAAATACCCAGAATACGAATTCTAGGGTTCAAGTGATTCCATGGTGGGGCCCAGGCATAGAACCACAGTAATTCCACCGTGGCACTTGTACAACAGAATCAAACAGTGGTGATCCTCTCTGCAGTTCTCTGGTACATGAGGGAGGCATGAGGAGAGTGAGCGAGTAGCAAGCCACCGTGCGTGCGTGCGTGCGTGCGTGCGTGCGTGCGTGCGTGCGTGCGTGCGTGCGTGCGTGCGTGCGTGCGTGCGTGCGTGCGTGCGTGCGTGCGTGCGTGCGTGCGTGCCCATGGCCTGGGTTGACAGGTTGCCTGTGTCTTTCAGGTGCGTAAGTCCCTGGAGCAAATCCGTACGTACACAGCAGAAAAGGATGTGCTGGCTCAGGAGATACAAGATGAAAATGACCAGCTGAGGTTACAGCTACATCGCCTCATGTTCCTGCAAGGTGGGTCAACGTTAGCTATAAGGCTATAAGGCTATAGTATAAAGCACCAAAACATAGCTCCAGAGAATAACAATGACTTATTAGAATCAGAATCCAACTTTATTATTATTACAGCTTGTTACAGCTTGTTCATAGATGCCAAATATGTGAATAAGTGTCATTTAGAGGTTTGAAGTCTACTTGCTAGGCTGCTACCCGGTTACTTTGTAGCACATTGTTTTCTGAGCAATCTAATTACACTCACAGTTGAAGGTTGGCCAGCATTCATGGTGTTTACTCCACTTGGCACTTTGTGCACAGAGCAAGTTGTTCTGTATAAGAGTGTGTGCTAAATACCCCATTTACAACACAGTATATCTTTAGGAGATAAAATAAAATAAATACACCCATTACACACATTAGTTTAAATTATGTGAAATCCCTGAGAGTCCTAGATATAACTTTTATATGACAATTAGGGGTTTGCCTCAATCCAGGCTTCTTTTTTCAACATTCTTATACCATCTGAACTCAAAATAAAGGTCAGCTTAACTTCAGCATTTAGAAACACTATTAATGTAAATCATGGGAATATTGTACAATAGCGGCTGTCTTAAGGTGACAACACACTGTACAATAACGTCTGTTTTGGGGTCCCAGATCAAATTTCCACATAAACAACTTTTAGTCATAACTGCTGGTATAGAGGGAAATGATTGGTTAAAAAATATTATTATATTATATATGTAACGAGTTACAAGTAAAAGTCCTTTATGCAAGATTTTACTTCAGTAAAAGTATTGGCATCAAATTACACTTAAAGTACAGTATTATGCATGTAATGTCCCAGTTCACCAAAAAATTGTTGATGCAATGTGACATGTAGTGAGCTTGTAGATCTGCAATTTTTCGCTAAATAACATTTTTGTAATCACAAAAATGACATAGTAATTCAGTTAACTATGTACGCTGGGATAATACTTTAACACTTTATTAATCCCCCAGGGGGGGAAATACAAGAGTCACAGCAGCAAAAAGTAAAAGAGTAAAAGATAAGTGCACAATACAAAATAAATACAGTAACAAACCATACAACAACAGACACAGTAATAAAGTACACTTTGTATTGACACGCAAACATGACACGCAAACATTTGGCTGACAGTCACAGCTGACAAATCCATCTATACAGTACATACCAGGAATATATCTGTCTTTAATTTCTTCAGCGCTAGCTTCCTTCACCTTACAGGTGAAATGGATGAAGTTATTTTCCGCACAAGCTCCAACGATTTTCAATTATAAAATATAGTACAAATTAGAGAAGGAAAAAAAAAAACAAGGACAAAGTCAGATAACAGGACAACAATATCAAATGTACATAAATTCAAAAAAGTAATACAAATTAGGCAGAATATCACAGTATCTTGAGCAAGTAAGAGACATCTCTTAGCAGATATCAAACGTAAAACATAAGTCAGTGGTTCTCAAAGTGGGGTCCAGGGAACTTCAGGGTTTCCAATGTTCCCACCTTGTGACGCATAGCCAGTCATATTGGTTGTCACATACTCACTAGCCCGTCCTTGTATCAAGACCTTCAATTTGTGTGTGAACTATCAACAAGCCATTGGTGAGAACAGTACTTCAACATCCTCACACACATAAACTGTATACGAATACACACCATAGATTTCCCCAGGTAGGATTTAACTGACAATTCTCTGATCTCTTCCCTGCTATTCCAAACTCTAGGCAATTCTCCAGCATAGAGGATGAGTTACTTTATACTCGCTAATACATCATTTACCTAAAGTACATACTACTTGTCTTCACTACTCTCCCAGATGCCCAGATAAGTGAGGTGGCTGAGATGCTGTACCAGCAGGGTCTGGCAGAGATCATCCATTGCAGCCCCAGTGAACAGGTAGCTTACCTGCTTGTGGAGAGAGCCTCCCTGTTAGACAGGAGGGAAAGTGACAGACCCAAGGGTCATGGAGACAATCCATCAGTTAAGCAGCTGGAGGCCGAGGCCAAAGCCCTTAAAGAGCATGTAGGCCAGGTAAGTGGAACTCCCTGAGCCCTGAGCCCTCTGCCAGCCCCCTGTGCTACCATAACATGGTTTTATTTTAGTTACTTTTAGCAATATTATAATATTGTATGTTTGTTAACTTGGAAGTGCTGGTCATAGCTCTTCCGGTTGGAGTGCAGCTACTGAAAATAATTTCAGACATTATGTTATTTTGCTAAAATTTGAACTTCCTGCATTCTGTATAATTGCCAAGTCAGGTAGAGATGTGTCTTTTTCTAGTGTTTGATGTTATTTCTTTATTTTTAAGAGCCTCAGGACAGTAAGATTCCTATGAACAAGCTGAGCATGACATATCTGCAGATGAGTCTTCATTTGTAAATTTCTATCTTGGAGAGACCACCTTCTCCATGTACTGCTGCTTCTCTTTGCACCCATCTGAACAGGGAAACATTTAGATTTGGGACAGATGACTGCAATGTACCACCTGATAGAAACCTGTAATCTAAGTCTGGACTGGACTTGAGAACCACCACTGTCTAACTTTGTGATTAAAACCTATCCCACAGTCTCCCCACAAGGTGGCACCACAGCGTGGCCAGAGCCCATGGAAGAGACTCTTCGGACTGCACAAAGCTGCTCAGAGCAAAACCACCTTCATTCCAGTATGTCCATTGATGAAGGGTAACCTTACTGCATGCCCCACAAGACTAGCAAACTGAATGAAAGTGGCACTGAAACAAAAGTTTCACTGAGAATGTCAGAGAGCGTAAAGCCTTTATTTGTGAAGGTATACAGTAGGTTTTACAGACGCATTTACTGGCATTCCTTTCTGTCCAGAACCTATTAAAGCATGAATGTGAGGTCCTCTTTGCATGTGTTCTATTCAGCAGCATGTCCACCGTCTCCTCTGCTGTGTTTCTCTGTCTTTAACAACTATTAACAGCCCCTGTAAATGGAATTCTTAGCCTCCTGGGGCATTTATGAGGTGCCTTGTTACAGCATTTATCAGTACATGTACACTTGCATGCAGGGTTGGATTTTCTCAACCACTTGGACCCTATTCTTCATTATGACAAATTGCAAAAATAGCCAATCTACAAACTGCTGTGAGCTTGTAGATTTGCTATTTTCGTTATTGTTGAATTACGTCTGTTCTTTTTTTTAAAAAACAAATTTGCCAAAAAATAGGGATGCCAGGGTTAATGTAGTTAACTTAATGTTTTCATCAAACATGAATGTCAAACATATCAGACAGACTACATTTCCCAGAAAGAAATGCATGTATTTGATTATTTCTGACCAGAAGTGGGATATCAATTCCCCGCTATCTGTGTGAGCTGTTGCACACCTCATCTTTTGCATACAACACCCGCTCACCCCATTTGATTCTGCTGAAGGTCCCAAAAACAACCTCTGCGCAAAGTTTGTTGTCCCCTCAGTCAGCTGCAGCCAGAGACTGGAATAACCGACAAAAAACATTCAAACTGGATGCTTTCATTCATTCATAAAGACAAATACTGCTGTCCCTCAGACTGTTATCCCTTATTGTTGTCTATTCGACTCTGCAGTACAATGTGTTTTTATTGTGTTGTTTTTATTGTTTTAACCTGGTTGTTGGTTTCTTTTAGCCCCCTTGCCCTTAATAGGCCTTGCCTTTTGCCAGGCCTCAGTTGTAAATAAGAGTGTATTCTTAATAAATGACATAATAACATAAATAAAGAAGTATAGATCCCCCATCCCCCACAGAGAATCCAACCCTGCATGCTTGGCAGTTGGGCTTATTCACCCTCTGAACAATATGCAATTCAACTCACAGTTATCCTTCAGACCATAGTGATCACTATGACCTGACTGACTGTCTCTCCATCCTGATTCATTTGGTGTGTGTTGCTGTCTTCAGGCAGAGGCCATGCAGCGGTCTGGAGTCAGTTTGGATCAGGAGTGTGTCCGTCTGGAGAGGGATCTAGAGGAGGGATCCCGTCGACTAGCCATGGCCCACAAAGAGATCCGCCGTTTGACTGATGAGCTAGAATCTGCCCACTTGACTCAGAGAGCTTACGGTGAGAGATGTACAGTAGTAGATCTACTGTAGATCTGGTTCTGCAGCTTTATAACCGCTTTGGTAACAACAATGTATGCACACATACAGACACACATACAGACACACACACACACACACACACACACACACACACACACACACATACTGCATATAGTACATAAACACAATGCAATAAAATACTGTATATTCCAAATGTTTCAGAATAGTGACTATATAAAGTAGGTAACATAGAGCAAAAACTGGTATAAGCTGTCTGAAATATCATCCTGCACACATGTTTTCAGAGCCTGAGTTGCAGGGAGCCGAGCAGGAGGTAGAGAAGCTCAGACAAGAAGTGGAAAAACTGAAGAAACATGGTATGGTTTTCCCTTTGGTCTCAGTGGGACTAAAACAACACACACACACACACACACACACACACACACACACACACACTCACACTCACACTCACACACACTCACACTCACACTCACACACACACACACACACACACACACACACACACACACACACACACACACACACACACACACACGTATACACACATTGACAGCATTTGTAATGTTACCCTTCTGTGTTCCTGAAGACATGGTGGAACTACGAAAAGCCAAAGAGTTAAATGAGCGCCTAGACCAGGAGATTAGAGCCCTGAGGACCAGGGTACGAGCCCTCGATGCAGAGAAGAGGTCCTGTCAAGAGACGGTAGGTGACCAGCAGGGGGAGCATGTGTCCACTTATAAGGATGCATCTTTGCATCCTTGTAATGCACTTACTTGACAGTTCATCAGTTTCTGCAGGTAAATGCTACCACACTACTCCAGTAGCTGATAACTGCAGGTATAGAGGGAAATGATTGGTAAAAACATACTTGTTCATTTGTTATGTAAACACAGGGCAAAGTGGCACACTATGCCTTTAAGTAAAAGCAGCAATAACACAATGTAGAAATTACAAGTAAAAGTCCTGTATGCAAAATTTTACTAAAATAAAAGTACAAAAATATTGGCACCAAATTACACTTAAAGTACTATATGCAGAATTTCCCATTTCACAAAACCTTTTGAAAATAGCAGATGCTATTTGACATATTATTGTACTAATAATGTGAGTTGTCCTGACTGAAATATATTGATTGATAGATTTTTCTTCACTCAGGCGGTATCGCTGCAGAAGGAGGTAAGTCGAATCGAAGGCATCCTACATGAGCAGCAGCAGGCTCATCAGCAGCAGCTCCTGACGGTACAGACCCAGGCTGACCAGGCCAATGAACTGGCTAAAGTAGGTGTCACCGTACACTTGAACCAACAATATAAACCTACATAAGGGGCCGTCCACACCAAACACTGTAACTATATCTATAACTTAGGGGTGCAACAGTTAATCGAACTAATCGATTTAATTGATTATAAAAAGAGATAATCGATGAGTTGATAAAATAATTGATTGATCCCTATTTAGTGTGGTTGCCCTAACAGGGCAACCAAACTATTGTTATAGAGAAACTGAAAAACTTCAAACCGCATCTCCTCCCACAGTTCTCCCCAATGTCGTGCCATACGTCAAAATGACCGGCTTGACCGGGAATCGTGCGCTTGTATTTTGCTAAGAGATTGGTTGCATAGTTTAATTGATATTAATTTATTAGTGAATTACATTTCCCCATCCACTTTAATGGAAAATGGGAAAATGAAAAAACTAGATTTCAAGTATTTTTTTCTCAGAAACCGTAAGAGCTAGAGATACCAGATTTGAAGGGGAGGTTCATAATTTAGTCCGAAATTATTTTAAAAATAATCACACCATTTGGCCTCATGGTGGCGCTATAACAGTCCACTTTACGTTTTGGCCTATAACTCTTGAACCGTAGGTCATAGAATAAAAATATTTTTTCAGCTCCCCATATAGGCCACGCCCATTTGCGTCAGGATATATCTTCCGCCATTTTGAATTTTCTTCAAAACACACTTATTGCTCCTTTTCCTTCAAATTCTGTCCACATCTCACACAAATCGGTACACGTGATCTATGGACCCATGCGATAAAGATATCCAAACGGCATTTTGATAGTCCTTACCGTTCGTCCGCAATTGGCTTCCAAAGTTAGTGGGAGGGGCCCGTTTTTACAAAGAATGCCAAAAATCACGAATGAAAAAATCACATGTCGAGGGTGGTTTACTCAACGAAACTCCAAAAGCATTTCCACTTTGATCCATAGGGGGCGCCACAAATGCTCAAAATGTAACCGTTTGATGCAAAAACCTTATTTTGGGGGGATCAATCCTCTCAAAATGAAACGCAAGTGATCTCAGGAGTTACGTGACAATGTAATTGGCACAGCTTCCGACGGTATTCCTCCCAGCGTATTCCTCGAGTCCCGGCGGCAGCGACCCGCGACTAGCGTCGGTGCAACCACACTCTGCAATTGCCCTGAATTGCGACGCGTCTAGTTTGGGCTTGTTATTATAGGCCAAATGTAAAAAATATATAATGTATTGAAAATAGTTTATCTACATTCTCACAGCAATGTGACACGTTGTGAGCTTGTACATCGGCTTAAGTGCTTCATCAATTATTCGATTGATCAAAAAAGTTAGCGATTGAATATTAATTATCGATTATTAAGTTAATAATTGATAGTTGCAGCCCTACTATAAATATAAAGATATAGTTTAAAAAAACTAACCTCTAACTCAAGTGGATGGTAGAGTCCACACCACAACTATAATAAGACAGTGGACGTGGTGGATGATATACTGTACAGTCATAGTTATAGGTATAGTTATAGTGCTTGGTGTGGACAGCCCTTAACCCTCCATAACCATTGTTCTTGTTGTGTGTTTATAGTCCCAAAGAGCTGAGTTGACCCAAAGCAACCAAACCTGCAGGGATTTAAAGGAAGAACTCATTGCTCAGACCAAATGCCTTGCAGAAATGGAGAAAGCAGTGAGTGAAAACTTAAATGAATTGATAAGATTGATAGTTTAGTGTTATTGCCTTTTCTTATTGTTGAGAACAGTAATGCACAGCAGAGCATAATAATGATCGTAATGCAAGGAATCACAATATCCACGTTGTGTTCCAAACACTTTTTACACATGACTGTAAGTGTATTATCATTATAATATATTTTTTCGATTTTATATCTTCTGTTCCCTCCCCAATTTAGTCATAATGCTAATTCTACCCATGTTTATATCCTCTGTCACTGCCAACCCCTACTGCTAGTCTGGGGAGGGTGTAAACAACCACATAATCTGCTTCGATACACCTGGAGTCACCAGCCGCTTCTTTTCACCTGACAGTGACGAGTGTCACCGGTAGGGAGTAACACATGTGGAGGAACACGATGTCCCTCCTAGTTCCACTCCCTGCTGAACAGGCGCCCGGCCAACCAAGCCGGAGGCACTGTAGAAGAATTGAACCTCAGTCTCCATGGTTGTGGCAAGGTGTAGGTCTGGTGTATGTTTATGTTTTTTTTGTACACTCAAGGTTGAGATCAGGTTTTTTGTACGTTTGTCCCAGGTGGTATCCCTGCAGAAGGAGCAACAGGCTAATCAGCAGCAGCTCCTCCTACCCATACAGACTCAGGATGACCAGGCAAATCAACTAGCTAAAGTAAGTTTCACTGCATTTAACCCTCTTTCTGTCACCATATTACTCAAAGTAATTACCGGTATCAAATATTCCAAGGTTGTACTGGGAACATTAGTATTATTTGATTCCATAGATGGTAGGCTATTACTGATATGGGTGCAACAGTTAATCGAATTAATCAATTGAATGTATTATAAAAAAGTAAAAAATAAATACTGAATTAGTTGATTAATCAAAAAAGTAATCGATACAATAATCGCTAAGAAGATTGATAGCTGCAGCCCTAATTGCTATTTGATTCAAATTGATAATTTACTCTAAAAGTCATATTAGTCTTCTTCAAAATGGCGTACACATTGTTATAAACTTCATTCATACTACAATTTTGATCTGATTCCATAATTACACCAAGACATATGGCTTGGCTTTAGCCTGTCATTGGCATCATTATGGTAAGCAGCTTTGTTTTTGTTTTCTATAATTTGGCCTATTCTGAGCATGCAATAAACAAGGCCAAAGTATTGAACTTTGGGGAACTCTACAAGTCATTCTCTGCCGCCGTTTTCAGTTTTTCTCCTTTGTACATATAGTGTTTTTTATTTGTTGATGACATGTATTATTGTTTTATTTTTAATGCTATGTCGATGAATTGAATACATAAGACCACAATGGAAACAAGTCCCCAGGACGTTTTTGTGTTATCCTTTTAGCCTTAATGTCTGACTGTACCTCGTAATGTTTACATTCCTGACTAATAAAGTATCCAATCAATAAAAAAAAAATGTTTTGCTTGGGTGCGTTGTTGCCAATAGAACTAAGGCAGTTTGCATATTGTATTTTAAACACTCAGTGACAATACATTTACCAACTATAGTCTGGTGATATATTTTTGAATTTATTGTATTTATGACATGTTGTGTCTCAGGTGGTAGCGCTTCAGAAGGAAGTGAGCCGAATGGAAGCTGCGCTGCAGGAGCAGCGACTACAAGCTAACCAGCTGCTCCTATCTGTACAGGCCCAGGCAGACCAGGCAAATGAACTGGTTAAAGTAGGTTTTTCACTGTACAGTTACATGTCTGCACTCTGTGTAGAATAACTACCCAATATTAAAAAGAAACGTATTAAACTTTTAACTTATGTGTGGTAGATCTAAAATGTTTTGACTTTTGTTGTTATTGTGTTTCTAGCTCCAGGCAACTGAGTTGACCCAGAGCAAACAGGCATTCAGAGACTTACAGGAAAAATTCAACCTCCAGGCTGAATGTCTTGTTTCAATGGAGACAGAAGTGAGTGAATCAGACGATCATTTCAATTAGCAATAACAAATGAATGCTACTAATTAAATGTTATTTTTCACACATGGGTAAAAAGATAATGGTTGAGATATGGTCATCTATCTACACATCTGGGGAATGTCTGTGTGTGGTGTTTGTGTCCATTTATGCCCATATGGAAATCTGAATGTGTGCCTCTCAATCGGCTCTGCTGATTGGTGTGTCATAGACTGTCCTCCAAGTACTCTAAGGTACTAATGTACATACTATAGAACTCACTGACAACGGTACTGCACTAGTGTTTACTACACTGTACTCCAGGGGTGCCCACACTTTTTAAACTTGAGTTCTACTATTGAAATTGCCAGCTCAAGGTGATCTACCACTCGCGCGTGCATGAGTGGTAGGCATGGTGGGCGAAATTTGCGTGGTTTTGGGTGGATTCTTTTTTCTTTTTTCTGTTTTTTGGTTGGTTTTTGTTAGTTTCTTTTCCGTTTTTTGGTTACTTTATTTCGGTTTTAGGGTTAGGGTCAGGATTAGGTTATTTAATTATTATTTTTGCCTGATTTTACCGATTTATTATTAAAAAAAATGTAATTCATTCATTTTATTTACCAACCAACAAATAATTATTATCCCATTAATGAAAATACTTAAACATTTACCTATGGGGGCTAAATAACAACATTAAAGGCGGTTACACACCGGCGAATATGCGAATATAGGCCTACGCAAAATTCGGACTCGTTCCAAATAATTAAAAGACGCTTTTTTCGCTCCGCGAAACTGGTTTGGAAGCTTGCATTGACTTTATAAGGTTTTAAAAAAAAACGTATTATTCCCATGAAAAAAATCGCCCGGTGTGTAAGGACCTTAAGGCATTAGGACTGTTTCAATATTTTTCCTGGCACCCCCCCCATTTAGTGCCGCGCCACCATTTTCTGCCACAGCGCCACCTAGAGCCTGAAAAAAAAAAAAAAAAAAAAAAAAACTTTTTTTTTTTTTTTTTCAGGGGCATTGCAGGTGGTCTACCTGCGCAGCCTCTGCGGTCTACTGGTCGATCGCGATCGACGTAATGGGCACCCCTGCTGTACTCATTTAGCAGAGATGGCCCTGTCTTCACACATTTTGTGTACATAAGTGTGTGCAGTACCATGTATGTGAGTGTGAGTTTAGTAGCCATTGAGCTAAATTTTAATATGCCTGTAAAAGGCTTGAAGAGGGCTTTTAATCATATACAGTGAGTTTTAGCTAAAGTTGACAAAACAACTTTAGCTAAAACATTCTAACATTCTATAATGTTTAATGAATATGGACTAAATGTAAACAAAAACGATATCTCACACTGAAAAAATTGTTGAGGTTCATGTATGTACTGTAAGCTATGTTGACAACGGACAATGACATGTAGTAACACTGGTATGGTCATTCAGCCCAGTGGTACAACACTGATTTGTTGATGGGATGTTAACCACTTAAACCCTATATACTTCAGTTGACTGGGGTCCCCCACAGGGCTTTACTTGGTCCCCTCTTTTTTTCACTCTACACCAATTCTCTTCACTGGAAATAGCCGATCTACAAGCTCACAACGCTTTGCAATGTGACGCGTTGTGAGCTTGTAGAGCTACAATTTTCTCAGAATGTTCGCCTATTATGACCTGCCCAGAAAAGGGATGCTACGGTTCATGTGGTTCAAATATTCAAGTCAAAACCATATCTTTCTCCTCTCAGGTTCAGAGATTGCAGCAGCAGCTCCAGAATTCACATGGTGACGTGCATCATCTCACAGCCACTGCATGGACCAATGAAAATGACTTCCACGATCAAACGTAGGCTATAGTATCACCATAATGTTTCAGCTCCTTTTTTTTAAATCAACCATTTAAATGGGACCCGACTCCGGATAAGCGGTTGAAGATGGATGGATGGACCATTTAAATGACACATCTAAGAATTGTACAGTATATATTCTGTATGTTCAATGTGTGTTTTGTCAGAAGCCTGTGGAAGCAGAGAGAGACAGATTTGCAGCAGGAGGTGAACTTCGTCAGTAAGTTGGAGGCCTCCACCGTGACACAGGCCAAAGACCTACAGACACTACATGACAAAGTAAGCACATGTCTGACAGAGAAGGTATTCCACATTTATGAAAGCTGATCTCACACCTATCATATAGCTTAGGTCTGAATTCATTTTTTGGACATCAAGCTGGCTTATGCTAAGGAAACAGGAATTAGGCTACTGACCTATGGGTCACCTGGCTCGGAGTCGGGAACCATTGGTTCTCAAGGCTACTTACTTACTTAAGTGACAATAGACAATATTCAGTTAACAGATACCACAACTGTAGATGCATGCCACAATGGCTCCTGTGACATACATAGATGCATAGAGAGAGACTGTATAATGCTTTACTTACAAATACAGTCTAATTTTGGGCAACAGGTGTGCGCCGACAATCAAGAATCAGAAGTGCGCCTGCTGGCCACTCAGTATGAGTGTGAGAGTCTTAAAGAAGAGATATGTGAAGCCCTGCGATGTCTAGACTCAGAGAGAACGTAAAGTACCAATACTATATGATATTATTATTAGATTTTATGTTATTTTCTTTCTTCCTCACTCAGAAAGAGTATAAACGAGTAGATTTTGATGCTCTGTTTAACAGCAAGTACCATGAGATGAATGAAAAACTAAAGGCCAAACTCCATCGAGCCAAACAGAAGCTTGACGATGAAACCCAATGCCGTGACGACAAGATTAAGGACCTGGAGAGGAAGGTGTCTTTGTATGTCCATTCTTTAGCAAAGGTAAATCTACACTTCTTTATCCTATTAAAGTCATGCACTGCATTGTGTTGAACGATTAATTAAAAAAAAAAACACCCGCTAGAGAACCCTAATTATGATCTCTGTCTTTTCTATCCAGGAGAAAGAGCTGATTGCAAACATCACTGCAGCGAGTGACAAGCTGCTGTTTGACAAGAGGGACTTACTGAAAAGGCTTAGTGAGGAGGAGGACATCAAGAAAGACAGCATTTCAGCAGCTTCTCTGTCTAAACGCAGGTACTGGTCCTATGCTTCTATCGCCTCTCCACTCCTTACCCTCCCATAAATGTGAAACATAAAGGCGTCTTTAATAATCACTGATTTCCTACATTTGCTGCACATTTGGCCTGTCCGTGTTCATATTTCCTTTTACACTGACAGTGTGATGTTTCACATTTTCATCTCTAGGGTGGATTTCCTGGAGAAGGAAAACAAGATGTTGGAGAATAAAACGCTTCAGCTGTCTAATCGGCTTGCAGCGCTGGAACGCAGTCTGCGAAACACCCAACTGCTGCACACTGCAGAGGTACTGAAACAGTGTATGGGGGTAGAATCTGGAGTTGGGCACACTTTATTTCAGACAGATCTGCTTTTTGTGGATTTGTCTCTTTTCTACATGTATTCTGTCCCTTACATTGTTTTCTGGTGCATATGTACTGTTGACCGACACAAAAACAGATAAAAAAGTGATCTTCTTTTCGCATTATGTCCAACAGATTTTCTTGTATTATTTATTCTGGTGTAGGGTGTAGCGCTAGCCATTCTTCCTGTCATTGACAATACTAAAGGAACGGAACAATTTCTGATAGATGGTCAGAAATCATATGATTTGATATATGATTTTTTTAAATCCTCTTTGTCTACTCATTTTCATCAGGAAGCATCAAAGAGTGTTTTCCTCACATCTAGCCCTCTGCAAAGTTCCAGGTAGGTTTGAACTCTCTGGGTTCCACATTTTGTTTAAAAATACAAAATGACTATCCTTTTTTGTCAGGGCTGGTATGGTAGACTTCTGCACCCTGAAACTCAGTAATGCCCATTTTCATGGCAAAACAACAAAACTTGAAATAACAATAAAATCTGCACACCTGAATGCTGCTCTCATCGTGTTATATTTTTCTTTGTTGTGGTAACGTTTCGAGCCGGCTCAAAACGTTACCACCAATAAAGAGAAAAAAATACACGATGGGAGCAGCATTCTGGTGTGCGGATTTTATTGTTATTTCATGTAGAACTTTTGATCCAGCACCCAGCCCAGCAGGACAGGATGTGCGTGACTTTTGTCATCTTGTGACACCTTTTTCAAAACAGCAAAACTTAACCTCAAATTCATGTAATGTTTTTGATTCGGTCTCTAGAGGGAAGATGCTTGGGTACTCTGACATGAGAGGATTATTGGACATCATTCAAAGCAGCAAGATCAAGCAGGCCGAGGCCACCTCCTCTCCTCTGTCCAGTCTGACCATGCCTCTGTCCTGGTCTGCAGAGATGGGCTATCTGAACCTGACCTCCCCACAGGGACAATCAGACCACCTGGCCCCCTCAGACTCTCTCAGCAGCACAGACAGTAACGAGGTGTAAACTTTATTGAACAATGAACACACATATTTATATTAAAGACGTAAACCTATAATTTATATTTGACATTTTAGAAATAATTGTGTCTCCGGGGTTCTCAATGACTGTGGAAATGAACTCAGCCATGGTGAGTTTCCTGAAAGAGTTCATTCAGCTTTTTTGGGCCATTGTTCTCCACTATGAGCATGGGAAAAACAATGAAAATTGTCTGAGATCAGACATAAGATGACAGGCGGCACGTGGGATCTCCAGAAACCTTACTACATACTGGTCTGCACCTTTATCCAAAGCATTTCACAATGTGTGTTCCATCACCCATTCACACGCCAACGGCGGAGGTATAACCATGTAAGGAACAAAACATTGGGAGCAGTCTATGGTTCAGCGTCTTGCTCAAGGACACTTCGAAACGAAGCCGGAAGAAGCTGGGGACTAAACTGAGAACCTTGCGGTTTCTAGGCGGCCATTCTACCTCCTAAGCCAGTAACGCTGTTTACCCAGTGTACGAGAAGAAAGATGGTACTGTACCCAACCCCTCAGGAAAGATGGCTACAAGAGCAAACCTCAACAAATTTTGTTATCTAAAAGGATATATCGAAGTCTGAATCTAAAACAAAGGTTCAATAACATTGACATTGAAATAAACGATTTGGAAGCAAGTAATGATGTCCATTTCAATTTATTTTAAGAGAAATTGCTATACAACTGCAGGACAAATAGTTACACCCCCCTTTGATTCCAACACATCCACAAAGTGCAATTTGGCCTGTGATTTAACGTAATAAAAACCTGGCACCCTCTTAACTGAAAGCCAGTTCACTCCAAGCTAGTATCAAAACAATGAACTGCTAGTAAAGTAGCCGTTTCATTTTTCTCTATAGTATTTTCTTCATACACAAAAGATTTTTTTTTTCTAAGATCAAAAATACCCATCCCAAAACCATCATATTGTTTCATTTGATGCATGTCAAGTACAAACTGTGTGCAGTTCCTGGTGAAACTGCGTGGGCCTCCACAATGGATATGAGAATCAGAATTGTCTTTATTGTCACATCACAGGTTTACAGGTGTAAAACAGTGGGTAAAATGTTTTTGTGCAAGCTCAAGTCAAAATTGTCAAGGGCCCAGACAGTGCTTTGTGTTTGTCTTTGTGTCTCTGTCAGTGTCTGTGTCGCTGTCGTGTGTGAACATCGCATCAGTGACGAGGTCCTGCAGATTCCTGCTCTACAACATCAGGAGGATTCGCCCCTTCCTCACGGAGAAGGCAGCCCTGGTGCTCATCCAGGCTCTCGTCATCTCCCGCCTGGACTACTGCAACTCCCTCCTTGCTGGTGCTCCGGCATCTGCAATCAGACCTCTGGAGCTTGTTCAGAAAGCTGCGGCTCGTCTGGTGTTCAACCGCCCCAAGTTCTCCCACACAACCATCCTTCTCCGTTCTCTACACTGGCTCCCCGTAGCGGCTCGCATCCAGTTCAAAACCCTGGTACTAGCCTATAGGGCAGTGAAAGGAACAGCTCCTTCTTACCTCCGGGCTATGGTCGATGCCTACACCCCTGCCCGACCACTTCGGTCTGCCACCTCGGGGCGACTGATTGCCTCGTCACTCAAGGGTCCTTCTGGCCGATCCACACGGTCACGACTCTTTTCTGTTCTGGCCCCACAGTGGTGGAATGAACTTCCCACTGATGTTAGGACAGCAGAGTCACTGCCCATATTTCGCCGCAGGCTGAAAACCCACCTCTTCAGGAAACACTACCCTTCCTCTCTGCCTGACCTACTTGTTGTTAACTAGTTGTACGAACGCTTGTTTTTCTATTGCTGTATTGTTTATTGGATCTTGTTTAGTCGATACACTTATTTGTTTTAGCTCATGCTCATTTGATTTAGCAATTTTTGTCTCATTTGTTTAAGGAAATAGGTGGCTGATATATTGTACTTTTACCTTAGCGCTAGGTATACTCTTGGTTGCTTGTTTTTGCAGAAAATGCACTAAAGACTTCTGGTGATTAGTAGTTTTCGTTCCCTACCTATGTTGAATACACTTATTGTAAGTCGCTTTGGATAAAAGCGTCTGCTAAATGACTGTAATGTAATGTAATGTAATGTAATGAGCGTTGGCTCGGCTCCTGTTGCCCAGCTTGGAACACCTGTTTCCATTCTCCTCATTGTCATCAGGTACGCACGCACCTGCCTGTGGAGCTGATGGTGGGGGGTGCAATAGCAATGAGTACTATCAGAATATAGAGCTATTTAACACTTGACTTAACCAAAGAAGATCACTTACCCTACCTTTAATTATTATTTAAATTATTTTGGGGAAGTGACTAATCTCGTTCATGCAATGTTTTGTTACTTTCTACCACTGGGATAGCTCCAAAAGTATAGAAAAAAATGCTCTTTTTCCTATAGACTCCCATAATAAGGAATGTCATTTTTTTTTAAAAAGTTCAATATTTTAAAAAGTAGAAACCCAATTCAAAAGGTTGAATACAAGCACACCATCCTGTGTATAGCTGAACATGTTAAAGTTTGAATGGAATTACTAGCACAAAGCATGTGGAAATAGTTTGATGCCAAAAAAAGTGATGGAATTTATAAATAAATATAAAGCGGGAGAACATTAGTGTGCTCGCTCGAGTCCACAATTATAATACATCCTCATCACCAAAAGAAAAAGCCTGTGAGTGAGCAGCAATTATGGGCAAGTATACTTGCCCTTGTAGGTCATTATAAATGCTTTAGAAAGCATTATGAGTATTTATAAGTGCTAAAACTACAATTATACAGTGTTATAAGCAGATTACAATGCATTATGTTTTTAAAGCATTATAGACATGGGCTTCATAGAAAGTGTTTCCGGAAATGCTTATTTCAAAAATGATTTACTGGACTGATAGTCTAAACTCTAAAACCAATTCGCTGTTCTTCATTTTGCTGCCCCGACTTAGAGAACCACTGCTATAGATAATAAATAATCAGAATATCAAGGAAATGTCCTAAAAGAAAGTTGTATATTTATGATACAGTAGCTAAGACACAATATACGTACCACATTAAAATCAGTAGATGTTTTGTTAACTAATACTAAAATGTCTTCACATGTATGCAGGTAGGAACAACATTTTTGTTTTCAATTACTTTTGAAGCTTCAGAAGTCTGTAAAAATCAGTACACTTTCACTTCCTTCATTGGGTCAGTTCAGGGCAATGGTTTCTAAAACGTTTAGAAACTTTTGTTTATTTAAAAAAAAAAATGTTAAGCGGTTTTAGATTTTTAAGTATTTACTGTCTTCTGATTCATGCCTTTCTAATTAATATTATTATTTATGGATGACTCTACCTGTACTGTGTTTTTTATTGTTACCTCGGCTATATTGAAAATGAGGGCCTGCCCCTCAATTGTACTCAGAGTTTAAATAAAGGTTATGATTATGATGATGAAGATGTACAAATACTAAAGAGATTAGGCCAAGGTAGCTAGAGTATTACATACCTGAATTCTATTTTGAAAAAGCTACCTCAGATCATGGTCAAACATAGCCTTGGATCAAGACCCGTACATCTCTGTAAATGCACAAATTCAAAATGCTTACCCCAAAGCCACAGATGTTACCCAACCACACAGGCCCTTTGTGTTCCGTAATATTCTGTATTGTTTAATAAAGAAGTGTTTTAATCCTGTCTATGCCTGAATACCATCGTATTTCCTCATTTCCATCGAGTGTAATACCGGCTTTCACCTCCTGTGCCCCATCACTACACCCTTTGAGGAATACAAGAAAGCTCTGGCATTAGCGCTTTATATTTTAATTTTGTATATTTATGGAGATTTACGGGCCTTAAACATGGAACTCTAAATACTATCTTGGGGAAGTGTTCAAGACTTTCATAGATACACAATGTCAGAATCCTTAAAAGAAATCTATAACAGTCTTGATCCAAGGCTAGGTCAAGCAATGCCTTTGTTAAAGCAAAATGCAGAAAGAAATGAACCTTGCGTAGGTAATAGCTGTACAATGCAGTCCCTCTCACGTTCTGAGTTTGTCATACTGTTTCTCCGCCCAGAGAAGGCGGGTGACACGTGCATCTTTCTGGGGTGCAAATCCAGGGGCCCAGCAGTACTCAGAAGAGAGGACCTTGCTGGGTTTGTGCAACCACAGGTACTTGTTGAGATGACTCTCATCGTGCCACAGGGCTTCCACATTGTTCTTTTTGTCGTCCATGATGCCCTGGTAGCAGGCATCAGCGATGGACTTCACGTTCTGCCACGAGCCCCCAAACACAGCAGCATGGTAATAGAAATCTCCATCTCCAATTTCCATGTAGGCCCTGGACTTGGGGTTACGGTCATAGGTCCACCCGCTCTTTGGAGCGCGGTAGTACCCAACATGGAGCAAAGCCACAGAATCCCCCAACGCCTCTGAACCCCATCTTCCTGCAAACACCTGGTCCACATCAAAGCAGAAGACGTGGGTACAATGGTGACGAATGTCCGACTCAATGATATCTGATATTGTCTGCATGCGCATCATGGAGATGTCCTGCCACCGAGAGTGCTTGTCCACCTGGATAATCTTCAAGTTTCGCTCTAGACCAAGCTTGACGTCTGGTACCTTCTCAGGTGTATCCGTAAATACATAATATGTTACCGGTAAGCCAATCATGAAATGACGTTCTGCAGAGTTAAGGAAAGACCCAAGGTAGGCTTCCAGATACCTTGGAAGGAAATGGAGACAAATATTAATTCAGTAGTTTTTTTCCACAACACTTATATTGTATTACTGTATTTATATGGGACCTTATAAAACGGCTTTACAGATAAGCAAACAAATCCCCTTAAACAGATGCACCTAAACCATGCAACAAATCTCTTGTTCTAGTCTATCAGTTGTTACCTTGACTATGTGCCCTTTTCAACCCAAATCTTATAATCTCTTTAGGGCAGCCTACTGATAATTTGCACAAAGTTTCATTAAAGTTCACACATCCTATCTCAGTTTTGATTGTGACCTTGACCTTTGATCTTTTCGACCTCGTACTATGAACATTAATATTGGATATGATCTTTTTCTTCATTTGGATCATTGTAAATAGCAAATTTATTTTGCCTACTATCCAAACGTTTAACAAACCTGCCCACAGCAAAGACGGTGAGTGCCACTGTGGAATTATTCCTCTTGTGCATCTTGTCATAATAATCTGGGATGAACATTCCCTCCCAGATAACAGGAGCTCCCCAGTATGTGCTTGTCTGAACATCAGTTCTGGACCTGTATTTTAGACATTTATTAATATAAAAGTATAAAGGATTATTAATTTACACACATTAAAGCTTCACTATGTAAGTTCCCTGTTCTACCCTGGATTTGAATCCTGGTCTACCGTGCAAGTGCTGATATTTTTACCATTGAGCTAATAGAGGCTGCCTGCTTGCTCAGTGGATAAATAGAATGTTGACCTTAAGGTCAAATGTGTGTCAAATCAGAAACAGGATGGTGTCAAAGGTTATGTCTCACCTAGACACAGGATCTAAATATCTCAATAGAAGAGCAGGGAGACCAAATGCAACCGCCCAAATTGTAAGTTACTAGTTTGGGCCGCAGAGTTCGACGCGACACCTACGTGCCACTGGCGATTTGACAGATATGGAGATCTGTGTGTCTGACTCTGCCAGTCCTTGTCCCTTTTATGGCCATATATGGAGATCTCTGTATTTGTCAGTCCTTGTCCCTTTTATTCCCATGTATGGTATGGAGATTCCCGATGTCATGAGTAGGCCTACAGTGTATGCCAAATTGCCCATATATGGGCATGCTGATATAACTATTCATAGGGGTGGGCGACATGGCCATCACCATTTTTGTGAGGCAGAATCACGCTCCATGATTCTATCACAATTCATTTTTCATGTTGGTTTTTAGGATTATTATTATTGTATTATGATTATTAATGAAATATATGATGATGCATTATATGTACTAGAGTAGACCATACCCGTCCGGGATATGAGCACCCAAAGTATGTGCAGTTTGGATTGTGTGCTGTGCACAGACAGTACATCAGGGATGGCCTTAAGGCTATGGGACCGATGAGCCAATGCGCCCGCAGCACAGCGGCTGCACCCTCTCGTCGGGAGTAAAAATAAGAAATAAACTTTCGCTACTCACCAAAACAAAGACGCTTTATGGAGTTGAAAGCCAACTCTTCTTAGTGGGAACACTCTGAGCCACCCCCGTCACGTCTAAAATACACTTTTTGGCCAAAATGTAAAGTAATCCACCGGACGGAGAGACACTTTCTGGATGATGTTTTTACGGAACAGCGACTCTAGAGTTGCAGAGCCGAATAACACCCAATGAGACGTTATCTCAAGGTGTGATTCAAAGCAACACAGCGACAAAGATGCGGTGTATTTTTGTATCTTTTAATCTGCCCGTGTGAACGCACCACGGGCAGATAAAAAGATACAAAGATACACAGCATCTTTGTCTCTGTGTCGCTTTGTATCTGTGTTGCTCAACGCGGTCGTTGACTTTAGCTTTGTATCTTTTAATCTGCCCTTGTGAACGTACCATAGCCTTGTGACAGATATAAAAGCAAAAATATTTTGTATAATTCTACCGGCGTTTTATTGACACTAATGTGAGAGAGAGAGAGCAGTGTTACTGGAGGAGACAGGAAGTTCCAGCTAAACTAGTTTTTTGTTCGTCTACGTATCTTCAATAGGTGTGGTTTCCATTAAAGTGAACAGTGACTTGAGTGTCAAAAAAAAATTATAGAGTAATTCATGAAGGGCACGGCATGATCTAAAGGAATGCAATGTCACAATAGTTTGATTCAATGGTGCCTAACTTTGATGAGAGTTGAGGAGGAGGTCTCATGGTGAGGCTGTGGATCAAGGGTTTCCATGGATTATGCTTGTTGAGTGTTATTATAATTGAGTTGTTATTGTTATTATTGGACACTTTGAAACACTTTCTCTCAAAAAAAAGAAAAAGAAAAAAGTGCCACCGACATAGTTTCATACATGTCCTTCCTAGGTATTTTAGGAAAAAGGTTTGGTGATGCAGGGCTGCAAGACAGACTCATTGAGTCTGAAGTTGGTGCCCCAGAATCCATCAATGGTGTGATCAGTGTCATCCACAGGAGATGCAGTCTGCACTTTCATATTTTGTCATATTTGTATACTATTTTGCGGCTGTTGCACTGTCTGACACTGTCACACCAACATTTCTCTGTTCATACCTGTGAGTGACACAGAAGGCCTGATCTGGGGGGTTGATGTACAAATGACACATGCTGTGACACACTGTGGTATTTTAATACACATTTTATACCATATTTTGTAATAATTTGCAGCTTTAGTGTATTTATTTTAGTCTAGTCTATTTTTGGCATTATTCCAATCTAGGGGGGCGTGGTAGCATTTTGATTTGATTTTCAGCCATTTTGGGCCAAGGTGTGCTGCTTTTTTTTTCTACCTTTCATTACACAGTAGGTTGTGATTTTTTTATGTATGAAACATAAGCTTTTAGCTAAATGTACTATGTGTATGTTTCATTGTGCTGGGTGCCAATCACTTCCGTAGAAGTGTTTTCTTTAACACATTTGCTACATTTCATGATCTAAATTCAAATATGAGTATACTAAGGCACCAATACTTGTTTCAGATGTTAAAGGTTCTATGACATTCATTTTCACTTTATTTTTATTTTATTTTTTTGGGGGGGTTTTATGACCTCAATTACACCCAAAAAATCTGAACTTTGAACATTCAGTGGATTTTCTGTGGTCTGGGGTTTTCTGAATAATTAGGCTGAAAAGTAATCTGAGCTTGGCCCTTCGGCAGTGAGGTCACAGCCGATTAATCACGCCCACTCTCCTCCTCGCCCCTCCCCTCCCCTGTCCTTTCCTTTGGGGGGGGCGGAGCAGAGTCGATGATTGACAGGCAAAATCCCTCACCAGCGACACCCGCAGGCAAATATTTCTTTTTTCATTGCAGTTGAAAAGGCTTTAGAAATGTGAGAGAAAAACACCTGCCATGGATCAATGGAGTGGAATTTTTTGTTAAAACTTTCTATACACGTTTGAAGGACCATGACAAAGACTTTTAATGTGTGGTAAAACTGAACGTCATGAAACCTTTAAGTATATGTATTTATGACATTTGAGAAAGATTTTGTTGCCAAAATCAATATAACACATTTTACAAGCAAAAACAGTAGCACAAGATTTTCGTTTTTTGATTATTCACTTTTATATACATTTCTGGCTTGTGAAAAAATACTGCAGGATATTGTGCGGAGACCTTTTAACCCAAAGTACACAAGGGTATTGTCTATGCAAAAATGCATTGAAAAAGTAGATCCAAGACGTGGGAACGAAATTCATTTTCTAGGCACTTTTTGGTGGGTCACCACGCGGCCTAATATGTACAAATATATGGCCATGTACATGCATTTGCCCAGATACATTTACCACTTTCAACCTGGCATCTCTATTTTGTCATTAAAGGCGAACATAAAAAAAAATGCTATTTTAAAATATATAGCTGATACAAGCACACAGCGGCACTGCATCACATCAAGCCATACAGGCTCCTGGTGAGTCATGACCATAAAACGTTTGATTCTGTATCAAAAAATATTTGAATATTTAATTATATTATACTATATTTAATTAAAAAAAAAAATCGGTTTTCAAATATTGTTTTGACACAGAATTATATGTTTCATGGTCATGATTGATTCACCAAGAGCCTGGATGGCCGCCACTGCTATGCCCTAAATATTATGGTCATAACTAAAGCTTACCAAAATTCAAGGGTGTCATCTATGTCCTTTTCCAAATCCAGTTTCGCTCCACAGTCCATTGGGCTTTTATTCATAGGAACAGATGGCACAAAATAGCTGATAGAAAAGTATCAAACGTTATTTTTTTACTTGACTGAGAAGCATAACCGAATGTACAGCAATCTATTATGGTTTTATATGCTATATCTTGAAGAAGAATATCAAAATGTAATTTAAAAGGATATTCACCTGAAAATTGAAGGTAGGAGAGAAGTTATGCAGAACACAATGGTGATACAGAGAGCATATTTTAAAATGAGCACAGTCTTCAAATTGGGACACCTAAAAGAAAGACCAAAACCAGTGGTGGAAAGTAATTAAGTAAAAGTTATATTTATATTTACAAAGAGTAAGTATATTTACTCAAGTACAATTACATCTCAGAGGCAAATACTGTAGCCTACTTTTACACCACTGCAATAATTTGCAATTTGAAAACGTACAAGTTTGCAGATTTAGACTACTACATCTACAAGCTCACAAGGCCTGCTTTTTTCTAAAAAGTACAACATTTTGTAAAATCTGTGAAATTCATATTGAGGACTCTAACTTTGGCACTTTAATTTGATGCCAATACTTTTGTACTTAACATTTTTAATGCAGGACTTTTACTTGCAACAGATTCTACATTGTGGTATTTGTATTTCTACTCTACAAAAGTAGATTTTAGTAAAAAAAAACAACAGTAAATTAGAAGTAGTGCATCATTTCTAACCCCATATGACGACGTGTTATGTATCATACATGGCTGGCATAATATTATACAATACAATACATTCTGTCAATTATAAATAATAAGAGAGACATAACCTACCTCATGGCTGCTGATGCTCACTGCTATTGTGTTGAGTGTTTGTGGCTAACAGCAGAGCGAGATGCACAGAATGTTCTGTATCTCTCTGATGTAATTGCCATCGCTCTTCACACCGCCTTCTCTCACCTGGACGTGGAGAACACCTTTTTTTCTACCGCAGAGGAATTTCAATCGCCCAAAGGCAGCACAACACTTACTAGTTACAGAGTTACAGGTCAGGGGTCATCATCATGGCAGCTTGTGATCGACATTTTCATTAATATTTCATTTTTGCCTCGGACATGCAAAATAATCATCTTACCAAAAACACAGTGGCCTAGCCCTAAATGTATACTAATGGACTCCTAATATGTCATAGGGTCTATTCCAATGTGCTGCACATTTTAAAACAATAGTATGTCTGCATTAACTACTGAGCCATTTAACAACCAACAAATTAAATCCTAATTATTTTGTATAATAATAATTGAGTCTCATCAGTACAGACAGTGCTTCAACCTCAAAAGGGCCACTTAGCTGCAAAGGTGAGTGGGTGCGTAATATTATACATCATATGGCTAATATAGAGATTGCTGGCCTTTCAAAAGACAGTGTTACTTGAGGACAGAAGGAGCTAGTGGATTCCATTAAGGTGATCAGGTATTCTCTGCTGACGAGAAAGTCCAAGGCATGCACAATGGAAAAAGACACACCCTACAAGCTACACTTGATTTGTTTTTGACAGGACTGACAGGACTGACAGGATAAAATGCCGATGGAACACTGGAACAAGGAAACCTGAGAGACAACAAATATATGTACATGATGAGTGATTAATGAAGGGCATGCCAGGATTTTAATTGATTGCAGTGTTACAATAGTTTAATGTGAAGGCACCTAACTTTGATCAGACGTGAGCTAACTTTTAGGTTGGAGGAGATCCTAGGCTGTGGATGGAGGGTTTCCATGGATTATGATTGTGGAGTGTTATTATAGTTGTCAATTTTTGAAATCCCAAACATGGAATATACTTGGACCATGCCACATTTAAGGCCTGAGGCTGATACATTTTTTATTTTCTAAATCCTAACAGTTTTTTGAAAAAATAGCAGATCTACAAGCTCATAGCGCGGCACTCGGTGCCGCGCTATGAGCTTGTATATCTGCTATTTTTGAATAGCCAAAGAAATCTAAAATGACACGGATGCCAATTTTGGGCATGTCATTATAGGCTAAAAAGATAAGAGTATTACTGATCTACAAGCTCACAACGTGCTGGGATGTGTTGTGATTGATTGATTTGGATAATAATAATCCAGCTTGTAGATCGGCTTTCCCCCCCAAATAATATTACCTTTTTTTAAGCACATTTTGCTATTTTCACAGAATTGAGGCAGTTACAGTATTAGCAATCATGTCGTTTAGCTTAGTCTTGTTGTCTTCACCTGATGCAATTGTGTGTACAGGTACCATGTGCAATAGGCCTACTAAAAATCTCCTGCAACTCATGTAATGAACATGTTACTTTACGAGTCACCAAAGTTATTCAAACACATTTTTATATGTTTCTACATTATAATGAAGAAAATATATAGGCTATATGTAGATTTTCTTTTCAAAATAACAAAATGTGCCACGGACATGTCCTGACACGGTTTGTCCGTGTACGGACATGTTTATGACCCCTGGATTTCCATAATTGGGTCTTATCAGTACAGTGCTTCCATCGCACGTTACATGAGCAAATGGCAGATTGGGTGCGTGTCATATGGTTATTGTAGAGATTGCTGGCTTTTCAGAGTACAGTGTTACTTGAGGTCGGGAGGAGATCGAGTTCTACCAGTTCTACCTTACTGATCCAAAACTATTTTTGGATTG
Source organism: Gymnoscopelus braueri (assembly GCF_963280865.1). Lineage (NCBI taxonomy): Eukaryota > Metazoa > Chordata > Actinopteri > Myctophiformes > Myctophidae > Gymnoscopelus > Gymnoscopelus braueri. Next base: position 37,824,641 of record NC_137612.1, on the reverse strand, counting down.
GTAAGGTAGCTTTGATAGGTGTGGTTTCATTCCATTACGGTGATATCTTGATGAGAAATCTTCTATCATGATGAGAAAGTCTTAGACCTTGCACAATTGTGATATGTGGAACAAAGGAAAAAGAAAGGACAGAGTCAAAAACATCATACATGAGTGATTAGATAATGATAAAGGGCATCAGGGCATGATATAATTTACAGGAATGCAGTGTCACAACTACTTTCATGTAAGGGCTTCTAACTTTAATCAGAGGTGAGCAAATGTATAAGCTGGAGGTCTGATGGTGATTGTGGACCCCCAGGCTGTGGATCAAGGGTTTCTACTGATTATGATTGTGGAGTGTTATTATAGTTATATATTGTTATTTTTGGACACTTTGAAACACTTTCTCTTAACGGTGAAAATCTTTTTCAACAAGCTTTACTTGCTTTTGTAGATAATGGATCCTCCTGAACAGATCTGTTTTTGATCTTTTCCTACAGTTTAAATGTCTGACCACACCACATACAGTATGAATCCATTGTCTTAAAATGTTTTACGTTTCTCCAACAAAGGATTTAACACACATTTAGCTATTTTCAGGGAATTAAGGTAGCTATTATCAAACATTACTTCTAGCTGTCTTGTCCTCACCTGGTGCAATCATGTACAGTATGGTGCCATGTACAATACCACAAATCTCCTGCAACATATTAATGAGCATGTCATCCCGACACTTTACAAGTTTACAAAAAATATTCAAATCAATTTGAATTCAAAGATTAGATTGTAAATATTCAGTATGTTTTTACATTATCATGAATAAATATATAGACTATATTTTTATTTTTTTCAAAAGAAATAAAATAAAATGTGCCACGGACGTAGCCAAGTCTTGCCACAGACACATTTGTCTGTGTACGGACATGTTGATGACCTCTGTTACAGGTACATAGAAGGAAAGTACTCTCATATACAGCAATACAAGGCAAGAAAAAGAAGCACTGTCAATACAGAAAAACAGTATACAATAGTGGGTAACAGTTTAGAATAACTATTCGTGATAAGTACAGGACATCACACATGATGGTTTTAATAGGACATGACATCACACATGATGGTTTTAATAGGACATGACGGGCCATTTAATGGTTCGGGGGTGCAAGTCCTACATTCAAATAAAAACACATTTGGATGTAATATCTCAAACAAAAATTACCTGGGTCCACAAAGTCAATCACTAACTCAATGTCAACGGACAAAATCTGTTTGTGCTCTATATGTTCTTAATGCTCTGATTTCTATATTATTGATACAAGTGTATGTTTACATACTAGTATTTATACTATTCAAGATACTTGTAAATTCTGTTTTAGGGTGAATATAATACACTTATACTAAGATATAAGTCGGTCGGGAGAGGCTTATTGTCGGTTTCAGCCTACAATAAGCCAGTCTATCCCCTTTACAATGCGCTAGACCCCAGGGAGATGGATTGCTGAGGTGAAGCTTCACACCTACCATCAGCTCCCAGTACTGACCGCACGACTTGCCGCACCCAAGCCGTGCTACTCATACGCTGAGTTGCCGGTGGCAAGGATTGAACCCATGACCTTGTGGGCCAAAGGCGAGAGCTCTACCGACTGAGCTACCCGGACATAAAAATATATGATTGAGGGTTCGATGCCTATATGGCTCGAAACCTCTTTGAAACTCTTGGCTTTCTTCTTTCTTTCTTTTTTCAAGGCCCGATATTCAAAACCATTGGCCAAAGGGTGGCGCTATAACAATCAATTGCAAATGCCAACTTTGAACAGGTACAACTCATGCCCTGTTTGACCTACAGCCATGAAACTTTTTTGACCTCTGATCTTTAGATCTCCCACCATTTTGAATTATATGAAAAAACAGTAAACACATGTACTTTGGCCGTGTGGTGACCCACCAAAAAGTGCCTAGAAAATGAATTTCGTTCCCACGTCTTGGATCTATTTTTTCAATGCATTTTTGCATAGACAATACCCTTGTGTACTTTGGGTTAAAAGGTCTCCGCACAATATCCTGCAGTATTTTTTCACAAGCCAGAAATGTATATAAAAGTGAATAATCAAAAAACGAAAATCTTGTGCTACTGTTTTTGCTTGTAAAATGTGTTATATTGATTTTGGCAACAAAATCTTTCTCAAATGTCATAAATACATATACTTAACATCTGAAACAAGTATTGGTGCCTTAGTATACTCATATTTGAATTTAGATCATGAAATGTAGCAAATTTGTTAAAGAAAACACTTCTACGGAAGTGATTGGCAACCAGCACAATGAAACATACACATAGTACATTTAGCTAAAAGCTTATGTTTCATACATAAATAAAATCACAACCTACTGTGTAATGAAAGGTAGAAATAACAGCAGCACACCTTGGCCCAAAATGGCTGAAAATCAATCAAAAGGCTACCACGCCCCCTAGATTGGAATAATGCCAAAAATAGACTAGACTAAAATAAATACACTAAAGCTGCAAATTATTACAAAATATGGTATAAAATTTGTATTAAAATACCACAGTGTGTCACAGCATGTGTCATTTGTACATCAACCCCCCACCCACCCCCCAGATCAGGCCTTCTGTGTCACTCACAGGTATGAACAGAGAAATGTTGGTGTGACATTGTCAGACAGTGCAACAGCAGCAAAATAGTATACAAATATGACAAAATATGAAAGTGCAGACTGCATCTCCTGTGGATTACACTGATCACACCATTGATGGATTCTGGGGCACCAACTTCATGTCTTGCAGCCCTGCATCACCAAACCTTTTTCCTAAAATACCTAGGAAGGACATGTATGAAACTCTATGTCCGTGGCACTCTTTTCTTTTTCTTTTTTTTCTATAAATTTTTTTTTTTTTGAGAGAAAGTGTTTCAAAGTGTCCAATAATAACAATAACAACTCAATTATAATAACACTCAACAAGCATAATCCATGGAAACCCTTGATCCACAGCCTCACCATGAGACCTCCTCCTCAACTCTCATCAAAGTTAGGCACCATTGAATCAAACTATTGTGACATTGCATTCCTTTAGATCATGCCGTGCCCTTCATGAATTACTCTATAATTATCTGTTTTGACACTCAAGTCTTTTTCCTTTGTCCCATCGGCATGCTTTCTCATTAACATGGATTAGGTCTACTGTACCTGTTCACCTTAATGGAAACCACACCTATTGAAGCTACGTAGACGAACAAAAAAATAGTTTAGCTGGAACTTCCTGTCTCCTCCAGTAACACTGTCCTCTGATGACCTTGGTCATAAAGGCTTCCTCTAGGCTAGAGTCAAAAGTGCAGGCTAATACAGACACCTCATCAACCACAACAACATCTGGTGTATTAGCTGTCAAAGATGTAAAGATGTCTGAGTTATCACTGAGATCAAACATGTTTATACATTCTCACTGTAGATGCATGACATTTTTACAGGTTTGTTTTGCCATAATTATAAAAGACATACTTGTGGTGTTTATGTATGTACCATAGTGTCCATGAGAAGGTAAATAGATGGTATGACTTATGTGTGAATTCCATGCTGCAAAACTAGCAGCATGGAATTCACACATAAGTGTCAATATCCTTGATCTGAACAATATATATATATATATATATATATATATACATATATATATACACGATTACACGATATACACGATTCCCGTCACGCACACGATTCACGTCACTCCTGAGATATATATATATGTATATATATATATGTGTGTGTGTGTGTGTGTGTGTGTGTGTGTGTGTGTGTGTGTGTGTGTGTGTGTGTGTGTGTGTGTGTGTGTGTGTGTGTGTGTGTGTGTGTGTGTGTGGCTTACCTGCTGACGTTTCTGCTTGAGGGAGTTGATCCTTCTGCTGTTTTCCTCTCACATTAATGTCAATAAAACGCCGGTAGAATTATACAAAATATTTTTGCTTTGTTTTGGTCAGAGTTGAAGCGTTTTTTTTTGCGGCCATCCTATTGGCCGACAACATGCATGTGACCGAAAACCGCACCACCCCTATTGAAACTAGAATATTCGCAATTCTGGGAAATTGCAAGTGTGGTTGCGCCGACGCGAGTCGCGGGTTGTGGTCGCTGGGACACGAGGAATACGCCGGGAGGAATACCATTGGAGGCCGTACACGTGCGATCCGAATTCGGTGCAGATCGGATCCTGCGTTCCTGATACATGGCGTTTTGATTTTAAGAAGTAGGCCTCTCCCACTATAGAAAATGGCCCCTCCCACAAATGTTGTAAGCCAATTATATTGTCACGTCACTCCTGAGATCACTTGCATTTCATTTTGAGAGGATTGAAAAATCATGTTTTTGCATCAAACGGCTACATTTTGCGCATTTGTGGCACCCCCTATGTATCAAAGTGAAAATGCTTTTGGGGAGTTGTTGAGTAAACCACCGTTGACATGTGATTCAAATTTGGGGTTGACTGGAAGTTTTGTTCATAATTTTTGGCATCATTTGTAAAACAAGCCCCTCCCCTTTGGAAGCCTATTACGGACGAACGGTATGGTTTCCGCTTTGATATGTTTATCGCATGGGTTCAGTGATTATTTGTACCAATTTTTGTGAGATTTGGACAAAATCTGTAGGAGAAGGTGCAAAAACTGTGTTTTGAAGATCTAAAAATCTGAAAACTATCCAGACGCAAACGGGCGTGGCCTATATAGGGAGTTGCGTCATGACCCAAGGAATCCAGGTTGTTTGATTCTACGACCTACGGTTCAAGAGTTAGAGGCCGAAACGTAAAGTGGGCTGTTATAGCGCCATCATGAGGTCAACTTGTGTAATTATTTTTAAAATAATTTGGCACTGGACTCTTAACCTCCCCTCCAAGTCTTGTAACTGTAGCCCTTACGGTTTCGGAGAGAAAAAAAATTGTTTTCGCATTTTCTCATGCAAGTCAATGGGGAAAATGAATTCACTAATAAATGAATATCAATTAAATTATACAACTTCTCTCTCTTAGCAAAATACACGCACACGATTCCCGATTAAGCCGGTCATTTTGACATATGGCACAAGTGTGTGGCGCAAAAACTGTGGGAGGAGTAGCGGGACAAAATAGTCTGGTTGCCCTGTTAGGGCAACCACACTAAATATTACTACGCCTAGTAAGAAATAGTACCGACTTTAAACACTGATTATAAAAATACTGCAGGAAAGCAGATGGAGAACTTTTTGTTTCTTACTTACTACCAATAGATCTTTTTTAAGAAGCAGAGATTATTTAGATCCACCTGATGGGAACGAAACTGAACAAAAAGGGCCTTGACCAGACGGCCTGCCGACAAAACGTTAGTCACTGATTTTCCATAAATGAAAAAATGAAGCTTTTATGAGCCAATGAATATTGCAGTTTTATGACAATATTCATCTGCCCCTAACACATACATGCAGACTCACATTTCTTTGAAACCTTGCAGTAATGTAGAGGGTAATTCCAAATATCACTGAAACCAATCTTACTCCAATTGGCCAAAGGGGGGCGCTATAGCAATTTTTTGAAAATGCAAACTTTAAAAAGGCAAAAGTCATGCCTCATTTGGCCGACAGCCGTGAAACTTGCTTACACATGTGCCTTGACTCATGAGGAACACATCTATCACTTTCACCAGGAAGCTCCGCCCTTAGATTGTCCGCAATTTTGAGCAGTTTGAAAAACACTTAAACCCAGGATTTTGTAGCAATTTGCGTGAAACGATGTCATCTGTTTGATCTCCTTTTTCACCAGCTTAGGTCTGTTGGTCCAATGGCTAATTGCTTAACCATCTGCCTTGCTACCACAGGGTCGCAAGTTCAAGTCCCACCTAATGCAGACTTCATTTCAATTGCATTTCACACAACATGACTTTATCAATGAATACATGTGCAATTGTTAAAGATAACATGAAATGCTTATTTGAGAGTAGTTATTTTCAATGTATGACGTACTTCATTGTGAAAATAGCCGATCTACAATCTCACAACTTTTTGGATACCAACGCTTTGTGAGCTTGTAGATCGGCTACTTTCACTAGTTTTGGTACCGAGGAGACATCACATTTCTCTATTGGTAAATGCTTTGTGAACCACTGATCTTAGTGTTAGTGATACAGGGGCTCCGTTCATAGCAGAAGGCAAGAGTCTATGATCTTCAAAAGACACCATGAAGCCTTAGCTCAATCTATCTCAACTAGTGTGACAGCCTGTGAGTTTGAAGGTTGAGTGTTCGATTCCTGTCTGTGGCCATGGATATTGTAGAGGCCTGGCTTCATAAAAAAAAGCCTCTTTGGATTCTCCTTTCTCATTGTACAAAACATGACCTTGTTAATTAATTATGTGCAATTTTTGAAAAATAACATGAAATGCTTTTTTGAGAGTAGTTGTTTTTTATGTATGACATTCTTTCTTGTGAAAATAGCCGATCTACAATCTCACAACTTTTCAGATAGCAACGCGTTGTGAGCTTGTAGATCGACTATTTTCACAAGTTTCCATTCCGAGGAGACAAAAACAAATCTTTATTGGTAAATGTTTTGTGAACCAGTGATCTAGAGTAGTTAGCGAAACAGAGGCTTGGTTCATAACGGACGGAAAAACGTAAGACACCATCAGGGAGGCCATATCTCTAGCTCAATGAGAAGAGAGGCAGCATGTGAGTCCATAGATCGCTGGTTTGATCCCTGTCCCCAACAATGTGTTGAGGTGATTATCATTTGGAATTCTTAGTTTTACAAATAGTGTTTCTTGGGGTAAGGTTTAGGTGTTGTTCAGAATCAGAATCAGAATCAGGTTTATTTGTCACATCACAGGTTTACAAGGTAAAAAAGTGGGTGAAATTCGTTTTTGTACATCATTCCCATCGCAACGTTAATTCCATAGAAAGAAGAGGGGGGGGGGGGGGAGAAGAGGGGTGGCAAGTCGGAAGGAGATCAAAAAAGAGAACAACAGAAGGCCAGACAAGTTATCTACATATTTACAAAGTACCTGAGATAATAAAAAACTAAGGTGCCTGAGCATAGCAGCAATGTATGTAGGCCTATACTGTGCATGATATACTTATACTGTGCATGATATACTTATGGACGTTAAGGTGCTTAGAGAAAAAAAAGAGCACAATAGAAAAGACAAAAAAAAGTCAGTGCGTTATACATGGGATTAAGGTGCAAAAGGTCAATGCGTGTCCACCTAGGGTGGACTGACCCTAGTATAATCCGCGGGGTCATACCTATGTTCCCCGGGTTCTATGTTCCCCACTAAGGTTATGGTTAGGGTTAGGTTTAGGTTAGGTCCTATATTCCCCGCTCTCCCTTGGAAACGGGGAACATAGGACCCGGGAACATAGGTACGGTCCCATAATCCGCAAGTAGCTCCATGAGGGAGTGCAACAAAAAGTCATTTGTACCTGGTGTAGTCCACAGGTATGTCCGAGGGGGAGCTAAGTCCAAGTCATTTGTCCCTGGTATAATCCACAGGTGTGTTCAGGAAGAGCCAGAAAAAGTCTGCGACCAGGGTTGTTTTACTGATCAGTTGTTTTACTGAGGTTAAAGTTAGTGAGGGTGGGTGTAGAAAAGAGTCATCTAGTCAGCAACCTTCCCCCTATTCCCATGGATTGGATCCACCCCTCTCACCTGCTCTCATTCATCACCAATCACACCTGTCTTCCCTCACAACTCATTAGTGGCCTGGTGGCCTTTTCTTTGAAATAATGTGTAGTTTTTCAAATATTTAACTTTAAGCGCCCAATGCCACATTATTGGCCATGGCCATTTAAAGGGTAGCAACATTAACAAACACATGAGCCTATACCTGTAACAATGCTCTATACAACAGGGAACCAGATTACTCATATGCTGTGTTACTTTTGCCAGGACTCTACTTTATCCCATGACCTTGCAGTTGAGAGTCAAGAGCTTTTCCAACCTACCCAGACAGAAGAAAGAATATACATTTACATTGTATGAACGTGCAACTTTTTACATCACTGTCCGATTTAATCAAAACATCTAAGCTGTGTGATATATACATTTTGAGTTAAGACCATTAATATCAACCCATGTCCCTCTGCACTCTAGCAATCAGTGCACCTGGTGATACCTAGCCTGTCAGTCATTGGCTCCTCCGCACCGCCGATCCCACTGATGCCCATATATGGAGTTCTCTGTATCTGTCGGTCCTTGTCCCTTTATGCCCATATATGGAGATGTGTGTGTGGGTTTAGCAACAGCCACAGCCTTGCAGTTTCGGTGCACATTTCGGCTTGGGGTAATGGGTCGGTGTATTGTGTGATGTGAGAAAGTTGATTTGCAAGGATTCTGATGTAGAATCGTAGTATTTTTTTTTGTGCCCCTCGAATAATGACATGCCTTCACGGCCACAGTGGCCGTGGTGCCCCAGCTGCGCCCAGCAACTGATTTCACAGTTTTCCTCTGCGCGATTTTCCTGTCAATACGTTTTTTTTTTTGACACCAGTTCCTTTGGTTGAGCTGCGCAGCTACAACATGCACGGTGGTAGTTGGGTTTGATTTTGAGCCTCCTATGAACCGTCGGAATCCCGCAACACAGTGTAATAGACACAAAAGCATTACCGGGCCAAACAGGAGATAAATCTAACGCAGCCTGTTGAACTAATCAATGGTGAGAGAGGAGAGAGAGAGAGAGAGGATTCCTTAGTCCTACAGACTGATGTGCCCCGATGTTTTTTTCAACAGCAAAATATACACGAATCCACGGAGCGCTGCCCTGCGCGCAGCCATTGCTGCGGTGTCAACGCTCCGCGGACGCGACACCGCAGCAATGGCCGCCTACAGGCAGCTACAGGCAGCTACAGGCAGCACGTCTGTGGATTCGTCTATAGATGAATACATCTGATAAAATACATGCAGCGAAATCCCCAAATTATGAGTCTTAATATAAAGCAAGCAACAGAATAACTGCAAACAAATTAAAAGTTTAGGCTCTCAATATCATACAAAAGAGTGACCTCACCTCACCGCTCTGATGGACAAGAAATAAATAATCCTTTTGCAAACCACATCCATGTTCTGTTCGTTTGTCAACAATGATCTAAATGGGAAGTTAATTCAGCAACTAGAATGTGACAGTTTTAGTCTGTTTTTTGCGCAACACAGCCCTTGTTTAAGTGAATTGCTTTCACCTGCTGTTGTACGCTACTGCTGTGCGGAGTGTGCGCAACAGGGTATATCTCCGCCACGCCACAGGGTGACCTACCCAGGCCCATGAAATTCATATGCAGGCATAGTAGCCAATTAGAATGAAATCTGCAAAAACTGACTCATATACTGATACAGAACCATATATTGGCTATATATTATCGCTGTCGGGTGGAAATCTTGTATGTTCCTTTTTTATTATTATTTAAAAACAATTTAAAATCGTGAAAATAGCCAATCTACAAGCTGTAATTATTAATAATTAAGAAATACTATATTTTAAAGAGTGAAAAATAAACTAAAGTCATTATTAGTGCAAGTTCAATCACATTTCATTTGAATGAAAATAACCTGTGGGGAAAATACATAAAATCTCTAATCTGTGAATCTAATGTGATTAATGTGACCCCTACATATTGAGACCTATATAACTAAATATTGGTCATTTGCCAACACATTATTTTGTGAAATAAATGGGATATATTTCACAGATAGTTATACTATTCTTATAATTAAAATACAATCATCCTTAACCTTCAAGTTAAATTCATTATTTCCGTGGACTAAAAATCTTTTTTTTAACTTAAAAATCTTTTTTTTTTTGGATGGCCTTCCTGCCCTGGCATTTGGCCTTTGTGCCCTCCAAAAAATTACAACGCCAAAGGCCAAGTGGCCTTGCCCCTAAAATGACGAAATCCCAGGCCTGCATGGCAGTCAAGTGAACGTGAAACGAAAAGCAAGTAGAGGTTCTCACCAAGCGTACTCGCAACAGTGCTTTAGACACAACATAAAACATTCTGTTAGGTAGTTCTTGCACCTCCAAGATTTTCTAAATAGCCGAATACCCCTGCTAGCCGAACACTGTTTGATTGGACAGAAGTTCGATCATGTGCGCCTGGATATTAGACTTCCTGAATCCTGACGAACCTCCACCAGGTGGTGAGAATGGGCAACATCACATCTGACCCCTTGAACCTTGAACACAGGAGCCCCGCAGGGATGCATGTTGAGCCCTCTTCTGTACTGTTTGTACACAGTAGGTTCTTCTCCTTGCTCTCCCTCTCCCCCCTTGTTTTCCTGAAAACTATGTATGATGGAGCTTGCAAAAGATATTAATAACAATATCAATTTCACCCACTTTCACCTGTAAACCTGTGATGTAACAATAATGTTCTGATTCTGAAGGTGGAGCCCAAACCTTGATTCTGCCTGCAGTGAACAATAGATATAGTTTTGAACAGAGTTTGGCTGAGAATGTTAGGATGTACAAACACCTCTGTAATCCTTTTCTGGGAGACCATAAACACAACCCGTGAAAGAAAGAAATGGTCAAACCTGGGACAAATTTGCTAAAGCACGTTGCAGGGTGATGAAAATCAGTGGACAAAACACTGTTCCAGCGTGACTTGACCATTTGTGGCTGTTACTAGGCAGACTACTGAGTGAGTTTGGTCTAACGTTGCCAGTATAAGAATAAAAATAAGTAAATAGAAAACTATGAATTAGAGGAGGGGGGGTGGGTGTTATGAGAGTCACATCAAACATGCCGCATGCCGAAATCAATAAACCATCTGAGTTGTACATGAAATGTTTGCTGTTAATACACTTAGTATAACATTAGTGAGGTAAAGTCAAGTAGTGTCCGGGTAGATTACTCACCTTTGGACCACAAGGTCATGGGTTTGATCCCACCAACTCAGTAGCAGGGCTTGGGTGCGGCAAGTCGGGTGATCAATACTGGGAGCTGATAGGTGTTGCACTCCTCCTCAGCAATCGCGTACATTGGAACGGGGGCATTCTCGGCTGATACCGACAATAGTGATAAAAGTAAAAATGGACTGAAAAGGACTTTTTCACAACAGCCACTATTACACAATAGTTGTGTAATGTTACTTCCTTCAGAGGTGTTCAGGTCAAACAGAGTCAGGTCGTTGCTATGGCACATGTTGGCTCGTGGAGGTTTTACCACGGTTCTCCGTTTACTACTCACTATGGGATATCAGCGCCCTCAGGCGATGAGACAGAGCAACACACACGCTCCCGGTGCCAATACTGATTGGCTAAGGGTATGTCACGAGTCCGGAAGACCCAGGAGTATAAAGCTCCCTCGTGACGTAGGCTCTTCCTCTTGGGGGGATCTCGCGAGAGGAGGAAAGTGAGACAGACGCGGTGCGGTGGAATAGAATTGTTTGTAGCGGAAAACTTTTTTGAGTATTGGGGATCCTGAATGGTGTGATTGTGGTAGATTAGTTATTAGAAAGGGAATCAAATAGTGAGATAAGGTAGATTTAAGTGGTGAAAGGGTACCGACCAACGACCTATATAGGTCTGGAACGGTGCCCGGTTCTATTATTTTCTTTTCTTTCATTGATTTATTTATTTTATTTTATTTTCTATCTTAGGGATGGCAAAAGGTAACCATAGATCGGATGGAGGTAGAAAAGGGAGGGGAAGGGTGGCAGGAGAAAGGGGACAGAGTAAGGAGAGGAGGAGAGGGAGTGATGAAGAGGAAGGGAGGGAGAAAGAGTGGCAGGGAAGGAAAGAAGGAAAAGTAAAGAGACTTAGAACAGCAAGCTCATCCAGCAATGACACTGAAGAGATGGCTAGTGAGAACGAGGGAAGTGGGAGAATTGAAACTATCAATATGATAGTACGGTTTGCTGAGGAGGGAGGAGGAGTGGGAAAAATGAACCCGATTAAACTTACAAAAGAACTAACAGGGAAATGTGGGGAGATAAAATTTGCACGGGTGTTAGGAGATGGTAATCTGCTTATAGGATGCGCAGATGAGCTCCAGATGGCTCTGGCAAAACAGATGACAATGGTTGGAGAGAAGAAAGTGGTGAAGGTGGTGCAAGTTGGAAATCGGAGAAATAAAACATGCAAAGGAGTAATGACAGGAATTGATGTGGATATTGAGGAGAGGGAGATTAAGGAGAATCTAGATGCTAGAGGGATAAAAATAGTAAGTATTAAGAGGATGACGAAGGGACCAGAAAAGGAGGTAAGTGAAACGGTGTTGGTGGAGTTTGAAGGTGAAAGAATACCAGATAGAGTATATTTGGGTTTCATGAGTTTTTATGTGAGGGCGTATGTAGCCAAACCGTTGAGGTGTTTCAAATGCCAAACATTTGGGCATATTGCAAAGTTCTGTAAGGAAAGGAGGAGGTGTGCAAGATGCACAGAGGATCATGAGTTTGGGGAGTGTGCAGAAGGAGCAAAACTAAAGTGCTGTAGTTGTGGGGGGGAGCATAGTGTCACATTTGGAGGTTGTGCTAAGATGAAAGAGGAAGTAGAGGTACAGAAGGTTAAAGTGCTGGATAAAGTAACCTATGCAGAAGCAGTGAAGGTGGTTAGGCAGAGGGAAGGTAGTCAGATTCAGGGGGCGGTAGGAGGAAGGGTAGTAGGGGGGGTTGAGAGGAGAGTGACAAGGGAGGCGGACGTAGAGCAGCCAGACCAAGGAAAAGTATGGGTTGATAAAAAACAACTGGTGGTTTTTGTTGTGGCAGCAATTAATGCCACAAGAGACTCTTTGTCAAGGACCAAAAATATACAGGTAATAGTAAAGATGGCAGCAGATTTCTTCGGCATGGAAGGGTTAAATTGGAAGGAAGTAGAGAAGGAGATCAGTAGTCAGAGTAGTCAGGAACCAGGAGCCAGTAAGGAAACTTGATAATTATGGTGGTAATTCTCCAGTGGAATGCTAGAAGCATGGTGGCAAATGGTCAGGAATTCAAGCATTACTTAAGAGAATTGGAAGAAAAGCCGGATGTAATATGTATTCAAGAAACTTTTTTGAAACCAATATTAGATTTTGTGGTATATGGGTATGTAGTTATTAGGAGAGATAGGGGTGAAGGTGAAGGGACATGTGGAGGGTGTGCAATGTTTATCAAACAAGATATTTCATATAGGATACTAGAAAAAGGAATAGAACAGGAGTATATAGTGGTGGAAGTGTGGGAGGGGGGGGAGGTGGTTGTTATAATTAATTACTACAATCCATGTAAAAAGTTAGAGATAGATAGGTTAGTTGGGATTAAGGGGTTAGACAGGAGTAAGTTAATATGGTGTGCAGATTTTAATGCCCATAATACATTGTGGGGAGGGGCACACACAGATACAAATGGTAGGGTAATTGAAGAGTTGATGGAGGATAGGGAATTGGTATGTTTGAATGATGGGAGGGGAACACGTGTAGATGTAAGGACTGAAAATGAGTCAGCATTAGATATAACATTAGTATCAGTTAGTTTGGCAGGAATTAGCAAGTGGGAGGTATTGACAGGCACAACGTTAGGGAGTGACCATTATTTAGTATTATGTTCAGTGGGAGGAAAAGTGGAAGTGAATGCTGGGGGTGGGATTCAGAAGTGGGTGTATAGTAAAGCAAAGTGGGAAAAATTCAATAAGATAAGTGAGGATATAATGGAGTCAGTTGATATGAGTGGGGATGTAGATTCAGTAAACAGCAAGGTTACATCAGCAATTATGACAGCAGCAAGTCAAGCTATACCAAGGAGTAAAAATAGGAGAGATAGGAAATTAGTGCCATGGTGGACAGAAGAGTGTTCTAAGGCAGTAAAAGCCCGGAACAAAGCATTTAAGCTAGTTAAAATAAATAATAATACACATAGTCTGATAGAGTATAAGAGGGCACAGGCAATGGTGAGGAGGGTAGTTAGACAAACAAAGAGGGCAAGTTGGAGATTGTTTTGCAGCAGCATAGGGAGAACAACACCAGTGGGAGAAGTGTGGGGAATGATAAGGAAGATGGGAGGAGATAGAAGGGAGTGGGATTACCCAGTGATTACTTTAGAGGAGGAAACGGCAGTATTTGATAAGGATAAGGCTGAATTAATGGCAAAAGCATTTGCAAAGGTACATAGCGAAGATAATTTAACAGTGGAAGGGAGAAAAAGAAGAGAAATGACTATGAGTCAGTATCCAGGTGTGTTAGATAGGAGGGAAGATACAGGGGAGAGTATAGATGATAGGTTTACAATGGCAGAGCTTGTGAGGGCAATTAAAAGAGCCAAGAATACAGCTCCGGGGGAAGATCAGGTGAGTTATATAATGTTGAAAAATTTAGGGGAGGGGGGAATGTCTAAATTGTTAGGATTGTACAATAGAGTGTGGGGGGAGGGAAGGTTGCCAAGTGTATGGAAGGAAGCAGTGGTGATCCCGATTAGGAAGCCGGGTAAAGACCCATGTAAACCTTCAAGTTATAGGCCAATAGCACTAACTTCTAATTTATGCAAAATTATGGAAAGGATGGTGACAGAAAGGTTAACGTATGAGTTGGAGAAGAGAGGCATGTTGGCAAGCTGCCAAAGTGGTTTCAGGAAGGGAAGAAACACTATGGATGCAGTGGTAAGGCTAGAAAATGAGATAAGGAAAGCACAGGCAAATAGAGAGTCAGTAGTAGTTGTGTTTTTTGATATTGAAAAAGCTTATGATATGATGTGGAAGGAAGGTTTGTTAATTAAGTTGTATAAGATGGGGGTTGGTGGTAGGGTTTTTAATTGGATAAAGAATTTTTTGTTTGGTAGGAAAATACAGGTAAGGATTGGGTCTGATTTGTCAGATAAATATCTGGTGGGGAATGGAACTCCTCAAGGAAGTGTCATTAGTCCTTTATTGTTTATTTTAATGATAAATGATGTATTCTCTAGGGTGCCAGAAGGTATAGGAAGGTCACTGTTTGCAGATGATGGGGCATTATGGAAAAGAGGAAGGAATATGACACATGTAGTTAGGAAAGTACAGGAAGCAATTGATGAGGTGACAGATTGGGGGTTTGATTGGGGGTGTAGATTTTCTGTGGAAAAAACGCAAACTGTATTTTTCACAAGGAAAAGAGTTGAGGAAGGGTTGAAATTAAGGATGTATGGGAGGGAATTAGAAAGAGTAGGAACATTTAAATATTTGGGAGTTATTTTTGATTCGAGGTTAACTTGGGCAGACCATATTAGGAGGATAGAGGATAAGTGTAAAAAAGTAATAAATGTGATGAGATGTTTGACTGGTAGGGAATGGGGAGCTAGTTGCTCATCACTGAAGACATTATATGTAGCTTTGATTAGGTCGGTAATGGATTATGGTAGTATAGCATATGGGTCAGCGGCTACATCTCTGTTAAAGAAGTTGGATGTGATTCAGGCACGGGCATTAAGGGTATGCAGTGGGGCGATTAAATCATCACCAGTGTCCGCAGTACAGGTGGAAATGGGGGAAATGCCATTGGAATTAAGAAGGAAGCAGTTGTTGACAAATTATTGGGCAAATTTACAGGGTCACAGGGATAGTCACCCTACTAAAGGAGTATTACAGGATTGCTGGGATTATGGGAAATGTAAGAGGAATAGCTTTGGTCGGGTGGGGAATGAAATAGCAAAGGAATTTGGGGTGGATGGCATGAAGGTAAGTTCAACAGTAGTTTATCCAGTGATGGAGCCATGGAGAATGGTTTGGCCAGATGTGGATTGGCATTTGATGGAGACAAAGAGGAGAGAGAGAATGCAAGTAGACCTGGTTCAAGTATTTAATCAACGTTTGATAAATGAGTATAGTGAATTTGTACATGTGTATACAGATGGAGCAAAGCAACCTGAGACAGGAGTGACAGGGTTTGGGGTGGCAGTACCATCAAAGGGAGTTGGGATTAACAGAAGGACATCTGACCATCTAGGGGTGTATACAGTGGAGATGTTGGGGGTGTTGGTTGCACTAAGGTGGGTGGAAACAGTGAGGTTGAAGAAAGTACTTATATGTACAGATTCAGCTTCAGTTCTAGCTAGTTTGAGGTCATTTTATTCAAGTAGCCGCCAAGGGTTATTGTACGAAGTCCTTCAGTCAGTCACAAGAATAGTACAGCAGGGAGGTGAGGTAAAATTTGTGTGGGTTCCAGCACATGTAGGGGCAGGGCCGGACTGGGACCAAAATTCAGCCCTGGCATTTTGGTCCGGACCGGCCCACCACCCCCCGGACCGTTTTGTCAACGGGGGGGGGGGGGAGCGTTTCACTGTTTCAGCCTTGCACATGAACTCTGCAGCCGCACTGAGGCCCCTGCTGGAAAGCATCCCAGCCCAAACATTAATGTAACTAATAATTGGACCACGCGACCCTGAAATGACCGTAATAATCCTAAAATGGGAGCGAAAATATTTGATTAAAAAAAAAAAAAAAATGCCCACCGGGCATTTGCCCGGTACGCCAAATGGCCAGTCCACCCCTGTGTAGGGGTGAAGGGGAATGAGACAGCGGATGGGTTGGCTAAGAAGGCGTTAGAGAAAGGGATAGTAGAGATGAAGGTTAGTATTAGTAAAGCGGAAGTTAAGAGTGTAGTATGGGAGAAAGTTAATAGAATGTGGCAAGGAAAATGGGATTGTGAGGTGAAAGGGAGACACTTATATAGTGTTCAAGAGAGTGTCAAAGTTAAAAGGATGGGTAGTGGGAAGAAGAGAGAGGAGATAGTATTGGTAAGGTTAAGGTTAGGGCATAGTGCACTAAATGGAACATTAAAAATAATGGGAAAACATCAGTCTGGGTTATGTGAGGGTTGTCAGGAAGAGGAGTCAGTGGAGCATGTACTTATGAATTGTAGAGGGTATGGGATAGAGAGGGAGATAATGAGGAATCAGATGAGGGACTTAGGGATGCAGGAATTTACCCTAAAGGGTTTATTAAGGATGGAAGGTAGGAAACATATTAGAGTGTTATTAGAGTTCTTAAGGGAAATAGGAGTGTATGATAGGATATAGAGTAGTTAAGTGTGTGTGTGTGTGTGTGTGTGTGTGTGTGTGTGTGTGTGTGTGTGTGTGTGTGTGTGTGTGTGTGTGTGTGTGTGTGTGTGTGTGTGTGTGTGTGTGTGTGTGGGGGTTGGGAGAGGGAATTAGATATAGTAGTATTAAAGTAGTTTGTCTGATCCATAATATGGGCCAGAAGGTGGCGGTAATGCACCAAAAACTGGTTGCCAACCGCCGTAAAATAAAAAGAAGAAGGAGAAGAAGAAGAAGGCTCTTCCTCTTTTCTCCACTCTGCAAGCGAATGCGCAGAAATTCACACACAACAAAGCAAGACATTTTTCAACTTAAACCCAACGAGGGAATACGGAGTACGTCCCCACGGGAAAATCCTTGCAAATAAGTTTTCTCCCGGAAATTATTATTAAGTATTTATTTATTTACCTATCCTCTCAGTTTTCCTTATTTCTTGGTCTGTTCTGGAAAAGCCGGTTAGCTGAAAAAGCCGGTTAGCTGCTAACACCGGTTAGCAGCTACTAGCTCATTCATTCATTCAGTGGCTAGGCTAATACTAGCAGCTACTAGGCTACGCTACTGGCTAGGCTTTAGCCTGTTGTTTTCCCAGACCGAGGACCAAGATGGAACCACCGAGGAGTTGCGGGGTCGCGGAATGCGACCCCCTCATCGCCGCAGACGACCCCCACCGCGTCTTCATCCACTGCTTGGGGGTCGATCACGCGTTCTGCGCCAGGACCCACCCGGGTGAGACAGATGCGTGCCCTAACTGCACGAGGTTAACCGTTTCTCAACTTGACGCTCGGCTCGTCAGGGCTAGGACCCTGGTCGGCTGGACTAGACGAGATAACGGTGAGACCTCCACCGCCACCGGACCGGGGACCCCAGTCGGGCAGCACGAGCGGCCCCCCGGCTCATGGGACCCCCACCGGTGCCGATGCCAAGACTAGAGCGTCAAGCGTCCACGACGCTAACGCCACCTCCCGCCGCTGCTGCTGCGATGGGGGCTTGTCCCCACCGCAGCATGCTAGCAGCGGCCCTCCCCCCAGACTGCTGTTGTTTCACTTAGTGGCTGACTAGCCTCACTAACATCGACACAGTTAAAGAGCAGTGTTGTTTTGGTGCAGTGCTTAGACAGTCCCCTAAAACAACACGTGGTGGCCATAGCTCTCCTTCGTTCTTGGTTAGCCAAACAACTACAGGTAGCAGCTAAAGGCTAAAGGCGACCTGTAGCTGGGCTAGACTAGACCAGGCTAAGCTTACAGGCTAAGCTAGTTAGCCCTTTGTCTACACTACCACGATGGAGGCTCAGGTTCACTGGGTGCCTTGAGACAAACATAAAGGGTTTTCATAAGAGTATGTTAAACTGTTTATGTTGTTTTACACTGTCTTTGTGCTTTATTTTGTTGCATTAAAAATGTACTAAAATACACAAGCACATTATCCAGCCCCGGCCAGGAGGTCACGACGCTAGGGGTCCCAGGGGGTCCCTGGGCGTCGAAGGCCTCCTCTATGAGCCCATAGAGTCAGGCTGATGTTGTTTCACTTAGCGACTGACTAGCCTCACTAACATCGACACAGTTAAAGAGCAGTGTTGTTTTGGTGCAGCGCTTAGCCAGTCCCCTAAAACAACGCTGCGGTGGGCATAGCTCTCCTTCGTTCTTGGTTAGCCAAACAGCTACAGGTAGCAGCTAAAGGCTAAAAGCGACCTGTAGCTAGGCTAGACTAGACCAGGCTAAGCTTACAAACTAAGCTAGTTAGCCCTTTGTCTACACTACCACGATGGAGGCTCAGGTTCATTGAGTGCTTTGAGACACACATAAAGGGTTTTCATAAGAGTATGTTAAACTTTTTATGTTGTTTTACACTGTCTCTGTGCTTTATTTTGTTCCATTAAAAATGTCTTAAAATACACAAGCACGTAATCCAGCCCCGGTCAGGAGGTCACGACGCTAGGGGTCCCAGGGGGTCCCTGGGCGTCGATGGCCTCCTCTATGAGCCCTTTGTGCCTGACAGGCCTGTTCACAGCATGGCAGACACTAACGGTCTCTAATGGACGCCACAGTACGAGTCCGCTGGACCGCGTGGCGACGTCATCGGTCCCCGTGGAAATGTGCACGTTGCCCACGGGACTGATAACAGCAGCGCCTCCTCCCGACTCGCTCGCTCGGTGAGCAGCTTTTGGGAGGGTTGCAATCCGAATCTGTTTTTATCCCAGTACATCAGCGTTGCACTGTGTTTTACTGGTTAAGCTCAGTACGGCAGTGACACACTGTGGTTGTACTGGCCAGGCTCCCCTGAACAACAACAACACATTGTGGTTGAACTGGTGTGTTTTCCACATGCCTTGTGTTACTTCCTATGCCAGACGAGTGTGTCTCTCTCAGGCGGAAGATAAAAGCAGCCATGACTCTAAGAGAGAAGGTTCTCTCTCTCTCTCTTGAGCATGAGCGTTACCAGAGAAATATCTACGAATCAGAACCGACTGGTTTTCTGTTCAAAGCTTTTTCTGGTGAGAAAAAGGGGGGGGGGGGGCGTACGGCCCTTTCTGAATCTGAAGGGCCTCAACAAGTATCCATTTCTTTGTTGACGACCGTAAAAGCTGTTGCAAAACGGTACATCAGGGGCACTGATGGGCGGGCATCAACCTCTAGGTTGCTTGCCTCCACGTTCCAGTCTGGCCTCCACACAGAGAATTCCTGCACTTCGGCTACAAAGGGGAGTGTACGAGTACACGGTTTTTCCCTTTGGTATGTCATTGAGCCTGCGAGTGCTCGTGCAGTGTACCAATGCGGCCATAGCTCCACTGCGGCGACAGGGGATCGGTCTGTCGACTTAACTTCGACGACTGGTTAATTGCTGGCTCAGAGGAGGAGGTGGCACGGCACACGGCCGTGGCCCTCTCCCACCTGACGTCGCTATGTTCACAATCAACGTCCAGAAGAGCGTTCTGGTTCCATCTCAGCGGACCACCTTCTGGGGGATCTCGCTGGACTCGAACACGCTCAGAACGCAGCTGTCCAAGGGCAGGTTAGACAGCGTCTTAGCTTGTGTGAGGTCTTTTCGCGTAGGGCGTCAAGTCACTTACAAACTAGGCATGCAGGCGGTGAGTCTCATGGCTTCAGTCATTCACTTAATCCGCTTGGGCAGGTTCTACATGAGACCTGTATAGAGGTGGCAGCGGGCTCTTCGGATCCCACTCACCTCAGGCTTTCAGCAAGTGGTGGTGTTTCCAGGGTGTCGTGGAGACACTCGGATCGTGGTCGCAGGTGGCTTTTCTGTCCCAGGGGGTCAGTATAGGCGCTGTGATATCACAGAAGGTCATCACCACGGACGCCAGCCTCACGGGGTTTTTCCTCGCTCTCAAACAGTTCGGTGCTCGGGTTCCGGGTTGTTCTGTCTCGATCAGAACATACAACACCGCGACCATGTGCTATGTCAACAAGCAGGAAGGTTTGGCCTCCCTGGTGTTGGACGGATTGGCGTGCGGGATGGCGCTGTGATGCGACTCACGTCTCGCGTCCATTCAGGCGTTCCAGGTGCCGAGCCTCCTGAACGAACTGCTTTATGCCTTCCCACCAATAGAGCTGATCCTCCCCATGTGGGGGAGGGTCAGGCTCCGAGGGTTGTTGATGTTGCTGGTGGCCCCAGCATGGGACACGTAGAGGTCAGGAGATAACTCCTCTCCTTCACGACGTGCCTTGGGCCCTCCTTGTCGGCAGGGACTTGCTGCGGCAGGGAGGGGGGACGCCCTCAGGACCTAGACCTATGGGTCTGGCCCGTGAGAGGGTGAATTTGAGCTCGTGTGGCCTTCCCCCTGACGTGATGGCTACCATCCAGGGCGCAAGGGCCGTGTCCACGAGGAA
Source organism: Gymnoscopelus braueri (assembly GCF_963280865.1). NCBI lineage: Eukaryota > Metazoa > Chordata > Actinopteri > Myctophiformes > Myctophidae > Gymnoscopelus > Gymnoscopelus braueri. Next base: position 37,803,818 of record NC_137612.1, on the reverse strand, counting down.
TGCTTACGAGGTCAGATGGGGGTTGGAACAGTCACCAGTGGTGGTGGCTTTCCAGGCCTCGATGTGTAGCATTCTTACTTTCTGCAGAGAAGGCTAGATCGGGATTTATCCTTCTCAACAGTGAAGGTGTTTTGGGGCGGCCATTTCGCTTGCCACGAAGTTTTGATGGCGAGACGGTGGGCCAGCACCCCTTGGTGCGCCGGTTTTGTGCGGCGCCAGGAGAGCCAGGCCGGGTAACAGGCCACTGTTCCCAGCCTGGGATCTGACGGTTGTGCTGGAGGCACTATGCTGTCCATCGTTCGAGCCTTTTGAGTCTGTGGATCTGAGGATCTTTAGTCTCAAAACGGTCCTCTTGGTGGCCCTGTCTACGGCTAAACGGGTCAGTGACATGCATGCACTCTTGATGAGTCCGGAGTGCATGAAGTGTTTTAACAATGACAGGAGGGTTTTGCTTAAACCTAACCTGACGTTCGTTACCAGGACCGGGGTGGCCCCGGATCCGGGTGAGTTGGTAGCCTTCCATCCGCCTCCCTTCGTTTCGGCGGAGGATAGGCGGTTGCATTGTTCTGTCCAGTGAGAGTTGAAGCTCTATTGTCAGAAGACAGCGGCCAATCGTTCATCGACATAGCTCTTTGTCTCTTTTGGGCCTTGGGGTTCAGAGGAAGGCGGTCAATAAGGCAACGTTTTTCTAGATGGATCAGAGATGCCATTAGGTTGGCTTATGTGAGTAGTGGTGCCCCTGTCCCGGAGGGTCTGAGGGCTCACTCTACTAGAGGCATGGCTACATCCTGGGCTCTCTACAGGGGAGCTTCGATCCAGGAGATCTGTGCAGCCGAAAATTGGTCGTCCCAATCGACTTTTGCGGTTTTCTACAGCCTGGACGTGGCGGCGTCATCCTTGGCGCGCGCGGTCCTAGTCGTAGCGGCTGCCTCCAGGCCAGTGGAGGGAAGGGAGTAGGCTTGGGGCTTTCTCCCTATTTCTCGACTTCCTCTGGGGTTTCCGTGGGACCAGCTGGGCTGGCTCCCAGGAGATGGGGCCCTGTTCCTCATATTGAGTTATGAGGCAGGCTTGTGTCTGCCTGTTAGTAAATAGGCGGACTCTGGAGTCTGTCAGGGCCTAGCTTGATTATCTATCCCACATCCCAGCCCGGTGGGTTGGGGGCGCGCCCATGGGGCCATAGGTCACGTCCGTGTGTGCGGGACCTAGGGGCTGAGGGGCGTGCAGGGTTGTCAGGGTTGTGTGGCTCATTACCTCAAGGGGGGTTTATGAATCCCATAGTGAGTAGTAAACGGAGAACCGTGGTAAAACTAGAGGTTACGAATGTAACCCCGGTTTTAGTAGGTTCGGAGTTTACTACTCACCAGACACCCCTTTCTGTGCGCATTTGGCATGCAGAGAGGAGAATGTTAAGAGGAAGAGCCTACGTCACGAGGGAGCTTTATACTCCTGGGTCTTCCGGACTCGTGACATACCCTTAGCCAATCAGTATTGGCACCGGGAGCGTGTGTGTTGCTCTGTCTCATCGCTTGAGGGCGCTGATATCCCATAGTGAGTAGTAAACTCCGAACCTACTAAAACCGGGGTTACATTCGTAACCTCTAGTTCTGCCACACTAAATGGAACTGAGCTCCAATTAGCATAATTGGTAACACCTGTGAAGGAAGTATCATTACACAACTATTGTCAACATGGCTGCCATTAAAAAAGGTCTATTGCGAGGGATGATAAGCAAATCATGCAATTAAGCAATCTACAAACACATAGACATGCTATCATAACATGTCAGTCAAACATAATGTAAAACTATTTCTCCAGGGCACTTGGGTGGTGCAGTGGTAAAGTCCCTGCCCACCCCCACGGAGGTTGTGGGTTTGAATCCACTATTTCTCCAGCTTGAGTTACTTCAAACAATGCAAAAACTCCCCTATCCCATTATAACATAACATTGTGTTCTTTCACTTCCAGCTTAAAGAGGAACTGGTCAAACTTAGCCTGGTTCCAGACGAATCTGGAGGCTAGGCCAAACTTACTAAACAGAAGGAGTGACAACAACAGCTACAGCACCCCCTTCTGCTGGACCTAGTGTTGCCTCTGTAACTTTATACATAAATGGAGCTTGGAGAGAAATGTTTATTTTGGTACAACATGTTTTTTCTACTGAAAATACATTATTGTTATTGACATTGCCATAAGACTATTTCACTAGACCTTTTTAAAGGCAGCCATATTGACAAGAATAGTAGGATAGTGATATCCTTTACAGTAATATCCTTAAGCAGAGGGCACAGGTTTGTTATGATCTCTGACCATCTGGCAATGCAAGACTTTGCTAGATTTGTTATGGCACAGCTCCCAGACCACAACAAATAAAGGGAAACAGCAAGGGATAAAATGAGGCGCAGCTCGCGGAGCTAGTTCAGGCAGGCAACTCAAGGGAGCGCGCCATCCCGATCAGGTGACCAGTCACATGCACTCTTCTCCTGATGGTCATTTAAACTTCTCTGCCTACCTGCTCATTCTGGCTTCTCTCTCTGGCTGTGTTGTCGTGCTGCTGCTGTTGCTCTGCTGTCATCTCCTGCCGTATCTGCTGCCATCGCTTACCTGCTGTATGCTGCTGCCCATGAATATTCTTAATCCCACCGCCTCCCCGGTATCCACCTGTAGGCTCTGTTTCTAGATCCCCATGGCCATGGGGGTCTTTATTCATTCCCTGTAAATTCTATTTGGCATGCAACATTTATTAAAATGTTCATGCTTACAGGGAATGAATAGATTCAGAGCCCTGACGCCAAACTATACGCTTCATATATGCTTCTTATATGCTTCATATAATATATCTATGCTCAAGTATGCTCAATAAATATATATTCTAATCTAATCCAAGAGTTGTCTGACTGAAATGCAAAAATGTACAAGTTTATTAAAGAATAGAATAATTAATTGAATAGAACAGCAAATGCAGTCTCCAACAAAGATCTGGCAGGGAGAACTGCCACCAACTAAAGATGTACTAAAACAAAACAGAAAACAAATGCTCAGGTTGAAGAGGAAGTGCAATGTTAAGTGTGGCTCGTTTATTAGTCTTGCGTATCTCTCTGAAGCTCTGATTAAAATATAAAGCTATGTGAAGCCTCCCTCCACTTTCCCTCCGTTTCGTCTTTACAGTCGCGCAAATCCTAATATAAATCAAAATCATCTAAGCATATATAGCTTGATGCTAAGCAGAAATGGAAATTAAAAAAATAAAATGCAAAGATATTTTAAAATATATTTTTGTGAACGGAAGTGCCAGCTTCCTCTCTCGGATTTCGGGAGGTGTAGTTCCAGACTCTATATAGCATTCAGAGAGTTACTCGTGCTACGCAATACTTTTAAAAATATTGGTAAAAATTGGTTGCGTTTTTTTGGGCTTGTTTTTAAAGTATGGTTGCTTATTCATGCTTCCAATTTTTTTTGGTTGGTTCTCCAATATTTTCATGTCATGGACCCCCAAATTAATGTATGTATTTGTGCCTAACCCACATTTTAAAATATTCCACATTTTATTTCAAGATTTATTGAAAATAGCAGATCTACAAGCTCACAACGCGTCACGTTGCGATGCGTTAGCTTTTAGATTGGCTATTTTTAAAAAGCCAATCTATACAGTATAGGTTTAAAGTGCACATGTGGCCTATAGTCGCTTCTTTTGGGCTTGTTTTCCTAGACCTGGTTGCTTAATTCTCTCACAAAATGTGGCACCACTGCTCTCCACGCAGGACCTTTGCTTGATTGAATACTTTTTTTTTTATTTTTTTTATCCTGCGATTTTTGTAACCCATTTTTTTCACCCGGTGCCAATTTCCTAAGTGATCCTGGGCGCTACACCAGCACTAGACCAGTCCCCCACAGTAGGGAGGCCAGGGCCGAGCTCATGCTTCCTTCAGGCATGAGAGCCAACTCACCTTCTTCTCACCTGACAGGGGGGAGTTTCCCTGGTTGGACGTAGCGCGTGGAAGGAACACGTTATTCCAACCAGTTCCCTTCCCCTCCATCAGGCGCCCCGGCTGTCATGGGGGAGGCAGTATAGTGACCAGGATTACTACATGTTTTTGTGAGGGTATTAACTACCCTAGGAGACACGGGGAGAACATGCAAACTCCACACAGAGTAGGCCCTTTCGCCAACCCCACCTAGGGTATGGGCGCTGATGACGCGGAGGAGAAGACACGCCCCCAGCGCCCACAGCGTCCCCCGGCGGGAATCGAACCCAGGACCTACTAGCTGTGAGGCAACAGCGCTACCGACTGCGCCACCGTGCCTCCGATTGAATACTTTATTTAGAAAAGACATGGAAACAGTACATGGAAGTACAATTCACGATACAAGGTCCTCTAAACTGGATCGCTCATAAGCACAATGTCTTATTTAAAATGAGATCCCCAGGCACTCAAATCATGATGACATTTAAGAAAACAGATATACACTACCATGCAGAACGTCATACAATCAGCTTACAGGTTACTGGTATGAAAAACAAGAAATATGTAGCCTACAATAAACAGTTCGAGGAGTGGGGGGGGGCTTAGGTGATGCTATTTTGGGACACCTGCCTTACCCGCAAAACATCTGCACTACCCCTTACATTATGCATAGGTGTGGTTTGGGCGTTACAATAATAAAACCAATCACTGTGCCAGATGCCATTGCCTAAATTGTTACCTCGGCTACATTGAACTCAGAGTTTAAATAAAGGTTATGATTATGATGATGAAGATGTGCAAATACTAAAGGGATTCATCCACAGTAGCTGCAGTATTACATACCTGAATTCTATTTTTAAAAAAAGCTACCTCAGATCATGGTCAAACATAGCCTTGGATCAAGACTGTCATAGATTTCTTTCATCTTGGACACTTCCCCAAGATAGTTTGGAGTTCCATGTTCAAGGCCCGTACATCTCTGTAAATGCACAAATTCAAAATATCAACCGCTTACCCCAAAGCCACAGATGTTACCCAACCACACAGGCCCTTTGTGTTCCGTAATATTCTGTATTGTTTAATAAAGAAGTGTTTTAATCCTGTCTATGCCTGAATACCATCGTATTTCCTCATTTCCATCGAGTGTAATACCGGCTTTCACCTCCTGTGCCCCATCACTACACCCTTTGAGGAATGCAAGAAATCTCTGGCATTATCGCTTTATATTTTAATTTTGTATATTTATGGAGATGTACGGGCCTTAAACATGGAACTCTAAATACTATCTTGGGGAAGTGTTCAAGACTTTCATAGATACACAATGTCAGAATCCTTGAAAGAAATCTATGACAGTCTTGATCCAAGGCTAGGTCAAGCAATGCCTTTGTTAAAGCTTTTGTTTCAATCCACACCTACTCGAAGAAAGAAATGCACCTTGCGTAGGCAATAGCTGTACAATGCAGTCCCTCTCACGTTCGGAGTTTGTCATAATGTTTCTCCGCCCAGAGAAGGCGGGTGACACGTGCATCACTCTGGGGTGCAAATCCAGGGGCCCAGCAGTACTCAGGAGAGAGGATCTTGCTGGGTTTGTGCAACCACAGGTACTTGTTGAGATGACTCTCATCGTGCCACAGAGCTTCCACATTGTTCTTTTTGTCTTCCATGATGCCCTGGTAGCAGGCATCCGCGATGGACTTCACGTTCTGCCACGAGCCCCCAAACACAGCAGCATGGTAATAGAAATCTCCATCTCCAATTTCCATGTAGGCCCTGGACTTGGGGTTGTGGTCATAGGTCCACCCGCTCTTTTGAGCGCGGTAGTACCCAACATGGAGCAAAGCCACAGAATCCCCCAACGCCTCTGAACCAAATCTTCCTGCAAACACCTGGTCCACATCAAAGCAGAAGACGTGGGTACAATGGTGACGAATGTCCGACTCAATGATATCTGATATTGTCTGCATGCGCATCATGGAGATGTCCTGCCACCGAGAGTGCTTGTCCACCTTGATAATCTTCAAGTTTCGCTCTAGACCAAGCTTGACGTCTGGTACCTTCTCAGGTGTATCCGTAAATACATAATATGTTACCGGTAAGCCAATCATGAAATGACGTTCTGCAGAGTTGAGGAAGGACCCAAGGTAGGCTTCCAGATACCTTGGAAGGAAATGGAGACAAATATCAATTCAGTTGTTTTTTCCACAACACTTATATTGTATTACTTTATTTATATGGGACCTTATAAAACTGCTTTACAGATAAGCAAACAAATCCCCTTAAACAGATGCACCTAAACCATGCAACAAATCTCTTGTTCTAGTCTATCAGTTGTTACCTTGACTATGTGCCCTTTTCAACCCAAATTTTATAATCTCTTTAGGGCAGCCTACTGATAATTTCACAAAGTTTCATGAAAGTTCACACATCCTATCTCAGTTTTTACCTTGATTGTGATCATTAACTTTGACGTTTTCAACCCAAAACATAATCATCTCCTCATAGGAAGCTAAACGATCATTCTCACATATTGATTGTGACCTTGACCTTTGATCTTTTCGACCTCGTACTATGAACATTAATATTAGATATGATCTTTTTCTTCATTTGGATCATTGTAAATATTTTGCCTACTATCCAAACGTTTAACAAACCTGCCCACAGCAAAGACGGTGAGTGCCACTGTGGAATTATTCCTCTTGTGCATCTTGTCATAATAATCTGGGATGAACATTCCCTCCCAGATAACAGGAGCTCCCCAGTATGTGCTTGTCTGAACATCAGTTCTGGACCTGTGTTTTAGACATTTATTAATATCAAAGTATAAAGGATTATTAATTTACACACATTAAAGCTTCACTATGTAAGTTCCCTGTTCTACCCTGGATTTGAATCCTGGTCTACCGTGCAAGTGCTGATATTTTTTACCATTGAGCTAATAGAGGCTGTCTGCTTGCTCAGTGGATAAATAGAATGTTGACCTTAAGGTCAAAATTTGTGTCAAATCAGAAACAGGATGGTGTCAAAGGTCATGTCTCACCTAGACACAGGATCTAAATATCTCAATAGAAGAGCAGGGAGACCAAATGCAACCGTCCAAATTGTAAGTTACTAGTTTGGGCCGCAGAGTTCGACGCAACACCTACTGTACGTGCCACTGGCGATTTGACAGATATGGAGATCTGTGTGTCTGTCAGTCCTTGTCCCTTTTATGGCCATGTATGGAGATTCCCGATGTCATGAGTATATGCCAAATTGCCCATATATGGGCATGCTGATATAACTATTCATAGGGGTGGGCGTGAATCAAGGCAGAATCACGCTCCACGATTCAATCACAATGCATTTTTCATGTTGGTTTTTAGGATTATTATTATTGTATTATGATTATTAATGAAATATATGATGATGCATTATATGTACTAGACCAGCGCTACTCAACACGCGGCCCGCGGGCCGCATGCGGCCCGCACGCCGCGTCTTGGCGGCCCGATGGTCAAAATAAAAATATACATTTTAAAAATATACATTTCCGTTCAAATGTATGGGTTGCTAAAACATTTTTCAAAAACAAACAGACAGACATACATACAGGTGCGTCAATTGTTACAGGTATAATGCATAGTTTTCTATGCATTTGGGGTTTTTGGGGGGGTTTGACCCCCACATTTTCCCGCCCAGGATAGGTGTCCCTTATTTCAATCTCTGGGAGTTGGCAACCCTAACCTTGCCATACCTTAGCTTTTGCTGAACTGATGCCACTGGACATACACACAAAATAAACTGGTACAGTGAAAAGAATATGATCAGGGGTGCACATAACTGGTGCGCAGGTGCGCATGCGCACCCAAAATAAATAATGAGCACCACATCAGACGACGCGAGGCGCTTTTGCGTACCAACAGCTGGGACCGGAATTTCCAAGCTTTTATTTTTTAGCAAAACTAAAAAATAAAAGCCTGGAGATTTACTTCCTGAAGCCACACTCACACACTCACGCTAAAGCACGTGTCGGCCCCATGTACAGCCATAGGCGCAGGGGGACGCATGCTGTGATTGTGTGAGCCTCGCATCCTGACACACAGACAGGCTGCGACTCGCAGCCCGCTGCACGCAGCGGCTGTTAGAGGCACTCGTCAGTCACCGATGATGAACGTACCGTAATGGTGCAAAAATATGCCGTGAACGTCCCAAATTTGGCGGATAAAAGCAGCGCAGCACAGGGCACCAACCTTGGGGGGTTCACCAAACAGCGTGAGTGAAAAAAAAACGGCGAAATTCGGAGGAATTTCGAAGCAAAGCGTCCTTTTTTTCTCGCGCAGCACCCCCCTCCCCCCCCCCCCCCCCCCCGTTGACAAAACTGTCCCGGTGGGCACCGTGCTGAAACCCCCCCCCCCCCCCCCCCCCGTTGACAAAACGGAAAGTTATGTGTTATGTGCACCCCTGAATATGATGTCAAAATATACATTTTATTGTGTGTTACAAAATCGAAAAATCCAAAATAGGACCGTACTTTTTATGGCGGCCCCTTGGACTTTTGGTATTTTGCTGAGTGGCCCCTTAGCCATCTTAAGTTGAGTAGCCCTGTACTAGACCATAACCGTCCGAGGTATGAGCACCCAAAGTATGTGCAGTTTGGGTTGTGTGCTGTGCACAGACAGTACATCAGGGATGGAAAGTGACTTAGTACTTGGTACCGGCAACAGTTCCAACACACACACATGCGCGCGTCATGGTCCGCTTGTTTCACGGATGTCGCAACACCGGCGCTTGTTTCACGCACATGATTTGGCAACCCGGTCGCCAGCGACCACAAATGTGCATTCGCATGTACGTGCATGCGCATGTACGTGGCTGCACGTGCATGCGCAATAGCTAATAGCCTCCAGTTGGCTACCGACAAGCCTGCTCCATCAGTTCGGCTTGGGTTCATGAGCCTGGAACCCACCTGTCCAGACCCTGTGCTCCCTCAACCTGTCTGTCTTGAGGCCACCAGGAGAAGGCGGGGTCCTTCCCACTGCCACCAGTGCGTCCAGGAGCCGTCCAGGAGCCGCCCAGCGACGCAGAGACGCTGCCGCCGCCCAGCGACGCTGAGACGCTACCGCCACTCAGCGACACCGAGACGCTGCCGTCGCGGCAGCTCAGCGCCACAGAGGACCTGCTGCCGTCCAGCGCCTCAGAGGCTCCGCTGGTGCTCATGACATTCGTTTTGGGATGTCTGGAATCCATCCCTTGAGGGGGGGGGGGGGGGGGGGTACTGTCAGGATCTGTATCCCTGTACCTTATTTTGTAGTATCGTCCCAGTGTTTCCTGTTCTCCTTGTAGCTGTTGTCTGTCTTGTCTCATCTACTCTTTGATTAGTCAGTCATGTACTCCACATGTGCCCTGTTGTGCCCCAGCCAATCCCTGTGTTGATTTGTCTTTGAGTTTCACCTGTGTCTATTTAGTCTGTGTCTTTATTCTCCCTGTGGTCAGTGTACCCTTGTCAGGTTACAGTGTGTGTTCCTGCCTATGTTTGTCCTGCTGTAAGCCTGTTTGATGTAAATAAATACTGGACTTGGTCTGCCTGCTTGCCTTGTTCTGCTTCTGGGTCCTCACCTGACACGCACCGTGACAATTTGAATAGCAAATTTGTGTGAGGACGTTTTTGTGTGTATTGTTCCATTCAATGTCACAAAACATTTTTACCGTCATATTTGCATTCAAATAATTGCAATGGAAATAAGCTCTCAAGCTTTTTGGGGTCTTAGCCTTGTGACAGATATGTACAAATATATGGCCATGTATATGCATTTAAAATATATAGCCAATCTACAAGCACACAGCGGCACCACATCACATTTTGTGGTGCCACAGAAAAAAACTATTCATTTTTCCCAGAGATTTAACAAAAATATTTATACATTATTTTAAGCCTGGACCCAAGCCATCCAGGCTCCTGGTGAGTTATGACTATAAAACATTTTGATTCTGTGTCAAAAGAATATTTAATTATATTATTCTATATTTATAAATACCCTTTTTTGCGGTTTTCAAATATTGTTTTGACACAGAATCAAATGTTTTATGGTTATGATGGAGCCCGGATGGTATGCTGCTATGCCCTAAATATTATGGATCATACGTGGACCGTCAGAAACTAAACACAACTCAAGCTTACCAAAGGTCAAGGGCGTCATCTATGTCCTTCTCCAAATCCAGTTCCGTTCCACTGGCTATTGGGCTTTTATTCATAGGAACAGATGGCACAAAATAGCTGATCATACATTATCAAACGTTTTTTTACTGACTGAGAAGCATAACCGAATGTACAGCAATCTAGTATGGTTTTATATGCTATATCTTGAAGAAGAATAACAAAATGTAATTTAAAAGTATATTCACCTGACAATTGAATGTAGGAGAGAAGTTATGCAGAACACAATGGTGATACAGATAGCACATATTAGCACGATCTTCAAATTGTGACTCCTAAAAGAAAGACCAAAACTAGTGGTGGAAAGTAATTAAGTAAAAGTTATTTATATTTACAAAGAGTAAGTATTTTAGTCAAGTGCAATTACATCTCAGTTTACATCTCATCTGCAGATTTAGACTACTACCAGCTACAAGCTCACAACACATCAACATAGTGATGTTTTGTGAGCTTGTAGACCTGCTTTTTTTCTAAAAAGTTTTTTTTTAAAACATGTTTGAAAAATCTGTGAAATGGGCCATTCATATTGAGTACTATAACTTTGGTACTTTAATGTGATGCCAATACTTTTGTACTTAACATTTTAATGCAGGACTTTTACTTGGAACAGTATTTCTACATTGTGGTATTTCTGCTTTTACAAAAGTAGATTTTAGTAAAAAAAACAAACAGTAAATTAGAAGTAGTGTATCATTTCTAAACCCATATGACAACATGTATTGTACATGGCTGGCATAATATTATACAATATAATACATTATGTCAATTATAGATAATAAAATACTGAATTGCTTCTAAAGATGAGAGACAGCCTACCTCATGGCTGCAGTGCTGATGCTCACTGCTATTGTGTTGAGTGTTTGTGATAGGCTAACAGCAGAGCGAGATGCACAGAATGGCTGTGTAACTACGCATAACAGTGTTGCTGAACAAACATTTGCCCTTGATCCAGCCTCCCTGGACCCCTGGCAATTTGTATATTGTCAAAATAGACCCATTGATGATGTAATTGCCATGGCTCTTCACACGCCTTCTCTCACCTGGACGTGGAGAACACATTTTTACTCCCGTAAACCTGTGATGGATCATGTGACAATGAAGAATCCGAATCTGATACTAGACAGACAGACAGATATCAAATAGATATGTAACCTGGTGTCGAGCAAGAGATCTATGTTTAGCCAATTTGTATGACTACGCCACCCCGATGATGTTTGTATCAGGGACATTATAATACATGAATACCTCTAGATCGGGTTCCCCAATATGCAAGTTCGTTAATGAGACTGAGACATGAATTCCCCCAAACATATGGAAGTTTATTTAAGTTTAGCACAGAACATTTCAGTTTCAGTACATGTGTTTAATAAAGGACTATTTAAAAAAAAACTGTGTAATACAATCCAATCATAAAACCACAATATACTATAATATGTAACAAATGTTGCCCTCCCAAGTAACCAACACAAATAATGACTCACAACAAAGGACAAAGGAGCTACATCCGGGTTCAAAGCGGGCAGGCAGGCAACAGTCAATCATATGCAGGGGAAACTAAGCTAAGCTAACCTTCACCCAGACTGATGACTAGGGCGGCTTCACACTGGATCCGTTTTCATTCTAAACGTTCCCCAGATCGAATGCTGGCCTGCATTCACATTGGCCAAGATCCAATCGCACAAGAGAACACATGCATATATACCCCCGATCCTACAGGTGGCGGCATGCACATAGTGTTTCCCCTGTGGACACAGACGTCATCAACTATGCGACAATGTTTGTGCTGGTCGCGCAGAAATATAGGGTTGCGGCTGGAGAGCTATGCTGGGGAGGGGAGGCGATCTATGTAAGTGCACGGTCTTTGGGGAGCCTCGCCCCGAAGCGGGAAGAACGCACTGAGCGCACAGAAGTCAATGCACAGACTTCTGTGTTGTTGACGGACAACGGATGTACGCTTATGAGAAACAACACAAATAAAACCTGGTGAAACACTTGTGTGCATTAGCGCAAGATGAGGATACAGGAAACATTAAGTCTAAATGTCCAGTTTGCTAACCTTCACAACTACTACTACTTTTGTATTTGAAACTTTAAATTTCTCTAAATATTATAAACTTTCACACAGCTTAAGTACAAAAAAATATCATTTATGAAAAGGCAACTATAGTAGCCTATACAGTGAAGTCGGACTTCTCTCTCTCTCTCTCTCTCTCTCTTTCTCTCTCTCTCTCTCTCTCTCTCTCTATAGATATAGATAGATATATATAGATATATATGCGCCCTGTGCTCTCCTTTTTCTCTATGAAGAAAAGTACAAGTACAGTTGACACAAACGCATTCCTCAACGCTGCCTGTCTGTTGTTTAATCTGCGCATCCGCGCATTACGTGCAGATCTCATCCTCTGGGCTGCAAAGCCATAGCTGGTCATGTAGGAAGGTGTGCGATAGGATCGCGCTTGCCATAGTCTCCAAAGTAATAATAATAATAAGAGAAAGTTCACTTTTGGTTATTTAAAAAGAGTCTCCTTATTTTATGTATTAATTTATTAGCCCTACATGGGAGAAACGTTAACTTTAGAGCTTTGGTTAGAATTTAAAAAGACTGTAGAGCAGTTTGTGTGCAGACTCACCTTTTTATTTTTATTTATTTATGATTTGTGGGTCCAGCACTGTGTGTAAAAAAGAACTGTGGGGACGTGCATCTCCTGCCTTTGTTCATATTTAAAATAAAATTATATTTTCCAATGCAAGATCAGTGTGGTTATCTGCTCTATATTGTAATATCAAAAATAGCAGATCAACAAGCTCAATGTGTCGCATTGCACCGCATTTTCAGCTTGTAGCTTGGCTATTTTTGCTACTTTTGTGTGACACTGTATGACAATAGGGCATTCATATATGATGAAAAAGCATTAAAAGTTGCAATATGGGATACAGGGTTTCTTCCTAACAGCAAAGATATGTAGTAGAGATGCGCGGATGGCCTCTCATGGTCATCTGAATCCGCATGTACAAATTAATTATCCACCCGTTATCCAACCGCAATAATTATTTTATCCAATTTAAATATCCGCACCAATCGTTTCTCCCGTATGTCAAAATATTATTATTTTCTGGTATTCCCCGTTAGTTTTAGTAGGCTATTAGTTGTGCGATGCGATCACAAAATGCATTGATATAGCCTTGGGATGGCGGTGCGTCTTTTTTCTTTTTTTCAAACCGGTGCTGCGCTGACAGACTCTGTACGGCATCCAACATGCGGCATCCAACGGTTGGATGCCGCATGTATGTAGGTTGGATTCCAACCTACAGAGCGCACTGCTCTGCTGTATACTGCTTGGTGTGGATATGTTACGGCCATGGTTGAACCCCTGTGGATTGATCTGCGATGTGTTTTTGTTGGCTGTTTTTGTCGAGTTTATATACCGTCACCTATTCCAAATAGCGGGCCACTTCCGTCTAAAGGTACGCTTGCTTTCACATTGCAGCGTACCGTACCCGAAAACGCATGATCCGGATACGAAACTGCCTCCGGAGGTGGTTTCGGGAACGGAACGGTGATCCGTTTCGGGGGACAATACGCAACATTCACACTAGCGCAACACCTGCCAAGCGGTCTGGAGTGCGCACCCGGGACCCGAGTGTGAAACGGCTGTAAGACTAAACACACACACACGGCAAGCAGAAAGAAACAGCGCGACACCGTGCAACGAGGTGCTCGCATTCACAGCAAACCTTAAGGTCGTGGGCTATGGTGATCTTAGGTGAACCCCTGCAGCCGGTCGGCTATACCCCCCTGGCTCTCGTTGACCCCGGATAGCAGCACGCCAGTCACCGTGTTTGGGGGAGAAACAGACAAAAATATATATTAATAACAGGAAAATAGCTCAATAAAACAATAAAAACAAACGATAAAACTCAGATTAAACAAAACAACACAGCAGTGGTGATAACTAAAGAAGTGCAAACGGGAGCGTACTCAAGTTCCCTCAGCCCTATGTTCCCTCAGCCCTATGTTCCCTCAGCCCTATGTTCACTCAGCCCTATGTTCCCTCAGATTGGTAAAATGGGGTAATTTTTTTGCTCCTGTCTGTCATGAGATATTTTTTAGCAAGATACCTAAAAAAGTGATAGACATATTTTTAACATGGGTCATGGAACTGTTTGGAATCCTACAATAGGAGTGTGACAATAGACATGGCTTGTCACAAAAGGTTACATTTTTTATATCTAAAAAATGTGTGGACAGGTTTATACATAAAGGTGCTCTAAGTTATATAGTTTTGCTAAAACAAAATGTTTGTTAAAGGTTAAAGCACTATTTTCTGACAGTAATTGCTAAAGAGTTTGTGTTCAGTAACTGGGGTCTCCCCATCTGTCCAGCTCTTTAATAAACAGAAAATACATTTTCAGGTGGGCTACCAATTTCACCCTACCAGGAGAGAGAACCCATTTATCAGCTTCAATTTTATAATGTTCCGATTCCAATTCGTTTTCTGCTCAAAGTTTATCCTGACCTGTACAGGATACCTGTAAGAGTTCTCTTTCATGATTGGATGACATTGGTTATCTCGACATGAAAATGTATATTCTGTTTGCTAACGTTTGCTAGAGACGGGGAGACACTGAAAGCTCTATCACAGAGGGTACGCTTATTGGTGTGAGGGATGGTGAGGAGACCCTAGTCAGATGACCTCAGGTTCCGCGCTGGGGCGTAATCCTGGAGGAGGTCTGACATGGTACCGTGGGGCTAGCAGGGCATGGAGAGCTTTATAGGTGAGGAGGAGCAGTCTGTACTGTGTAAGTGATGCAGAACTTAACCTAAATATCACCACTTTAGAAAAGTTTGTCATATGCTGAGGAAGAAATAATTAAATTGTCACAAAAAAGCTGAATATCTTCCAAACAAATTTTCACAATAACCGATAATGAATTGGTAAAAAAGTTCTGTGTCTGTGCAGCACAGTCTATTCACAGTGTCTATTGAAATGACAACGAACACAGCCATAAAAGGAAACAATAAGGAAGCCATAAAGGTATCCTTTAGCCTTAGATACACTCAAACTTTCTGTGTAGGAGTGACTGTAATGTCTAGTCATTTATTAAACAGTGCTGATATGATTTACCTAATCTAACAGCCAATAAAGCAAAGTCAATAGACGTTAGTTCTCCTTTCTAGTTCACTGGTGAATTGTACATGAACATCTTTTCTGTTACTGTAGGGGTTGAAGGTATACAGTTAGTTAAAATACCAATAACATTGCTCTGTTTTAGCATTGCCTGAGTTTAGTGTTAACCACTTTCAATGTGGCGTCCCTATTTTGGTCATGTCATTATAGGTGAACATTTTCAAAAATACAACTAGTTTTAATTACATTAAACTAATAACATTAATAGTTGATGGGAATGGGACACTTTCAAGTCAAGTCCCAAGTCATTGGCGTTCAAGTCCCAAATCAAGTCCAAGTCTATTTTTGTCCCCACCTCCCTGTCTGTCAGTCCTTGTCCCTTGTATGACCATATAAGGAGATTCCTGAGGTCATCAGTTATGCCCATATATGGGCATGCCCCCTTTTGTGCCCATATGGAGCAGACTTGTGATTTGTTTGGTTATGGTGTCATAGTGACGTGGCTGTGGTTTGTTTATGTTGTCATAGTGATGTGGCCGTGGTTTGTTTATGGCTGAGTCAGAATGACGTCAGAGCTCCGTCCGCTGGCCTTCCCTCCCATTAGCCAATTTTAATATAGGATATTATAATACATTGTTATCACATGCCGCTACTTATATTAGCGAAGCGGCACAATCGTGATGTAAAGACGGGTCGAGTTAGCCAAACAGGGATGGCGGTGCCCACATAACAAAAACATTGGCGCAAAGTTTGAGGTCGTTCGGTTGGACGGTGCCCGAGGTATGCCCGGGACACACAGACAGACTGACTTTTGGGGTGACACCCCGAGAAGAACTAGGGCAGCCCCCCCTCCTTCAGGGGATCCAACAGGTGACACCAACAGCACATTATGGCAGGGCCATCTGTGATGCTGAGGGAAGATACAGCAGTGCTATAAAACAATAAAAACAAACGATAAAACTCAGATTAAACAAAACAACACAGCAGTGGTGATAACTAAAGAAGTGCAAACGGGAGCGTACTCAAGTTCCCTCAGCCCTATGTTCCCTCAGCCCTATGTTCCCTCAGCCCTATGTTCACTCAGCCCTATGTTCCCTCAGATTGGTAAAATGGGGTAATTTTTTTGCTCCTGTCTGTCATGAGATATTTTTTAGCAAGATACCTAAAAAAGTGATAGACATATTTTTAACATGGGTCATGGAACTGTTTGGAATCCTACAATAGGAGTGTGACAATAGACATGGCTTGTCACAAAAGGTTACATTTTTTATATCTAAAAAATGTGTGGACAGGTTTATACATAAAGGTGCTCTAAGTTATATAGTTTTGCTAAAACAAAATGTTTGTTAAAGGTTAAAGCACTATTTTCTGACAGTAATTGCTAAAGAGTTTGTGTTCAGTAACTGGGGTCTCCCCATCTGTCCAGCTCTTTAATAAACAGAAAATACATTTTCAGGTGGGCTACCAATTTCACCCTACCAGGAGAGAGAACCCATTTATCAGCTTCAATTTTATAATGTTCCGATTCCAATTCGTTTTCTGCTCAAAGTTTATCCTGACCTGTACAGGATACCTGTAAGAGTTCTCTTTCATGATTGGATGACATTGGTTATCTCGACATGAAAATGTATATTCTGTTTGCTAACGTTTGCTAGAGACGGGGAGACACTGAAAGCTCTATCACAGAGGGTACGCTTATTGGTGTGAGGGATGGTGAGGAGACCCTAGTCAGATGACCTCAGGTTCCGCGCTGGGGCGTAATCCTGGAGGAGGTCTGACATGGTACCGTGGGGCTAGCAGGGCATGGAGAGCTTTATAGGTGAGGAGGAGCAGTCTGTACTGTGTAAGTGATGCAGAACTTAACCTAAATATCACCACTTTAGAAAAGTTTGTCATATGCTGAGGAAGAAATAATTAAATTGTCACAAAAAAGCTGAATATCTTCCAAACAAATTTTCACAATAACCGATAATGAATTGGTAAAAAAGTTCTGTGTCTGTGCAGCACAGTCTATTCACAGTGTCTATTGAAATGACAACGAACACAGCCATAAAAGGAAACAATAAGGAAGCCATAAAGGTATCCTTTAGCCTTAGATACACTCAAACTTTCTGTGTAGGAGTGACTGTAATGTCTAGTCATTTATTAAACAGTGCTGATATGATTTACCTAATCTAACAGCCAATAAAGCAAAGTCAATAGACGTTAGTTCTCCTTTCTAGTTCACTGGTGAATTGTACATGAACATCTTTTCTGTTACTGTAGGGGTTGAAGGTATACAGTTAGTTAAAATACCAATAACATTGCTCTGTTTTAGCATTGCCTGAGTTTAGTGTTAACCACTTTCAATGTGGCGTCCCTATTTTGGTCATGTCATTATAGGTGAACATTTTCAAAAATACAACTAGTTTTAATTACATTAAACTAATAACATTAATAGTTGATGGGAATGGGACACTTTCAAGTCAAGTCCCAAGTCATTGGCGTTCAAGTCCCAAATCAAGTCCAAGTCTATTTTTGTCCCCACCTCCCTGTCTGTCAGTCCTTGTCCCTTGTATGACCATATAAGGAGATTCCTGAGGTCATCAGTTATGCCCATATATGGGCATGCCCCCTTTTGTGCCCATATGGAGCAGACTTGTGATTTGTTTGGTTATGGTGTCATAGTGACGTGGCTGTGGTTTGTTTATGTTGTCATAGTGATGTGGCCGTGGTTTGTTTATGGCTGAGTCAGAATGACGTCAGAGCTCCGTCCGCTGGCCTTCCCTCCCATTAGCCAATTTTAATATAGGATATTATAATACATTGTTATCACATGCCGCTACTTATATTAGCGAAGCGGCACAATCGTGATGTAAAGACGGGTCGAGTTAGCCAAACAGGGATGGCGGTGCCCACATAACAAAAACATTGGCGCAAAGTTTGAGGTCGTTCGGTTGGACGGTGCCCGAGGTATGCCCGGGACACACAGACAGACTGACTTTTGGGGTGACACCCCGAGAAGAACTAGGGCAGCCCCCCCTCCTTCAGGGGATCCAACAGGTGACACCAACAGCACATTATGGCAGGGCCATCTGTGATGCTGAGGGAAGATACAGCAGTGCTGAGGGAACATAGGGTTGAGGGAACATAGGGTTGAGGGAACATAGGGTTGAGGGAACACAGGGCTGAGGGAACACAGGGTTGAGGGAAAATAAGCCTGAGGGAACATAGGGTCTAAATTGATATGGGGGAACATAGGGCTGAGGGAATATAGGGCTGAGGGAACATAGGGCCTAATTTGGAAGATTTTTTTTTGTTAGGGATTGAGGGAACATAGGGTTGAGGGAACATAGGGCTGAGGGAACATAGGCATGAACCCGTGCAAACAACAACAGTTAGTACACTATACAAACATCATATAAATAAATAAACAAAAAGTTTGTTTAAAGTTAGTTTGTATACCTTAGATTGTCATTGTTCTTTCCCATTATCCCCCTCAGCACATGTACTTGTCACGTCGGGACCAATCTGGGAACCCATCGCCAACTGAACATGAAAAACAGCGCCCTCTGCTGTTTGTTCTATGTCTGTTGGCTCTGGGCGGACGAAAACGTAGAGCCAGAGCGCAAGGAAACCGGTGTTTTGTGTATGCCTTCAGCGCATCACTTCCGGTTGGTGCGACTATGTTTTCATTCCCACTAACAATATTTCTACACGGAACACTAACACCACTTCTCCCAGAGAACATGGATCGTTTTGGTTATAAGCCCACTTGTTTCTATGATGAAAGAGTAAGTTAAAATGTGAATATCTTTCCGTGGTTTTGTCTGCTCCGCGGACGCTATTGTTAAATTAGTTTCGGTTTGTTTCGAGGGGGGAAGGATCGACGGACACGTGAATCCCGGCCACTACATTTGATTGGGTAAAGCGCGGCCCGCTTCCTGATCTGAAGGCACGCCCATGCGCACATGTTATGACGAACCTCACCGACAGATTCCAACGCAGTGCAGAATCTGTTCTTGAGAGATTACGTCGGGACTAGAGTACCATCACTTCAACCTGGGCAGGAAAACAACAAACAAGACCCCGGCCGCAAGACCTGCAGCCCTCAACCACCAAGCAGACTGTTGTTTGGTGGACTGCAGGGCCTTTAAATACTCAACCTGATTGGCAATGAGGAAGTGCCAATGCAGCAGTCCTGCGGTGGCCCCTGAGGCTCAATGCTGACTGGCTACAGATAGATGGATGGATGGATGGATGGATGGATGGATGGGTGGGTGGGTAGGTAGGTAGGTAGGTAGGTAGGTAGGTAGGTAGATAGATAGATACAGGGTGGAACGCCTGGTGGCGGAATGCTCAACGGCTTCATTATGTGGCTTCATAGCTACCAGCACAAAGGACCAACCAAGTCAGTCTCCCTTGCATCGGGGGATGATGAATCTGCAGTTGGTGCTCATCTGCCCCACTAGCTCCTCATTGAGGGAGTGGGAGGGACTTATCAGGACAGCCTTCAGAAATGCAGCAGACTCACAGTTTGAGATCAAGTGAGAGTTCTGAGTAAAAGACACACAAGACACATCAATAGAGGCAAAGGTCAATGGTCTCTCTCAACTCTTGTCTCTTCAAAGTACAAAACAGAATCAATATAATGGTACTATCTTACAATAAATGCAAGGATTCTTTCTACGTTACAGAGGTACGTACATATGTACGTAGTACGTACGTCTGAAATCCACGTATCTCAAGAATCGTTCGACCGACTGACTTCAAATTCGCCACACGCAGACAACCCGATGGAGTGCAGTGCTGCAGTGTCAGGTCGGTCGGACAAGCGGTTGTCCAAAAAAGGCTATGGCCGTGGTCCAAATGAGCCAATTGATTGCCATGGCAACCCCAGTCTATATATGTATATATATATATATATATATATATATATATATATATATATATATATATATATATATATATATATATATACACACACACACACACACACACACACACACACACACACACACACACACACACACACACACACACACACACACACACACACACACACACACACACACACACACACATACATACGGTAAACGGTACATACAAATGTATTCATTCATAATATCGTTTATATAAGTTATAAACACACTTTATATTTAGAATGTCACTGTTGGGTGGAAACCTTGTATGTTACTTTTCAGGAAATGTTAAAAAAATAACCTGTGTTCCAATGGATCCAATGTATTTGCATCCATTAGATCCATATTTAGTCACAAGCTCTTTGTTAATACTTTTCATTTGTTCAATATTCATGGATGGATGGATGGACGGATGGATGGAGGAAGTGGAATAAAGGGAAGAGGGGAGCAGATGACAGATGACAACGAATGAATGGATGTGAGACGCCATCCATCATGAGCCCCTCATCCCACTCGTCTGTCTGCCACCCACAAAATGAAAGTTTAACAAGCTAATCCTTGCATTATAAAATAGCCCTGTTATTAATAAATAAATAAATAAAAATACTGTGTTTCTAATATAGTAGAATGCAAAATATAAAAGGTTTTCACAAGCTGTTTCTCAGCTGATTCAATTATAACATGTCTGGCGTAATAACACTATAATATAACATTTAATGTATGTTGAAAGAGAGTGGAGATTGATTTCACTGACTTGTTTCTTCAAAGTACAAAACAGAATGAATAGAACATACCAAGCCATGTTGCTGTCTGCTTCCTTAGACCACAAGGTGTCGGGTTAGTCCAGTTTATAGCACAGGATAGAAAACAGGCTAGGCCAGAATATACCTCTCTAGTTCAGATTATGTGTGATTTGTGTTTTTCTTTTCTTTTCTTTTGTTATCCCTTCATAATTAATAGTATATCTAATGCCTGACAGCAAGCCCCTGGTTCAATGCCCAGGGAGCCGGACCATTATTTGCATACTCTCTCAGTGTTTTATGTCTCTCTACAATGTTTCTTGTCAATAGAAAAAATCCATTGACTGGATCTGTAGAGGGCCCAGCGGAGTAACTAAATAATGTTTTCTTTCCGGTGAAATATTAAACATTTTGGCCAAAAAGTGTATTATAGACGTAAGTGGGGGGCTCAGAGTGTTCCCACTTACTGTAGTAGAGTTCGCTTTCAACTCCATAAAACCATCTTTGTTTTGGTGAGTAGCGAAAGTGTATTTTTTATTTTTTACTTCAGACGAGAGGCTATGCAGCCTGTGTTGTGTTGGCGCAAAGGCTTGAAAGTCCCATAGCCTTAAGGAGAACTCCTCATAGGCTATGGACCAGAGCTATCCTTTAACCACAGTTTTGCGCTAGGACAGAAAAACCTATCACTGTACTATCCATCTCTCAATCCAAACGGTGATAGCTGTGTTGTTTGCACCTATGAGGCAATGGCGGACTCGGCCACGCTCCCAAATACCCGTATGTGTGTCTCAAGGAATAGGACCCCAAGCCAAGAGCAGCTATAAAAACAAAGGGTTTTATTTAACTAGGGACGATCCCCCTTGCGCGACCAGTTAGTGCGCATACCACATGGGCGTAAGCTCAAAAGTCCCCAGTAGACCATTTGCTGCATTTCACTCGCCTACTCTCTCCGTGTTTCCTGTCTCTATACTGTTCCTGTCAAATCAGAACCCCCCCCCAAAAAAAAAACTGTAAAAAATCAAAGGACAAAACAGGGAAACAGGTACAAGATCAAGTAAACAAAAGGCTTAAACTTAGAGCCAAACAGGTAGCTACTCACTCTAACTTGGTTTTATGAACTGGCAGGGGAACACTGAACACAGTGTTATACACAAGGATAAGACACATGAACATGATGAAGAATTAAAGCATGATTGGCTGGAGCCAACAGTATACAGGTGCACAACATTTACATTTCATAGACAAGACAGGTAACGTTTACAAAGGACAACAAGAAACACAAGAACGTTAATTTCTTCAAAATAACTGTAAAGTAAAATCTACAACAAGGAAACCAAAAAACAATCAAATGTCACAACAAATGTTTTCGAAAAGTTCAGCAGAGCTTTCAAATGTTTTTTTTTGTTTAGTTTTTTATACATTTCACAATAGGGGAGCCACAGACAAAGGCTATACTGCTACATTACTGTATTTGCTGGTCCATGGAAAGGTTTGGGAACCAGGGAATGGGAGAGGCAGGGCTAACTCTGCCGACTCACAAGAGGACCTGCAGCAGGTCAGGTAAAAGTAAAAACAGGGGTTCTCAAAGTCTGACTATCAGGGGTCCTTGAGGGGTTTCCAGGGGGTCTCCTGCAAAAAAGATTATACTTTGGCTATTCAAAAATATCAACGTGTCACAATGTGAGTATGTGACGTATACAAAATTAAATAAAACACAATTGGAATATTTTGAAATATTTGACACAAATATTCTCTTGAGTGGGTCCCTTGCACAACATCTTTTCAGATGGGGGTCCATGGCCAAATAAATATCAATTTGGGGGTCTTTGGCATGAAAATGTTTGAGAACCACTGGGTTAAGGTCATTAGCCGTAGACAGTGGGGTCTGTACTTACAGTAGGTGAGCTATAATCCTATTGCTCTTCTCCCTGTTGCATTGAGGCTGGGTCCATGCTTTGGGCCAGTGAGAAAAGCTGGCACCAGGGCTCTGTTTGTATTGACAGTTGACTCTGTTTATGCTGAGACAGTGTTGTTGTCACTTGGTGACTGAGTTTATTATTTTCAGTTTACATTCGGCTGTGGGCCGAGAGAGCCTTTGTATGGAACTTGGCAATAAAGCTACTGTTCACTGAGCTGTCCTTGTCTCGTGTTCCCTCATTCACTCTGGGTTTGTGATGAGTTGCTCATTATCCTTTATAGCCAATACGGTTACAAAATATTTTTGATTTCAATATGGGCTCTGCGCCCTTGTGGCCACTGTTCAGGAGGGCTTTAAGGCCACTTGCAAGAGGCTGGATAATCCGTTTTGCCACAGAAGAAAAGTGAAGACACAACAAACTTAGTATTTGACCTTAAAAGCTTGGAGGAACAAAACGTGACACCACATACAGTACAGTAGGCACAGAAATTCAACATAAAATAAAGTTATCCAGTGTTTAGGCCTTGTTCAACAGTTCAACAGGGAACCGGATGGAAATGGTTCAGAAATCTGGTGGTATGGCTCTTGATGCAGCGGTAGAGTTTGCCTGGCCGTTGCTGTAGAGGTATGAACAGTTTTTGGCTGGAGTGGTGGTGAGTGTCCTTGATGATACACTGGGCTTTTACTACACACTGTTCTCGTATAATTTCTGGAGGGAGGGAAGCTCAACTCCCACGATGTGCTACCCTCTGTAGCAGGGTGGTGAGGATGACGTCCTGACCTTCTGATGCGGAGGACGGGCCGTCTCCCCATTGGCTTAAACGGGGAAGTGTCCCCATTGGCTTAAAGGAGTGAAGGACAGCCAGGACAGCCAATGATGAATAGGTGTCGAATAGGTGTCGTGGATAATGATGTGTCTGTCTCTTTGTAGAGCAGCGCTTGCAGCAGCTGCTAAAAAGTCAGATAACAGGACAACAACATCAAATGTACATAAGGTGCATGCTAAAAAAAGAAAGAAGGAAAAATTAATGAACCATAAGGTTGGCAGCTGCATGGGAATGGCTTGAAGTGTCAGTTCTCACCACCTATATACATAATGCAGTAGAAATAGTTACACATCAAACAAATTCACAAATACAAGATAGGCTACATTAAATCAGAGGCCTTAGTTTAAAAATATTTTCATAGATTTCAGAGATAAAATAGCAAGTATTTAAGATCCAACAGTGAAACCTGCACTGAAACCCAGCAATCACTGAAGGCTACCATCAAAACAATATTTTTTTCTTTGTGTTCTAACAGGAAATGCATTTCCATGTCAAATTCTACTACAAGTTTTAATTTGATGTGTGTCAAATGGTAAACATCTCAGTAATTAATTTCAAATATTGAAAACAATGCTCATTTGTGGGCAAGTGAACAGGCCTTTTAAAACATTAAGACATTAAAGAAATGAACTTAAGCAGAACAGTACAGTACAACATGAACACTTGTTTGAAAATATTTTTCAACAGTCATTTGCGGGTTTGATACTTTCACTTACATTTCACTAGTCTACAGGTAGATTACTCTAGATTAGAGTGTGCAGGAATTCTACTTTTCCTTTCGACATGATCTTTGCAGTATTTCATTCTCTGCAAATGGTGTTCTTCTTGTTGCATTGTACGTATCCATCCTATACTCTAAGAATCATCCAATCAGTGTCTTACAACACTGACCATGTGATTGCAACCTTCATGGTTCAATTCCTGGCTTGGATAAGCCTGTTTTGCATGTCATTTACTTGTCTTTACCCTAGCTTTCCTGTCACTCTCCCACACCTATAGATCAACAGGTGCGTCAGAAAAGACCATGGGCCGACTATAGTAGAACAAAGGACACCTATGTGTAAAAAGTTTGGTGAAAATATATTCTTAAAGGATATATATATATATATGAATTACATAAGATTTATACAATGTTTTGGTCAGTTTTTATTTTTTACATCTAAACTTGCACAGAAAACCCCCTTGTCTCAAACAAGGATTCACAACATTTTCTCATTTTTTTTGTTAAAAGCATAAAAAAACGAACCATGTGTGTTGATAACATAGGTGTAAGAATGTACAATGTGTATATCAACTTTTTTTTGTATGTGTCTTTTTGTAAAGGTTTTTGCCCTTTAAAGTTCTGTCCAAGATCAATGTCAATTCCGTCAGATTTCTACCTAACATGATTTAATCAGGTATAAACAGGTTTAGCAAAGGTCCCCTGTCTCACCTCCTGGTTTTAAAAAACGACTGTGCTGTGGAATGAAAAAATACATTTTGTCAACTCCGTCAGACTCCGTCAGACGTCAACTCCGACAGATATGCCATTTTATGGAGTTGACATCTAAAAATAAACTGTGGGAGGTTGGCTCATTACATGGTTTAATAGTCAACACTTTGACCTTTTAAAATATATTTTCCCGGCATAATTGAAGAATATATTAAAAAAATAAATCAAAATAAAGGTTTTGTCCCAATTCTTAATTGGATGTGTAATATACACGCACGCACGCACGCACACACACACACACACACACACACACACACACACACACACACACACACACACACACACACACACACACACACACACACACACACACACACACACACACACACACACACACACACACACACACACACACACACACACACACACATATTAGGAACCAATAACTAATCGTTTCATATTTGAAATGGCCCATAAGACAAAATTGTTATGCAGGGAGGAACACATTTGTTTTCAGCATTTCCTTTTGAAGACATACATATAGCAATCTTAGCCCATTGCTATTTGCATAGATTTACCTGAGAATAAAAAAGGCCTTCGAGACATTGTATTATTATTGTATTATAAAAACACCTCTCTGTCACGCATGCAGCCTACAGGCATGCACTAGTAAACCCCTCATGACAGCACTAACAAAGCTACCTGAGATCACAAACAAACAATGCATATGTTAAAGCTTTCAACCTACAGTAACGTTTCAATCCACATCTATCAGGACAAAATCATGCAGTGTAGGCTACTGTGTTCCTACCCTGTACAATGTGGTCCTGCTAGTCGTCACATTATGATTCTGTTTGATTTCTGAGTTCGTCATAATGTTTCTCTGCCCAGAGAAGGCGAATGATACGTATGTCTGCCCGGTATCCAATGTCAGGTGCCCAGCAGTACTCAGGAGAGAGCACCTTGCTGGGTTTGTGCAACCACAGGTACTTGTTGAGATGACTCTCATCGTGCCACCGAGCTTCCACATTGTTATTTTTGTCTTCCACGATGCCCTGGTAGCAGGCATCAGCAATGGACTTCACGTTCTGCCACGAGCCCCCAAACACAGCAGCATGGTAATAGAAATCTCCATCTCCAATTCCCATGTAGGCCCTGGACTTGGGGTTATAGTCATAGGTGTACAGGCTCTTTGGAAGGCGGTAGTAGTAAGCATGGAGCAAAGCCACAGAATCCCCCAACGCCTCTGAACCAAATCTTCCTGCAAACACCTGGTCCACATCAAAGCAGAAGACGTGGGTACAATGGTGACGAATGTCCGACTCAATGATATCTGATATTGTCTTCATGCGCATCATGGAGATGTCTTGCCACCGAGAATGCTTGGCCACCTTGATAATCCTCAGGTTTCGCTCCGGAGAAAGCTTGATGTCTGGTACCTTCTCAGGTGTATCCGTAAATACATAATATGTTACAGGTAAGCCGATCATGAAATGACGTTCTGAGGAGTTAAGGAAGGACCCAAGGTAGGCATCCAGATACCTTGGAAAGAAATGGAGGCAAATCGTTATAAGTGTAACAAATTACAAAGTGCCATAGAAATAAATCATTGAACAAATGCACCTAGGGGTGCAAACCCTGCCCGCACCAATATCTCTTGTTATGTCTCTCAATTACTTTGACCGTTGAACTTTTCGACCCAAACTCCAATCATCTCTTTGGGACAGCCTATTGATCATTTGCACAAAGTTTCTTGAAAGTTCATGCATCCTTTCTCAGTTTTGACTTTGACCTTGATTGTGATCATAACATTTGACCTTTTTGACCCAAAAGTAAATCATCTCCTTGTGGGAAGCCTACTGATCATTCACATAAAGTTTCATGAAAATCCACCCACCCACTCTCAATTTTGACCTTGATTGAGCTTTTAATTATTAACATTATTTATATGGTAGGCTACTGTTTCAAACAGAATTACAAAGTGCTTTGCAGTTAAGCAAAACAGATAAAATAACACCACTCTAAACCTAAAACAATAAATACTAATGACATAATATTCAGAAAATTATAATTCAGCGATAGACACAATCAGAGCACCAGTTAATTAAACGTTACTCTCTCAGAAAGCCCATAGTATCAGTATCATGCCATTAGGGGGCGCTGCAGTATGATTTTTCTTTTTAACAGTAGATTTCTCTTGCTTGTGTTCATGGTGAGAGTACATTTATTTTCTCATATATAGAGGCATTAGATCTTACATGGGTTGATACTTTGGCAAATATTTATCCATTTTCTATAAATACATATTATTCATATTCTTTAAAATTCTACTACTGCATTTTATGTACACATCTGCACCTACTGTATGTTCTATGTTAATGTTTCTACTGCCACACCTTATTTACACATCTGCATTTGCTGCTACACTGTTACCTTAGGTACAGTATGAGAAGTTAAATGCAGCTTTTTTATAATGTAGGCCTACAGCGGTACAAAATATACATTATCACCTACATATGATTTACTATACTGTATGTACATGCTGCTCCTTTTTATAACTGCCTCATACAATTGCCATTCTCACAAATATCTGGAATATCTGACTGCCTTCATATGCTGTTGGCACCTTAAGTATTATGAACAATAACATTGGTCATCACTGCAATGTTTTCTTCATTTGAATAGTTATGGTAAATTGTGGCCTTGCAGTTGTAAATATCAATCTAATTTGTGCTTTCATATGGCATGTGTCCTCTGTCCAAGTGTTTAACCCTATATGCTTCGTTGACCGGAGTTCCCCCCAGGAGTCTATACTAGGCCCCCTCCTTTTTTACTTCTACACCAAATATTTTCACCAAAAAAAGCCGATCTACAAGCTCGCGCACATTGTTGTGAGGCATTGGGGACTTGTAGATCTGCTATTTTTGTTAAATGTCCGCCCCAGAATAGGGACGCTTACTGTAAGTGTTCATGTGTGTAACAACAAACCTGCCCACAGCAAAGACAGTGAGTGCCACAGCGGAATTATTCTTAGTGTGCATCATGTCATAATAATACGGGTTGAACATTCCCTCCCAGATGACAGCCGCTCTCCAGTATGTGCATGTCTGAACATCGTCTCTGGACCTGATGTGGGAGACAACTGTTGTAAGTTTCAAAGCAAAAGATAGATATGGAACAACTGTAGAAAATGAATGAATGAATGAATACATATTTATTTATTGTTCTTTAAAAATAAAAGGCAAGCCTTTTGCACACCTACAAAATGAACAGGTGCATCGGAGAAGATCGCATGTGAAACTGAAGATGAGACTTGGATTGCAAAAAGGGGGTTGTAGTGTACCATTCTATGGTCTTGGGGGACTCAATAGTTTTTAATTAACAGGTAGTTCTCCTAATAATGAAGATACTAGTCTGATATTACCCCCTGATCTGCTAAATCCTGAGTGTCAATTTAACCACTTGCAAACATTTGGCAAAACTAGGTGAACAGGATTCAGCTAAATGATCAGATACTTAAGCTGTGACCTTGTAGATTGAAGAGATTTGGTATAGAGAGACAAAATAAGGGTGCCAATAACAGATCCCTGGGGGACCCCGGTTAACAAAGTATATGGATTAAGTGGTCAACTCTCTACAGTCTCTTGGTTCATTTAACACTTGGGATTTTATTGTGCAGTCAAAGTCACTAAAGGTGAATTTAGGAAATGTGATTGCGCACACAAAAACTCTACACAGCTTAGCATCTTTTCCATTACAGAGTATAACAGGACTGGTCAGACCTATTTACAGACCTATAAGTTATTTACCATTATTTGTTTTTAATAATGTTATATAGTGTATATTTTTGCGCCTTGTTAACTACTTTTAACCTGGCATCCCTATTTTGGGATATAGTTATAGGGCTTAAGTAGGCAAGTAGCTACAAGACAGATAGAATGAGAGTATTGAAAGCCTTGAAGTTAGTTCACTCCTTTGACCAAATTGTGTTTGATGTTTTCCTTTCTGCTGCTCGTATTACTCTGCAATGTCAACATTACAATCTATTGTGATTAAGTAAACATGCACGGTACAGCATTATCAGGCCAGAATTTACCGTTCAACTTCATGTTTATGCCATAATGGCATGGTAATCCACAGGTTTTGTAGCAATTTGTAGCAATTGTTGAAATATTAGGCCTTAAATGTCAAATGTTCAAGCATTTTCAAATCATGTATACTTTACCTTATTTCAGACCATTTTCCGAAGCATACATTTATTCTATATTTTGGGGAAAAAATACAATTTAACATTGAGGTGCCCAGACTTCTCAGGTGCCCGCACTCTTCCGGTTACCATCCTAAACTATTAATTTCCTTTCTATGCCAGGACCTGTTCATGACTGTTAAAGACTCTCCCGTTCAAACAGGCTTTTATATACAGTAGCTGTTGGGATTACAGCTCTTTGTGCTGTGACATGTCCTCTGGCTACTGTGATGTCCAGTGTTTTACATTTTTATCTCATTGGATGATTGGTTTATTGCCGATATTGTTTTATTCAGTCTTTTGATTTTATCATTGACATCTGCTTTTAAACTTGTGAAGCACTTTGTGACTTTGTGTCTGTGAAAGGTGCTCTACAAATACAATTTACTTACAAACTTACTTACTATTCATAAATTGGCCAGAGAAGAAAAAGAGGTGGCTGGCAAGCCTTTGTACCCAAATAAAAATGTAATGACAAACGTTTTTCATTCAGCTCAGAGTTACCACTATTGACATTAAACAATGCAGAGGCTCGATAACCTGGCATAGTTTTCCATTGAGTGTGACTGGCTAAACAGGGGTGTGGAGTGTGTGTAATGAAATATGATAAGCACAAGGCATTACAGTAACATTAGGTGAGCCCCTTTTTTCCCCACATCAGAATCTAATGATTAGTCAAACTGGTTGCAAAACTGGTACAACCAGTCTGATATTTTGGCAGATGTTTGCCTACAATGACATTGGAACATTTTGGAAAAGTTTCCACCTACAGTGGTGTGCCGAAAAAATCTGATCTAAAGCTACACATCTGTGAGCATGTAGATCAGCTAATTTTGAAAAATACGAATAAATAATGCTAACAATTTTGAGAAATCATTAGTGAAAAGGTTCACCTAAAAGTGGTTAAAAGCTGAAATCGAACATAACAAGACGCTATAATAGGCTATTATGATCATATTTGTACAGAAACTGTATTATCATTATTATCTTGTATCTTGCGAAACATGCCACACCAGCATTTCACTGCTTGTACCTGTATGAGTGGGTGGACAGGGGGTGGATTTGGGGTAAGTCCCTGCGACTTACTAGTGTCATGTCCAGGGGGTGTACTTGTGTCATGTTTGTAATCCGCCTCATGCTATAGAAACAGGAGATGGGCTCCTGACCTATGTGCCACATGGCTTGGTTGGTTCCCAAGGCTACTTACTTAGGTATGTATAAAATCCTTTTGAATCTTGATTCTAAACATCTTACCAAACATCTTACCAAAGATCAAGGCTGTCATCTTGTCCAGGGGTCATATGTCCAGGGGTCAGTTGACATTTATCCATAGGAATTAACCCTACAATATAGCTGAGAGAAAAGATAAACCTTTAATATTGATCCCCATGGTGAAATTCAGGTGTCATATAGCAGCACCACTGTAGGTACAGTATGAAAAACAAGGACAGATGATACAGATATAAGGAACTACCAAATATTGGTTTTGGAGTGAGTGACAAACTACAGCAGAGGCATAACTGTAGAGGAATGAAAGTAAATTGGACTGGTATTCACCTGACAGATGATATTCGTGACAGATAAGCTATGCAGAGGAGCACAAATATGGTGAAACAGAGACAACAGCTCGTAACACATTTCAACAGCTTGTAAATGGTACATCTGTAAGACAGACCAAACAGTCAATTAAAAAAGGAACATCAACCCGTCATCATATATAATTATGTATGTATGTATGTACGTATAAATGCATGTATGTATGTATGTATGTATGTATGTACATGCGTGCGTGCGTGCGTGCGTGCGTGCGTGCGTGTGTGTGTGTGTGTATATATATATATATATATATATATATATATATATATATATATATATATATATATATATATATATATATATATATATATATATATATATATGTATGTATATATATATATGTATATATAATATATGTATATATATATGTGTGTGTAGAGGCTATTATCGTCACAATACGATATTATCGTCAATATCAATATTGAGGTGTTTGGTAAAAAAAATAAAATACATTTGATTATCTCCCAGCCGTAACACACTATATAAATTATAGAAATATAAGAAATTAATTGCTTCTAAAGGTGAGAGACATACAGTAGCTTACCTCATCATGACAGAAGGATCTCTGAAATACAATGCCGGAGGCCTCTTGAATGTATTGGAGTGTTCATAACACCTTAAGAACAAGCTGAGCAAGATGCTTGCACTTTACACCCACAGAAATAAGCCTGCCAGGATACAAATCCACAAACAATGAGGGTTTGATTGATTTATCAGAGCTATGATGGCTGTGTTCCACCACACCACGATCCTGACTAGGCTACTCTCTACAGCAGTGGTTCTCAACCTGTGGGTCGGGACCCCCAGGGCCAGGGGGGTC
Organism: Gymnoscopelus braueri; assembly: GCF_963280865.1. NCBI lineage: Eukaryota > Metazoa > Chordata > Actinopteri > Myctophiformes > Myctophidae > Gymnoscopelus > Gymnoscopelus braueri. The sequence goes on along the minus strand of NC_137612.1, from coordinate 37,772,054 downwards.
CCCACATGAATTTGGGGGGTCCCCAGATGACAGTGAAGTGACAATTTAAGGACGTTTAAGACCTTTTTAATACCTCAAAAAGAAAGAAAATAAAAAAGACCATTTCTGCATCAAAAGTAATCAACAAACTATACTATAAAAACTGGTCAGACAAAATAGCAGATCTACAAGCTCACAACGCCTCAGAAAGCGAGGCGTTGTAAGCTTGTAGATCTGCTATTTTCACAATAAATATCTATGGAACCGAAAATGGGAAAAATAATGTAATGCCTCAACTCTTACATTCCAAGTGCTTGTCAGAGTGGGGGGTCCCCAGTTCAAATATAATTATTTAGGGTGGTCACGGCCTGAAAAGGTTGTGAACCACTGCTCTACAGTTTCAAAGCCCTGTCTATAATCTTATCAATTATAGGACAATGGAGTTGCTTGCCGAAAAGAAAAGAAAATCCTTATTTAGCCGCAGCAGAAAGGCTGTCCTGTAGCCTACCTGTAGTTCTTAATTGTCACTATAGTGCCATAGTCTTTGTCACATCTGTGACAAACATATGTAACAATATGTTTATGCGGAAATGTATGCTGCATTGCTGTCTACAGTAATTTTGAGGTATTTGTACATACTTGAGTAATTCCAACTTCCAAAACCTTTACTCTACTCCACTACATCTTGGATCCAAATATTGTAGCCTACTTTTACTCAACTACATTTATTTGAAAACTTTAGCTACTAGTTAATTTGTAGACTTTAATTATTATTACAAAACATGCATTAACCACTTCAGCCATGGGCTATACATTTCGGCCATTTGAAAATAAGCTCACAATGCCTCTTTTGAAAACTTGAAATGGGACATTCTGCATAATGAGCACTTTTACTTTTGGTACTTTAAGTAGGCTACATGTTGATGCCAATACTTTTGTACTTTTTCTACTGAAGTACATTTTGAATACGGGACTTACTCGTAACAGAGTCTATATACATTGCAGTATTGATACTTTTACTTATAAGTTAAACGTGTGAGTAGGCTACTTCTTCCATCACTGGCTGTCTAGCCTATGTAACGGGATTGAGTGGGAGATGAAAGATAAGACTACAGACAACCACGTGGACATTCACTGTAACTAAGTTATAACAACATTATTTATTACTCTACATTTAAGATGACGGCATTGGCGGAGTTCATTATGACTCACCTGCGGATTGTTGATTAAAACAAAAAATGGTAAAAGTAATCCATGTCAATGTCACCTTATTATGTAGGCTTTTTAGATACAGAAGAGTTAACACGTTTCTTTAAAGTTATGAGCAACGACAACTACAGAGATACCTGTCCGTCCACAATGTGGGCTATAAATGAGGTGCGGCTGTAGTGTTCTTAGGTTGCAAATCCATCGGGGTGTGGTGCGCAGACTCCCTTAGGGCAGGCTATACCTATTACCTATACAACAAGGTGAGTGGTAGCACGCATGCTCTCTCTGCTGTTACACATCTGCCATATGCACAGTGGTGGAAAAAGTATTCTCATTTTTTTTAAAGTATCAATACTGCAAAGTAGAAATACTCTGTTACAAGTAAAAGTCTGGTAATCAAGATTTACTAGAGTAAAAGAAAAGTACAAAAGTATTGCTATCAAAATGTACTTAAAGTACCAAAAGTAGAAAGTACTCATTATGCAGAATGTCCCATTTCACAAGTTTTCAAATGTATACAAATCTTTTGAAAATAGCAGATCTACAAGCTCACAATGTGTAGTGGTTATGTATGTTTTGTAATAATAATACAAATCTACAAAGTGACTAGTAACTCGTTTAGTAGAAGTAGAGTAGAAGTAAAAGTACTGAAAATTGGAAATACTCAAGTAAAGTAAAAATACCTAAGTACAGTACTTGAGTAACTGTACTTAGTTACTTTACACCTCTGGCTATAGCCTATACTACTATTGCAGTTCTGACTTCAAGTTCTATGACTAATTGCTTCCTGGGAAAGCAACTAAGCCGATGGGAAGTTCATATACTGTACCACGGACATACAGTACTGTAATTAATACATTTCAGTGAAGTCAGTCCTATTATTAATTTATGTGGGTTGCATTGAAGATTAAGGCCCAATACTGATTTCTAAAGAATAGCCTGATTAAAAGTGCCATGTGAATTGAATGTAATTTATAGGCTATTTTTATTTTAAGTCACTTGTTACATTTGCTCTTCACATCCATGCATATGGTTTCTCTACTTTTTGGAGTGTCAACATTTTCTAACCAAAAGGGCAGTGATGATGCGACAATACTTTATGATTATTCACTTAAAATAATAGCCTATAAGCTGCAAGGGTGGACTGTAAAGAAAAATCTGCCTGAGAATTTCAATTACAGTGGCCCTCTCATATTTGAAGTGAAAGCACATAACCATCTGAGTCTCTCAAATATTTGCTAACTAAATGGCTCCAGCATGATAGTCATGGGACATGACCCCTATGGCCTGTTTTTAAAAAACATACTTTTAGAATATGTTTTTACATTATAATGAAAAATATCTATATATATTCTTCTTTAAAAACAAAAAGGAAAAAAAGAGTGCCACGAACACGTGTGTCCATGTACGGACATGTTGATGACCCCTGGTTCAGAAGTAGCTATTTGCTACCAAGGCAAAGGAGGGCAGAACTATAGGTTACTTACGTAACCCCGGTTTTATAAATTGCGAACGAACTGTTCACATATGGGAATCAGCGCCCTCTGGCGATGATACAGAAGCTTCACATTCACTCCCTCGGGCCAATTCCTATTGGTCCGGTGCGCCGTCAATCGCTTCCCGGAAGTAACTACCCCAAAGGGTATAATAGTACCGGAAAGCGGATGTCGTTCTCTTTCACGTTTTTGTCGTGTAATTTGTATTTTGCATTTATCACTGCATTCCTGTTTATGACAGAAAGCCAAGGGAGTGCACTTATATGAACTGTTTTTTAAAAATTATCTACTGGTATTTTACTAATTTGTAATAATGTAATAATGTAATGGACCAGAGTCCCCTAATCAAAGAGGGGTATAGGGATTAATGTGATGTATAAACAACTGTGATGAGGCCTATGAACTAGCCTGTTTTTAGACGGACCAATTTCTGTGTTGCACCCCGGTCCCCCTATTTAAATGTCCCCAAATGTTTGCATTTTCATACACACTGAAGAAGGCTTGACGCCGAAACGCATCCGTGTGTGCTGTGTTGTCCGTGCTGCATATGAATTAAAAGTACCAGAAGGACTTCGGAGTGCTGGCTATTGCTATATTTACTGTCGTTCTCTTTCACACCAGCTTCCTTCTGCCGAGCAAAGAGAAGGGTGTTATTGTGAACAGTTCGTTCGCAATTTATAAAACGGGGGTTACGTAAGAAACCTATAGTTTTATTACATTGCTCTCTCACTGTTCACATATGGGAGACATAAACCCCCTGAATGTATCCGCAAAATCGAGATACCCACAACCTGTACCAGGGCCCCGCCCCCCAGGGGGCGTGGCCCTCTGCACCCAGGCGCCATCAGACCCACCGGGTCTGAGGCAAGGATCAGGAAATATAGTAGGGCCCTGACAGACCATAGTCTGCTCTAAGAACTAAAGGACAGGCATAGCGAAAGTCGAAGAGACTACCGACTCGCCGCCGTGTAGACGTCCTGAAGACACACCTCTGCAGAGGGCCCAGGACGTCAACACACCCCTAGTAGGCACAAGGGCATGAACAGACCCTAAGTCTGTACCATGCATCTACCCACCGTCAGGTGGAAGCCGCGCCCAGGACTGCGTGCGCCATGGAGGACGGCACCACGTCCAGGCTATAGAGAGCAGCGAAAGTCGAGGGAGACGACTAACTTGCTGCCGTGCAGGCGTCCTGAGAACCAAACCTCTGCAGAGGGCCCAGGACGTCGAAACAACAACTAGCTGGGTTGGTTCTGGGCCGCAGTCCTCCGGACATACACCCGCAGGGCTTTCACTGGACAGAGACAGTGCAGCCTCCGATCCTCCTCCGAGCAAACGGAGGCGGGTGAAAAGCCACCAGCTCAGTAGGCTTAACCATCGCAAGGTGGTCTCGGGGACAAACGGCGGGTTGGGTTTGAAGACAACCCCACTGTCACCTCCAGCGAACCTCATGCACTCTGGACTCACCGAGAGGGCACGAATAATGCTCACCCGTTCCGCTGTCGTCAGCGCAACCAGGAGCACCGTCTTGAACGTGAGGAACTTTGGTTCCACAGTCTCCAACGGCTCAAAAGGAGGACGAGAGAGTGAGTCGAGCACCAGGACCAAGTCCCACGCGGGGAAAAGGGACCTTGAGACAGGACGTGCACGCAGCTATCCATGATAGGACGTAGCCCCCCCCCCTTTCTTCTTGACCAGGAAGTATCTCGAGTAGAAAACGAGCCGGTTTCTCCCGGTGACACTTCCCTTACGGCGTTCTTGCGTAATAGGGAGGCAGCCTCCTATCGCAACGTCGCCGCCGCTTGACCACTCGCGTGTAACAACAGAGCTCTGTTGGACATGGGTGGTCTGGTGGAAAAGCAGTATGTATCGCCACCTGACTAGTGGTGGGAAAACAGTTCATTTCAGTGAACGAACGATTTCGTTTACGGCAACGATTTCGTTCAGACGATTCGTTCAAACGATTCGTTCAAATGATTCGTTCAAAAGATTCGTTCATGTTCAGTAGCGCTTCCGGTCCCGGTGGGGCTTAGGGGCTACTATGTGCATGCAACTGTGTGCATCTGATCCCACTGACATGACTGCACAGTGCACAGTCGCAGGAGGAGAAACAGTTCGCCTGTCGTGTGTGTGGTGTGCGGGGGGGCAAGAACGAAATCGTGAACGTAACGGTTCCAAAGAGTGAAAAGTGTCCGTTCGTTCACGTCAAGAACTAGTTCTTGTGAATGAATCGATCATAACCGACACGTCGCTACTGTCCACTCATGTGTGACAGCAATGCTCTGTTGGACATGGGTGTTTTTGTGGAAAACTGCGGCCTGTACCCCCGTGCTCTCTTATGAAGCACCCAGGGGTTGGCGTTGCATTCTTTCCATCGCTCGATGCGAAGTGACAAAAAAATTGGAGGGGTTGTTATTGTTGTCGGGCGTGCGAGAGCCGCCATGTTGGCTGTACTCGTTGGCCCGGCAACCATGTGTGTTGTTACATCAGGGAGCGAGTGTGCGGCCATTTTGAGAGCCACCATCTTGGCTGTACTCATTGGCCTGGCAACCGTGCTTGGTGTTACATGTGGGCTCGGGTGTGTCGCCATTTTGGATGGTGCCACGTGTTTGCACACGGCCATTTTGTGTTTTGGCACGTGTTTTCCAGCGGAGGCAGCCATTTTGGCCGCCTCCGCCGACAATACAACAACATTAGGGCCTAAATTTGGGCCTAAATCTTACCTTAAGACACTTTTGGGTGGACCAAGGAAAATTGTGAGGTGACCCATGTAGCATGTGACGGTTTAGGCCCGTCACTATGCCTACGCTCCGTCCAACGATGGCTGGTGATCGTTTTCATTTTCATTTCGGCTGTAAATTTGTTGCAATTTTTGTTTCTTAATACACAAGCATTTGTCAAGAAAAAATATTTTGAGCAGCAACAACAGCGGACACAGAGACATGCACGTTCAAGTAAACTTGTACTCTGAAAGTGTGTGTGTGTGTGTGTGTGTGTGTGTGTGTGTGTGTGTGTGTGTGTGTGTGTGTGTGTGTATCGGAACTTCTCCCAGGGGCTAGGGGAGCGATCCTTCACCGTCTCCGCTGGCTCCGGTGAAGATTTTGCTGTATTTCGTTGCGATTCTTTGTTTTCAATACACAAAATATTTGTCATGAAAAAACAGGTCGAGCAATAACAGCGGGGGCCACAGAAGTATGCACTTTCATGTAAACTTGTACCCTGACATGTGTGTGCGTGTGGCGGAACATCTTCCAGGGCTCGGGGAGCGGTCCTTTGCTGCGTCCTACCGGCTCCGGTGAAGATCTCCTCGGCGTCCTGGACTCGGGCCAGTGGCCACATTGTCCAGGCGCATATCCCCCGTCTGGGGGGAGAGGGAATCGAGGGAGAGCTCGTCTCTTCCTCGGTGTCCTGGGACTGAGACTTGTTGTCCCTCCGGACCTACCTGCTGGATCTGGGCAATCTTCTTGTCGTCGAGGCCTTTGAAGTTACGTGGTCAAGCCACCGTGCCCTTCCATGGGTGACGCACAAACCGAGTTCTCTACCAGCCCATTCTGTGGAGTACTTGTTGAGGAGAATGATCTCCTGTGTGAGGCGTCGCATCTCAGCTAGCGCTGGTGTTGCGGCGTCTCCGGTCTCGAGTTGTTGTTTTAAATACACAAACGCTTTTGTCATGGAAAAAACATTTCGAGCCACAATAACCAAGGGAACAATGAGGCATGCACATTCAGGTAGAACTGTACGCTGATATGTGTGTGTGTGTCGCGGCTTCTTCCAGGGCTGGGGAGCCCAAGGGGAAGGTGGCGAGGGCTGAGGGTGGTGGTCCGCGGTGGCGTGTGCGTCATGGCGGACTGTGTGTCCCACTCATCCGGGAGCTGGAAGCAGGAACGGGTGCCGCATCAACGCCGGGGGGGGAAGATCCACGCTGGCTCCCCGGTTGCGCGATCGGCAGTAGTGGACATCTCACGTCGAGACATGGTGTCGAAAGGAGGAGGCTAAAGCTAGGCTAGGCTAGGCTAGGCTAGGCTAGGCTAGGCTAAGCTAACGAGCTAGCTGAGTTCAAGCCAAGCTGTTGTTTAGCGAACCTGAGGGAGCTAGCCTGGTTAGCTGTAGCGTCCGTCTGCGAAAAGAAAACTGCGTCTTCCACGCCGGGAAGAGGACAGTGTGGAAAATGAGGGAGAGTAACGAGCTCCGGGGACTCTCGGTGGACTGAGAAACCGACTTGTCGCTTTCGAGATCGTCGAATTCCCGCAGAAGCTCGAACTTGTACAATGTAGATTTTGTGTAGCTCTGTGTTCATCGAGGCAGAAGACGCGAAAGAGAACGACATCCGCTTTCCGGGTCCTATTATACCCTTGGGGGTAGGGACTTCCGGGAAACGATTGACGGCCCAACGGACCAATAGGAATTGGCCCGAGGGAGTGAATATGAAGCTTCTGTATCATCGCCAGAGGGCGCTGATTCCCATATGTGAACAGTGAGAGAGCGATGTAATAAAACTGGACAAGTAAAGCTGGTTGTCGTTAGTTGAGAGACAGTGTTTCAAAGTGTCCAATAATGTCAATAACAAAGTTAATAACACTCCACAATCATAATCCATGGTAACCCTCCATCCACAGCCTAGGACCTCCTTCAACCTAAAAGTTAGCTCACCTCTGATCAACGTTAGGTGCCTTCGCATTAAACTATTGTGACACTGCATTCAATTAAAATCCTGGCATGCCCTTCATTAATCACTCATCACGTACATATCTTTTTTGTCTCTCAGATTCCTTGTTCCAGTGTTCCATTGGCCTTTTATCCTTGACGTTTCCGAGAGAAGCATTTAACATTTATTAACAATTATTACGTCTAATAAATCAAATCAAATCCATTGTTACATGTGCATGCCTTGGACTTTCTCATCAACAGAGAACACCCATCACCTTAATGGAATCCACTAGCTACCTACCGTACCTTGCCAAACCAAAGGTTTAGCTGGTAGAAGGCAGTTTCCGAGCAAAGACGACCACTACCCGAATGAGCACCAGTGGTCGTCCGCTCCCGAGACTATAATACCCCCACCCAGAGTCTCGCCCTACCCAGGTTCCTCATCCATACACATCCATCACTTTTCTTTCAATAAAATCCATTTAACTTTAAGCAGAAGGTGTGGTCTCTTATTGGTGAATGGAGTGTATAAGGTGTGTCAGACAATGAAACAATTAAAGTCAACGGTAATGTGAGTGACCACAGTGAAAAATGGTGCAGGAAAAGAGCAAAAACAGAAGGCATGTCATCTGTTGAGAAGGAGCACTGAGGCAGAGGAGGGCAGAACTGGACAAGTAAAGTTGATTTATGTCAGTTGAGAGAAAGCGTTTTAAAGTGTCCAATAATACCTATAATAACCATAGTAACACTCTACAGTCATTATCCATGGAATCCCTTGATCCACAGCCTCACCATCAGACCTCCTCCTCACCTCTGATCAAAGTTAGGCACCTTTGCATCAAACTATTATGACACTGCATTCCTTTCAATCCTGTCATGCCCTTCATTAATCACTCATTGTGTAGGCCTACATAATTATCTTTAATTATCTTCGATTATTAAAGTTGACACACCAAAAACTAGTTTAGCTGGTAGAACTTGATCTCTTCCTGTGCTCAAGTATTTGCTCCTGCAATGTAAGATGGAAGCACTGTCTGTACTGATACAGGTATTATTGAATTATTATTGAAATCCCAAACATGGAATATACTTGGACCATGCCACATTTAATGCCTGTCTCAGGACTGCCACCTGCCAGTATACAGTGGATAACTTCCCAGTCTCCAGGTTTTCGAGAGTATAGCTAACCACTTCAACCCTGACATCCCACTTTTGGGCATGTCATTAGGCTAAAAAGATAAGAAAATGACTGATCTACAAGCTCACAACAAGCTGTGATGTGTTGTGAGCTTGTAGATCGACTTTCCCCCCAAAATTATATTTTATTTATTTATTTGATAAGTGGCTTGTTTTAAAATGTGTAGCGCTGTGGAATAGAGTAGACAATATGGCACATCAGGAGTCCATTATTATATATTTAGGGCTAGGCCTATGCGATTCTGGAAATAATTATTACTTTTTTTTAAAGCACATTTAGCTATTTTCACAGAATTGAGACAGCTATTAGCAATCATTTCTTTTAGCTGTCTTGTTGTCTTCACCTGATGCAATTGTGTACAGGTACCATGTGCAATAGGCCTACAAAAAATCTCCTGCAACTCATGTAATGAGCATGTGCTCATCATGTAATGAGCACTTTGATCTGAGGACCCTTTGGAAGACGAGATGATGCATCTCAAGGGGTTTATCCTCCAATACAAATTTCAAATCAAAATGTTACTTTACGAGTCACCAAAGTTATTCATACGCATTTTTATATGTTTCTACATTATAATGAAGAAAATATATAGGCTATTTCTAGAATTCTTTTTCAAAATAAAAAATGTGCCACGGACATAGACATGTTTGATGACCCCTGGGTGGGAGGGCACTTGACAGCACTGCATCAGGTGAAAAGTGAGACTAAAACTGACTGATGGCAGCCAGCTCATTTAAATTATAATTATAAATAATAATTATGATAGTGAAATTATCATTATTTGTCAAATGTTCGTCTTGATAAGGGCCACGGATGTTGGGCAGGCCAAAAAAAGTTTTAAAAATATATATATTATTTTTTGTCTTTTGGGAAAAGGGCACTTCGAGGCAAAAGGGCAGGTGCTCAAGCACCAAAAGCCCCCCCCCCCCACCACCCAATGCAATGGCAGAACGATGTAGAGCAATTCAATGTAGGCCTATCTGTCATGTTTTGAAAAAGTCAGCATTGATCAGCAGAGCTGATAAATAACCAAATGCTCCTTAGCTGCGTCATATTCGTTCCAACTCCAGTGCTGACACCATGTAGTCTATGACTATCTACACCCTGTCACTCTCCCTCAAACCTTCCTGTGATTTTCTCTTTTCACTTTGATTATTGCCCAGAGAATGGCTGGGAATAAGTGGTTTTAAAAACATTTTACCACACAAGGCTACATAAAAGAAAGACTGTTACCTCTATGTGATGCCGCTGCAAGCAGGGGTGAACTGGGAAAAAAAATCAGGATGGGAATTTAAATTCAATTTGTTATTGTTGTACATAAAAATAAACGAGTGAAACATGATATTCATGGACCAGGCCCCTGTCTGTTTTGTAAACCATACAGTATTGTTGTACTGCACAGGTTCATGAAACTGCACAGCTGATGAAATGTCAGGAAGGGCCATAGTAGGAAATGGGATGGTCTCGCTAGCGCCTTCTGTACAACATCACAGACTTTTTAACCCCATAATGAGCAGGAGTATAGAGCCCTACACAGAGTCCTTCTAGTCATTCTTCTAGTCATTCCAAACCCTGACAACTAAGCACTTGGAATAGTAGGAGTTGAGGCATTACCTTTAGTTTGACTGGCAGATAAATATCCAGTCGGTTTGTGGGCCTTCTACTAGTTTTTCTGTTGCCAACATTAAATTAAATATGGTGTATCTCTCTCACATTAATCTCTCAAGGCAGATTCTGCTGTTAAGCACCAATGCCCTAAACATGTAGTGGTGTTGTTAGTAGGAATAAACACAGAAGCAACCGGGAGGAAGTGGACTAAGAAAGGGGAGGAACCAAACCAAGTTCTAGTTACTACACAAAAAGGTAGTAACTAGATTATGTTTCTTGCACTCTTGTATCCTTTTATGCGCTTTTATTATGTTTCTCACACATTTGTTTATGTTTTTATATTTATTGCTGTGTTAAGTGCCGACTGGTCTTTTTTTTAAGAATAGAAAAATAAAATTTTGGGCGTGAATTAGACCTGCTGGTGGCGCTATAACAGGCCAATTTTAAAAGGGTGGCATTTGTTCCTCAACATATGGTGCGTTCGGAAATACAGCACTGAGCGCACTGGCCAATACAAACGAATAGGCGAGTGCGCTCTCGGTGCGCATTTCCGAACTGTGAATGTGCGTGCAAAGTTTACCACAATCGGATGCTGCGTTCATGATTTGCGGCATTTTGAAATTTTCAAAACAAGCCACAACGGCAAACTTTAGATATTAATCTTAGCCAATCAGGATCGAATAAGAAAAATCAAACAGATCCCTCTTGATCACATGACTATAGAGATCATTTGGATAAAATCGGAAGGAGCAATATAAAATCAATTGTTTTACATAAGGTTGTGCTATAAAAGGCAGATATGAAAAATGCAGGGCAAAGGTTTTTCCTTGACCTCTAGGGAGTGCGCCATAGAGGTATAAGGAGTGCGCTGCGCATACACAGTTTTACACAGATTGGTGCAGTTATAGGTAAAACAGGAATCGGCCTGTTATAGCGCCACCTCCATGAGGCTGATTTGAAGAATTTCAAGTGCATTTCTTCCTTGGCATAGTGGGAATGTGTGTGATTTTTTTTGCGGAAATTGCATGCTGTGTTCATGATTTGAGGCATTTTGTTCAAAAACTGAGCACTCCTGCAAACTTTGGAAGCCATTCTTAGCCAATCAGGATGGAATATGAAAAATCTGAAAGAAGAATTTTGTTGGGCGGTGAAACCGCCCCTATAAGTGAGGTTTGGATATTTGTACAAATTTGTACAACAAATCCTGCGCTGTGATTGGCCAAAAAGTACCCCGCCTAACCCTGCACCGTGATTGGCCAATCACAGTCTATTCAGGACTGTGATTGGCCAGTGTCACATGACACATGTGCATAGCCCTATATAAGAAACCATAACTTAAAAAAAAAACATAATTTCTTTTTTTTAAGTTATGGTTTCGTCCATCATAAAGAGTGTTTCAATAAATGTATTTATTTTTTGTAGGTGATTGGTTGACTCCATTCAGTATTGTGATTAGCTAGCAAGACACCGCCCACTTCACACAGGGTGTGATTTTTGGGCGGTGAAACCGCCCCTATAAGTGAGATTTGGAAAAATGTACTAAATACTTTGGCCAGTGAAACCGGCCCTGAAAGTGAAGTTTGGAAATTAGTAGAATTATCCTGCGCTGTGATTGGCCAATCACAATCTATTCAGGACTGTGATTGGCCAGTGTCACATGACACATGTGCATAGTCCTATATAAGCAACCATAACTCGAAAAAAACCAAACTTTGTTTTTTTCGAGTTATGGTTTCGTCCATCATAAAGAGTGTTTCAATAAATGTATTTATCTTTTGTACATGATTGGTTGACTCCATTCAGTATTGTGATTAGCTAGCAAGACACCGCCCACTTCACACAGGGTGTGATTTTTTAATGACTATAGAGATACTGTGTAACGGTAGGAGTAGGCTACTGTCCAAAAGTCCAAAATGTGTTTAGCAAAAAGTGGCCTCCTGGTGGCGATATAACAGGCCTATGTGGTGGGTAAAATCCTGCCTTGGGCACCAAATTCCTCAGGGCCAGCCAGTGCAGATTTAAGCTTAATTCATACTTCATCACGCAATGGTGTTGCTTGCTTGGCAGCCAGAACAGATTTACAAGATAACAACACATAGCATTACAATGCCAGGCCCTTGCTACACAGCATCACTGACAAGCTGCCATTGCAACTTGCCATTGCACCAGGAGTCCCTGACAGACACCAGTCCCTGCTGCTAGATCCCACCGGTGCCAAGTTTCCTCGGTACAACAGAGATGAGCCTATTGGCTAATCCAGGTTGAAACAGCAGCTCAATTCAATGGCTGGTCCCAACAACACAGCTGGCCCACCTTGCATTCGCATTGAAGGATGAGTGTTGTTACAGCCATTGATGAGCCTCAAACCAGAGGAGCAGATGAGCTATAGCATTCTTATGGGCGCTTTGGAGCAGTGATTTGGCTGGTGATGAACGTGTGTGTCTGTTCGAACTGTTGCAGGTACCAACAGTCACTTTCCATCCCTGATATACTATCTGTGCACTGTGCATAACCCAAACTGCATATACTTTCGGTGCTCATATCCCCCGCCGGGTATGGTCTAGCTCCAATCAGCTCCTAACCCAGACAACAGCATACAGACATCCACAAAGACGTTTAAAACACACTGTATAAGCAATTAAGCATAGAATGAATAACATACAACCTCAGGGTTGTACCAATATAAAATACCAGAGATTGGAAGCTATTAGAGAAACTTTTATGTCATAAATAGTGAAAATAGCAGATCTACAACTAAAAGCAATGTGTTGCATCACAATGCTTTAGAACATGTTTGACATTATTATTTTTGTAAGATTTCTACACACAGCAATGCATTGATGTATTTTTGAATACTTAGGTATTATTAAAAGCATGTACTTTTGGAAAGCTTTACTTTAACTCAAGTACAAATTTTATTGAGAAACTTTCACTTGTACTGTGCCACAGAATACAGGAAAGAAGAGCTTTAAACGTAACCTGCTGTTATATGGTTTTTATTATAAAAAGGGGTTAATATACTTTATTTACAGTATATATCATGCTGTGACATATAAAGCAAATGTAATGTAATAATCAATGTACGGTGAACCCTAAAATTGGAGTTAAGGCTTAAATGCATATAAAATGGCAAAAATGTTAATATGTAGGTAAAATGAACATTCCAAAATAATGAATACTCAAACAAGGATGTCTTTATCTAATGATACTTGAAACGCCCAAAAGAGCAATTTCATCATTAACTTTCTAAGAAAGCAATTTTTTCATCAATTGGTTTACTGACATTTTGGTCTTGCCATTACATTTTTACTGTGCATATCTAATTAAGTACAAAATGGACAAAAGGTACAGTGCATCATTTGATGTAATAATAGTACAATATTTATAAATATTAGGATGAACTTTGGAAGATAAGGGGTATAAAAACAATATTACATTCTCGGGGACTCTTGACCAGCACACATAAAAGAAGATTTATTTTTTCTTTTTTTTTTTACAAAGAACACAATGTGATTTAAGGACTTATAGGAAAGCAGATGCTCTCATGTTCATCACATTAATAATACTGGAATGTAACACTGGTAAAATCTCGACTCAGTATTTTTGAGTGTCTTGGCGCGGCTCACACCAGTAAGCCAGGCTATAAAGGATTTCTATCATTTCAGTGCTCAGGTCTTTCATTATCACTACATGGCAGTACTTATAATTGAAGTGAGTCCTAACACTTTTAAAACTTGATTCAAGAAATACCGACTCCAGATTAAATTTGCGACTCACAAGGATTGCCTTAAGCATTTTTGCTTCTTCTTCACACAACAAAATATATGGTTGAGAGTAAAAATATTGACAAATAAGTATTGAAGATATCGACAAAAGTGGCACAGTTTGCATGAATACAATTGGTATATTCATCTTTATGGTCACTTATCCTAGCTAAAGGAAACGTTTTCTGATGCAAATATATCTTTGCAAAGACTTGAGTAAAGACAGAAAAAGAACTTCTGTATATAAAAAGCAAAAGTGATCCTTTTTAACACAACATGTTACATGTAGCTGCCTGGAGCAATAACCATTTGATGTGTAGTTAGACTAAAATAACCGTTTTGGCCTATACGTTTCTGGCCTGAAAGTGCTATGAAAATCATCTTTGGATGTCCTCAATAATTATCATATCTGGCAAGAAAGCAAATACCCATTAACCACTTTGAACCTGGCACCTGTATTTTGGGCATTTTCCAAAATAGCAACAATAGCCGATCTACTAGCTCACAACGCATTGCAATGCGACACATTGTGAGCCGGCTACTTTCGCATGACAATATAAAATAGGGCTTAAGTGGTTTTAAAAAAAAAGGTCCCTCTCCACAAGGTACAAACACAATCTGACCGGTTTTTTTTTTGGAACCGTATGGTGGGAAAACAAAATGTGTCAGAGGAGAGTGGATGCCAGAGGGGTCGAGACAGGGATTTATTTTTAGATGAGGGAGATCCTGATAGGGATGGTGGGGGAGTCAGTCCTCAGCTGTGGAGAGTGATGACTCACCAGGTGTTCCACCACTGTGTGTTTGGACATGTGCTTCATAAGATAGGTTTCCTGAAGAATGAGAGAGAGAACAGCCGTCAACATCAACAACACCTGCTGCCAACCCAAAAAGTACTTTTTAGTAAACAATCCTCCGGCCACAATTAAAGATTCTGATACACTGTTGTATCAGAATCAGAATCACAACTTTATTGTCACGTCACAGGTTTAATCCTACTATCCTACTATAATTCTACAAAGCTCTGTAGTGCATGGTGAGGTGGTGAGACCAAAATTTGTTCTGCCCGGTTCTCTCAGTGGCTGGAGCAATTGATCTGAATTTGCACACAGCCATTGACCATTACCATGTGCACGGAACAGCGAAGCCCGTTTATCAATTTCACCAAATCTCAGCTGTTTATTAGCGTTTTTGTGTAAAAGAATGTCGCCATGGTTACGGCTGCCCAGCTGTGGGATGGCCCCGCGAGCTATGGGACGAACTGCCTCCCGGGGTTGCCAGATCATGTGCGCACGGGTATGGACTAGTCCTACTATAATTCTACAAAGCTCTGTAGTGCATGGTGAGGTGGTGAGGCCAAAATGTGTTCTTTTTGTCGTTTTAGTTATTTCCATAAAAAGAGAAAGGGAAGAAGAAGAGGGGGGGGCAAGGGGAAGAGAAAGAGATCAATAAAAACACAATTTGACGTAAGAATATGGGAGCGGCAGTGGCTCAGCTGGTACAGCGGCCGCTTGAGAATAGGAAGGTTCCCTGTTCGATTCCGGCTCCCCCTGGATCAGTGTCGAAATGTCCTTGAGCAAGACACTGAACCCCTAAATGCTCCGGATGAGCCGCTTGGTGGCTTGCATGGTTTCCTCCACCATCAGTGTGTGTGAATGGGTGAATGTAATGCACAATGTAATGTGATTTGGATAAAGGCACTATTTTACCTTTTTATTTGACCATATATATACTGTAAATGGGGCTTAACTCACTGAAGTGTACGCTCGGCCACACATGCTGCAGCAGTACGCCTTGGCGTTCTTGATGGCGTGTACAGACATGTGGATCTGCAGTGAGGCTGAGTCTGAGTAGGCACGGTAACAGTTGGAACACTTGAAAGGCTTGTCTTTGTTGTGTTGTCTCTGGTGAGACTGTTGCAGGGAGAGAAAACACACCGCACAGCTGTTAAATACACACTCTGACTCGTCTCATGGATGCCACAAAACCTTTAGTTTTAAGGGGGATTTGCAGCACGTCTAGTCTTACTGTTTCACAAAATCCCACAAGTGCATCTCATGTCATTAGTCAGCTGAAGTAGTGAATAACATGAACAGTTGTACTGGTTGAGAAAAACAATGCACATGCAGTAAAGGGAGCAGACAAATGATTTACCTGCAGATTAGAGAGCTGAGTGAAAGCTTTTTCACATCCTGGAGAGAGACATTTATAAGGACGGTCTCCTGTGTGGATTCTAAAGAAAATGGAAACGGTATGGTGAACTTAAGCCAAAGAAAGAGCTTTAGCCAAAACATAACAGGCCTTTCAGGTTTGATCAAAACAGAGGCCTAAGACAACAACCTCTCAGCATCTCATCATAAATGACTCCACTATTCGCTGATTCTGTAACATTTCTCAACTAATCCTCGCAAGCTTAAGGTGCAATACTGGGAGTTTTCTTCCATGCAAGCAGAAACATATGCTGTGCTATAAGCATGCTACAACACATATACAGATTTAACTTTGTTGCTACAGTCTTGCTTAAACACTATAATTAGTGAGCACTAGCCTCAAATGACTTTACTCTGTGACAAACAAAGAATTTATGAAGTGCAACTGGTAAACATCAGTGTGTGACTGTAATTGACTGAGGTTTTGCTAAGTTTCTTAGCAAAACGTCCCTGAATAAATAGACACGCCCACATCATCACACCCAAAATCTCAAAATCTTCTGGCACACAGTCCCAAAACATTATCAAATGGTGAAGTAGGGCTAATGTTTGTGAAAAAGGCAACAGTTTATTGGGTAACGGCTGCCATGTTGTTCATAGGATAGTAGTTCCTATAGTTACACAGCATATCAAGGTCTCCATTAGACTGTGCATCACTGTTACAGCCCTATGTGGCCTCATTCTGTGTTTTAACCCTCTGGGCCCTATTCAGGACCATACTGGCTAAACCCACTATTTGAGGATTTAGGAGTGCGCAAGGGGCGTTCCTGTGCAAAAGTTGCTATTTAGGGACACCTGCCTTAACCGCGAAACACCTGCACTACCCGTTACATTATGCATAGGTGTGGGAGTTATAATAAATAATAAAACCAATCACCGTGCCAGAAGCCATTGCCTTTAAGAGAAGACTGCGCAAGTCATTATCCCCAATGCAATCTTACGCTCTCCTCTCTCCCTCTCTGCAGTGTTGACAGGTCTGCTTATTATAAGCCACATTGGGCTTGTTTGCTTGTAAATAATGGTAGTTGCGGGTTGATGTTGTGAGCTTGTAGATTGGCTATTTTCAAATAGCCAACATATATAAATATGCACGTTGTTTAATGGCCGACATATATAGGTTTGAAGTGCTCATGTGGCCTATTATAGTCGCTTCTTTTGGGCTTATTTTCATAGACTGGTTGCTTATTCCTCTTGCAAATTCTGGCAACACTGCTCCTGTCGCAGGAACGCGCTCCAACATTGGACACCATACGCCCGACGTTTACTTCATAGGCTCTAGCCTTTGATTGCCTTTCAATAAAACCAATTTGGCATATCGGGTGGTTTTAGATTTCGCTATGCACTTTCCAAAACTTGTGTGGGAAAAATAGCAAAAAGAGTCTGCATAATGAATAGTGGGTATAGCGGCCGCAAAATACCATTCCTCAATAAGCCAGCAGCCAGCATACAAAGCCTGGGAGGGGCTCCTCTTCAGTCTTTATGCCATTAGTCACCATGTGCTGAACCCTTGTTTGTAGCTAGCATACATTCCTGTTTTCTGAGTCTGTACCACCCTCCACCCTACCTTTTCAGGTAGGGTGGAGTGTTCTGTTTGTTGTTTTGGCCACCCTGAAGTTTAGACATTTTCCCTATTTATATTGACACTTCTATTCAGTTTCTGTAACCTCAACTTGGTTCAGTAATAAATTTACACTTTTTTTGTTACTTTTGTTTGTGGTACTTTATGTGTTACTCCTTAGCCTGTAGACTCCGTATAAGGTCGTAACAATCACCTTTTGGCCATAACAGGTGAAAATATTCCCAAAAGCAACCTAGAGAAGTGTATAGTTAAAATGATGAAAAAGATACGTTCTGAGTCGATGTAGACTAGAGCCTATATGCTCCATCGTATACCAGATATCAAGCTCACAGGGTCGCACTGTGACATACATTGTGAGCTTGTATATCGTCTATTTGTGGCGTGCAATACCGTCATATGACAATGTATTCAAAGGCTTAGGTTACAGCCTTTCACAGTTTTGCCTTGATTTGATGGAATGTTAGTGTTTCTCAGAGTCATATTTCTTGGGAAGTTGATACACTTTTGACATATGGCATGTCTCTGTCTACAATGTATTATCTCATGACAAAGCAAAAGGAGAAGAAGAATGATAAACCAGCACATAGTGTTCTAGCGCTACGGGCTTGGACCCTAAAAACTCAAGACTATGATCACCCTATAGATTTTGATTGAAACTGGAATAATGAGTGTAAATAAAAATGAGACCTGGTGTGCTGCTGTAGATGGGAGAGCTGGCGAAAACATTTCTCACAGTAGGAGCAGTGATAAGGTTTAACACCGAGGTGTATGCGGAGGTGCTGGGCCAGATACGATGCATTGGCAAAGGTCTTGGTGCAGTGAGGACACTTGTGCGCCTTTGCTTCTGTGTGGATCTTGGAGTGGAGCTGCATGTCTGACTTGGAGAAGAAGGTCAAAGGGCAAAGTTTACACCTGTCGGTAGCAAAAAAAACACAAAGACACGTAAACACACACTCATTATTAGGAAGCCATTTTTAAAGGCATTAGAATCAGATATACTACACGGTAAAATTCTGTTAAAATCCTATATACAAATGAAACCAAATGGACCCTTTGGTTTCATTTGGGTCCAGAGTGCTTTTCACATTACTTGTTGCTACTACTCATGTAAGTAAAAAATGTAATCATGTGGATCTCGGACTTCAGGTGGCCAGCCTGTGATATCAGTCATTTAATGACATCAGTTACCTGTGACATACTGTATCTATGATGTATGACTCCAAATTTTGGCAAGGTTTCAGCCCAATTAGAGCCCTGGCCTGTTGACTTCCATTATCAAGTTAAATATTTAAGAATAAAACATATGTGGAAAAACAAATAGTGGTGGTACTTCTATGGCCTACTGGCAGTGTGCACAAGAAGGTTTGGGCTGATCGGTCCATCGGTTTGCAAAATTAGCCCCAGCCACACAGACCAACAACCCCTCTTATAGCGGCTAGCCTCCTGTAGAGCCACACCCTAAAAACAGAATTGCCAGCTAAACGGAACATTGCCACTGTCTCTCCTACCTGTAGGTTTTTTGTTTGGCTGTGATGGTAACACACTGGTCGTTGCCTGAGGCGAGGATGGGATACGGCACCACTAAGAGAGGAGAAGACCCGTTCTCCGCTTTTATCTTTTTGCGGCCTCGCTCCTGTTTGGGAGGAGGCCCCAGGAGCCCAGCAAGGCTGCAGTTACTTTTAACAGGATCTAGCCCATTGATACAGGACAGCCCTGAGATGAAGTGGTGAGGTGAGGGCGCTCCGCAGAGCCGGTTATGGCTGCTGGAGGTGGGCGTGGTCGGGGTGATGACCTCCGAAGTGCTGAGGTTACCGGTCCTGGACGCCAGCGCCACGCCTGAATGGTTTGGAGGTGAAGAGGGACGTAGTCATTTATCAATTAACCCCATGCTTTTTTAACCTGCCATCCCAAAAAAAGTAAAACATTCAAAAATAGTGAAAATACCCGATCTACAAGCTCACAACGCGCCACGGTACGATGCGTTTTCTATTTTAACTATTTTTGGTATTTTTGAAATCGGGCTTAACACATTGAATGCCAAAAACGGTCCGGACCGTTTTTGAGGGTCCAAACGAGAAGTGCCGAAAACGGTCCGGACCGTTTTTGACCCAATTCTATTTTTATACATGTGGGCCACGTGGGGCGCTAAAACGAAACTTTGACATCACCCAAGCAGTTTCTGAGAAGAAGAGGCTGGATCTGGCTCCATGTCAAAAATCCTTCCGGTCGGCGTTTTCAATGTTATCTCCTTGATTAAAAGCTTAATATCTCCATTTCTTTTTAATGTGGTGGAAACGAGCCGTTTTCGATCGGCGATCACGCTGCAATGGAGGGTCGCGTTGGAAATATTATTGTTCCAGGCGTTAGTCGGGACCCTCTGCCGTCTCGCACGCACGCTTTGTTTACATGCACTTCCGCGTCTGGGCTTCTCACAGCACGAAATGTATAACGCAAGTGGATGGAAGAAATGCTGGCACTCAACGTATAATATTTTAATAAACCTCTGGCACCCAATGTGTTAAGTGGTTAAGAGCAAAGGTGTTTCTAGACTGTTTTAAAAATTTAAGATTTAAACATTTTCTATTATTACTAATTTACCTAAATATGTCTTCACCTTACATGCATGGTATAATGTTTGTCAGCTTGCTGGCCTGCATAATTAATTTGTTGATATGTATGTTAATACAGATAATTCAAATGTGAAAGTTACTTTAAACATGGGACTTGAACATCCAGTAGAAGACAAGTATTTGAAATGCAACCATGAAGACCGGTTTAAGCTGAACATACAGTAGAAAGCTTAAACTACGCCCACAGCTTTCAACACTGAAGGAAAAGAAAACAATACAATACAGGCATGTTAAAGGTTTCATGACGTTCAGTTTTACCACACATTAAAAGTCTTCGTCATGGTCCTTCAAACGTGTATAGAAAGTTTTAACAAAAAATTCCACTCCATTGATCCATGGCAGGTGTTTTTCTCTCACATTTCTAAAGCCTTTTCTCTTAAATTTTTATCCCGCGATTTTGTAACCCTATTTTTTACACCCAGTGCCAATTGTCTATGTAATCCTGGGCACTACCTTCCCTCTGCCAACCTAGGGAGGCCAGGGCCGAGCTCATGCCTCCTTCAATGCATGAGAGCCAACTGACCTTCTTGTCACCTGACAGGGGAGAGTTTCCCTGGTTGGACGTAGCGCGTGGAAGGAACACGTTATTCCAACCAGTTCCCTTCCCCTCCATCAGGCGCCCCGGCTGGCCAGGGGGAGGCAGTATAGTGACCAGGATTACTGCATGTTTTTGTGAGGGTACCTACCCTAGGAGA
This sequence comes from Gymnoscopelus braueri, assembly GCF_963280865.1. Taxonomy (NCBI): domain Eukaryota; kingdom Metazoa; phylum Chordata; class Actinopteri; order Myctophiformes; family Myctophidae; genus Gymnoscopelus; species Gymnoscopelus braueri. The sequence continues at coordinate 37,751,042 of NC_137612.1, read as the reverse complement.
CACGGGGAGAACATGCAAACTCCACACAGAAAGGCCCTTTCGCCAACCCCACCTAGGGTATGGGCACTGATGACGCGGAGGAGAGAACACGCCCCCAGCGCCCACAGCGTCCCCTGCGGGAATCGAACCCAGGACCTTCTAGCTGTGAGGCGACAGCACTACCGACTGTGCCACCGTGCCCCCTCTAAAGCCTTTTCAACTGCAATGAAAAAAGAAATCTTTGCCTGCGGGTGTCGCTGGTGAGGGATTTTGCCTGTCAATCATCGCCTCTGCTCCGCCTCCCCCAAAGGAAAGGATAGGGGAGGGGAGGGGAGGGGAGGGGCGAGGAAGAGAGTGGGCGGGATTAATTGGCTGTGACCTCACTGCCGAAGGGCCAAGCTCAGATTACTTTTCAGCCTAATTATTCAGAAAACCCCAGACCACAGAAAATCCACTGAATGTTCCAAGTTCAGATTTTTTGGGTGTAATTGAGGTCATAAAACCCCCAAAAAAACATAAAAAATCACACCCAGTGTGAAGTGGGCGGTGTGGTCACAGTGGTCATCACAGTGATGGAAGTTCACTTAAAGAAAAGTAATATTGTGGACCAACCATTGTACACCCCTAACTTAAAAAAACCCATAAATGTGTTTTTTTTAAGTGCATAGTCCTATTTATAGGGCTATGCACATGTGTCATGTTTCACTAGCCAATCACAGTCCTGAATAGACTGTGATTGGCCAATCACGGTGCAGGGTTAGGGGGGTACACTGGTGGCCAATCACAGCGCAGGGTTGGGGGAGTGCAAAAACCAAACCTCACATATAGGGGCAGTTTCACCGCCCAAAAATAAAAAAAGTGAAATGAATGTCATAGAACCTTTAAGGCCCAAACACAGGGTCTTGTATGTCGAGCTATCAGATTGGGAGACGCCGGGTGTTAAAATGCGTTGAAAGCTGCTGCTCCATCACATAAAGACATGTAATGTAATCATGTAATTCATGTGTAATGAACGTAGTTTTTGGAGTTGTTGGACACACCCCCTGCAGAGGGTAGGGTTTTATAAGTGAGTTTTGTGCTTGCAACAGTGACATTAAATGTAATTTTCATTTGTCAGAATTAAGTGCTTTCCATGAAATAATTGCGTCTGTGAAGCCAGTGTCTATCCCACAAAACCTCCTACAGGAGCTATGACAGCCATTATAAAGGATGCCTGTCATCTCATCAATCGATGTTCTTTTGCCAGAAATGAGTGCATTCCATAAAATAATTGCATCTGTGAAGTGTCTCTCTCTGTCTTTCTATATCTCTCACTCTCCTCTCACTCTCCCTCTCTGAACTAGCTCTCTCTCTCTCATCTCTCCCTCCCCCCTCTCTCCCCTGTCTCTCCCCAACTAGTCTCACTGCCGATTTAACTTGCAAATTGGATGACTGACCCACGCAAATGCCTGACTACCAATACACACCGCACATTATTAGAGATACCGATACCGATTCCGATACCCACAACTTGTGTATTGGTCGATACAGAGTACCGTCCTGATACCAGTGTGTAATAAAAAATGAAATCTAAGTGGGGGGGACCCTCAGGATTCCTTGAGGGGGTCTGTAACTCTGAGAGTGTACAAATGGAACCATGTGTACACTCTCAGAGTTACAGGGGTCCTTGAAATTAAAAAGTTTGAGGACCACTGAAAAATTCCATTAGTAATGGTTAAAGGGCAACTCCAAGTTTGTAAAATAATAATGTAAATAGTACAGTAAGAGTATAAAAAAGTAAAGCAACATCAACTGAAGCATTCAAAATATCATCATAAAGCACGTGGTATCGGAATGGCATAGACTGGCATACTTGCCGAATAGCGATGCCAGCATTTTATGCAGTATCGACAGATTTTCCGATACTGGTTAATCGGCACAACTCTACACATTATGCAACCGATTTTGGGGCTCAGACTCTAATTGACGTCCCGACGTCGGTCTGGTGTGTCAGGGCCTTTAAGGAGAGATAGCTCTGGACCGAACTGTGACACGATTAGATTACCTGAAAGGTGGTTCGTTCTAGACGAGGGTTGGTCGATGATTTGGCGCAGATGCCAGTCTTCCCACAATCCTCTAGCTTTAATAGCCGCCTTATCGTCCAGATTCAAGTTGACGTCCCCCAGGATACGCCCTGTTAGAGATGTTACAGAAAATTCACACTTTAAGACGAGATGCAAACAGCCCCGAGGTGAAAAAGGTGACAACATGTTGTTTTCTTTCGGGTCAGGTGTCACACAATTGCCCTATTTGGGTTCAAAAAGGTGACTGTAGCTGAAAAGTGACACTTTTGCATGTCTGCGAGATAAAAACACCCTTCACCCCCCCCCCCCCCCCCCCGCATTAACAGTTACACATTCCTAATAACATACAGAAAAAATGATGTGTATATAATACAGTAGGTGATCACAGAAATTATCTTTTGTATTATTCCACAGGACTGGAGGTGAAGTAATGAGTTGGCACAGATGACACCAATATATATATATATATATATATATTTATATATATATATATATAACATGTACAGTATATACAAAAATATCTCAAATGTATATGAAGTATGGGTATATTTCATGGATATTTCTTTCTTTCTTTTTTCAATAAAGCTCCTTACACACCGGGGGCGAATTTTTCATGCGAATAACAAGTTTTTTTTTTAAACCTTATAAAGTCAATGCAAGCTTCCATGGAGCGAAAAAGCAAAGCGAAAAAGCGTCTTTTAATTATTCGGAACGAGTCCGAATTTTGCGTATATTCGCATAATCGCTGGTGTGTAATGACCTTAAGGCTTTTTTAATTTTCACCTGTTTGTTACAAATGCCAAACATGTACTTGATGATACAGAATACCTGGTTAAATAAAAAATGTGGGGTTTCATGAAAAACACCACATCTTACATAGATAATAACAGTAATGGTTTGAAAATAAGTTTTAGTCTCCAATGTACTTATCATATGCCTGTCTCAGGCATATTTCTTGCAGTGGAGTTATCTGTACCGATGTGGCCGTGGCATTGATGTACGAGCCAGTGGCCAATGCGGTTTCTATATAACAGTGTTAATTTTGTTGACTAAAACTAAGATTTTTTTCCCCCGTTGACTACCTTTTTTCACTGCCAAAACTAAACTAAAACTAAACTAAGCTATGATGACAAAAACTATGACTAAATAGGGAGGGACTAGTGGAGAAGAGATCCAGTAGAACTAAGACAAGTCATTTTATGCTTGTTTCATGTGGGTGTCACGCTCCGAAAATATATTTTCTGCACACAGCTAAGTATAAATCTGCCATTATGACGCCATCGAGGCCTGCCAAAATACATTTTTGTTGACTAAATCAACTGTAGATTTAGTTGACTAAAATCTTATGGTATTTGGTCAACAACAATTTACAAAAACAAAAACATTTTAGATGACTAAAATATGGCTAAAACTAAATAGAATTTTGTTCAATAGACTATGACTAAAACAAAATCTAAATGTTCTGTCAAATTTAACACTGCTATACAGTATATCTATGCGGTCGATAGTGGAAAGGTGGATATTTTGAGAAACACACGAGTGTTGCCATGTCCGCTTTGGCCTTGTTTTTCTGTAAAGTCTCTTAAATATTGGTAGTTGCGGGTTTGTTTCTAAAGTGTAGTTTCTTATTTGGGCTTGCTTCCTAATGTTGTTTAAACCAGGGGTTCTCAAACATTTTCATGTCTTCATGGACCCCCAAATGAATATGTATTTGTCCCTCCCTAACTCCAATCTGAAAATATTTTGTGCCAGGGAGCCCCATGCCAGTTTTGTGTTGTTAAAATCTTTCAAAAATATTTTCAAATAGCCTATGTTTAAAGTGCTCATGTGGCCTATAGTCGCTTCTTTTGGGCTTGTTTTCATAGACCTCGTTGCTTGTTTCTCTGGCAACGGCGAAACACACCTGTGACTGAGCTGGAGGCAGGGCGGGCGTGCAGGGCGATGTCGGGCTGAGACGGGTTGTGGCCGTGGAGTCCCAGCGGTGTCATCTGCTGCGCTTTGGGAGCGGACATGGCGTGCTGGCCTCCCTCCGTCTGGTGCATGGAGACCAGCAGAGGCTGTTGGGAGGGGGCTGTGGTGGGGGGCAGGTGTGACGGTCTGATCTTCTCTGCCATCAGCTGCTCCTTGATTTTATTGATCAAGACTAGGTTATCCAGCTGACAGCCAGGAAACAACGTTTGTGACAGGAGAATATTCATCAGTTCAAGAGTGTCATTCACGCTACTCTGGTGCCCTCTAATGGACGCTACATGACAATGTATCCATGGATTCATGCAAAATAAAATCTCAAGACTGAATTTTTGTTTTGTTAGGCCAAGTCCTAACATGCAATTTGTGAAACAGCGTGAAAGGAACCCCCACACACTAGCGTTGTGTTTCATAAAGAATTAGCACAATGTGTAGTATTATGATGTTTTTGTAGCCATACAAGCAACCAGCTGAATAAATTGCAGATTGATGCTAAAGTCGGCCATACCAGCCCTGACAAAATAGGATAGACGACGTCATTTTGTATTTTAAAACAAAATGCCATGACACCAGTGGGTTAACCTTTGCTTTTATGAAATATCTGAGATCATTAGGATTTTCTGGAAGATTGAACATACATTCTATTGCTAGTTTGACCACTTCAAATACTCTTTCATCTTAAAATAACGAATAACGGAAAATAGAAGAAATGCTGACTTCTATGGAATCCAAATGACTGAAATCAGTCGTGGTGACTTTAATCCATATGTATGCATAACTTTCTTGAATGTCCCTGAGGATCAAGAACTGTACAGGATACATTATACAGTATAGTAGTATACTGCATGAGCCCTACTGTATATGATACCCCATAGGACTATTCTGGGGGCAAACATTCTGCCAAAAATAGCCGATTTACAAGCTCACAGCGCGTTGCATCGGCTATTTTCGTCGAAGAGATTTGGTGTAGAGGGATTAGTAAAATAGGAGGAGGCCTTGTACAGACCTATGGGGGACTCTGGTCAATCAAGTATATAGGGTTTATTAATTGGTTAAATACTGCATGCTAAAAAGATTAAATAATTCTTAATAATGTTTGAACATTCATAATTCTGTATGATGCCGTGGATCTCCTGCCCCGCATTATCATGCACAGAACATACACAGAAACACTCTCAGTCACTTACCTGGGTAGGCATGGCAGTAGGTGGAGGCCAGAAATAAGGATTGTTAAAGCGAGGTTCAGCCATCCTGAAATCAAGGAACAAGTGTTACATGATTATTTGGCTTCATCTGTAGGTGAATGCTTTATCTGTGGGTGAATGCTTCATATCTGTAGGTGAATGTCATTTTTATCAGATAGTGTATCTAAGATCAGACTAAACGGTGTGAAACCCAAGCATCTGTATTCTAGGGAAAACTTTTGTAGAAGATAGCTGATCTACAAGCTTACAACGCGTCACACTCCTTTTTTCCCTCTACACCAAATCTCTTTGTGAAAATAGCAAATCTTCAAGTTCACCACACGTCGCGTTGTGAGCTTGTACATCAGCTATTTGTTTCTGAATGTTCTCTCCAGAATGGGGAAGCTAAGGTTCATGTGGTTAAATGATCTTGCATGGCAGGAGTTGCTCACAGCTGCTGTAGTGATGCCATAATGGGAGATGATGTCATGTAGTATTTTTAAAAAATATGTTTGTATCAATTACAGTATTTCTTCCTTTTCCGAGAGCAAGGTGAGTGTTTGTTTAAAGCCACGCTAAATCTAATTATAGACCAGGCCATTATCCTAACACTTTGTCTGAGTCAAAACTTCATAAGGGTTGCCCACAGATAACAGAGGCTTTTCTCCACTTCTTGTGGAGGGTGATGTAAGCAAGACTTTGTTAACCACTTGAAAACCTAGCTTCCCTATTCTGAGCATGTCATAAATGATAATATCTGACCATTTTGCTAAAATAGCAGATCTACAAGTATCGACTTATATCGGCTATATGCAGGCAAATAGATTTGGTAGAGGGGGAAAAAGGAGGGTGCCGAGTATAGACCCCTGGAGGACCCCGGACAACAGAGTGAGACACAAAGGCATAGAATGGGATAGTTTGGAGTGGAAATTTCAAAAATATTCTAGCCCATGTTTTGGCAACCTTTTCCTCAGGATTTCCAACCACACTAATGCATGATGGCCATTTCTCTGAAACATAAGACTCCTACAAAAACTATATATATACGAAACACTTTATCTGTAAAACTGTTATCTGAGAGAACAGAAACCCTCAACCAACAGGACTCAGATCATAATCTGTCGCTGTGTGACTGACTCCTCCTCTCCATATAGGCCCCAAAAGACAACCTCATGTCAGGGGAAACAGGAGACGTCACCTCAGAATACAACATCAACATGACCTGTCAACTGAATGATGCGTCTAATCTCAATCGCTGAGGTCAGTAATTCAACTAAATGTAAAAGTTGTACAGTTTTATATAGACAGATAGACCTTTATTGATCCCACAAGGGAAATTCAGTTGTCATTGGCAGTACTGCAAAATGACATACAAGGCAGATACAGAAAAAAGAGATACAACTAAGAATAAAAATAAAAATAAAAATAACAAACATAAGAGTACAGCGGTAGTAACGTAACAGGGATTAGGAATAGAATCCATAAACCAAAAGGACATTTAGTGTAATTCATAATTGCTTGGCCCTCTGCACTTGGACCGACTATAACAGCACTCTAACAGAGCAAAAATTAAACTGATATGTTATATGGACTCTAATAGATGAAATTCTAGAAAAGGCAATACATTTGAAAGGAAAAAAATAAAACCTAATAGTTGATCAATCAGATTTTTTTTCTTGATAGGCAGTAACCTACCTGTCTCCAAGGCAGAGAGAGTTGCTTGCTCATAAAGCTGTGATCTTAATTTCTTTCTTTCCATAGATTCTCTCTCTCTCTCTCTTTTTTTCTTCCAAGCCTCGTGAATTTCTTTATACGACATTCTACATTGTGTGTCTTGGCAGCGTTGACCATACCAAAGTCTGTTTGACTTAGCAGAAGCATAGCACAGTACATTTCTAAGAGCCAAGACAAACACAAACGATAGGTCCAGGCATATGAACACAAACCCCAAAGAATATTTCTCTAATGATGCCAATGGGTGTCAGTTTCACTGCCGAGAGGCTCTTTGCCTCTGGGAAACAAGCTGAAAAGTCAAGATAGTTGGCTGCTTCTAATATGACGTCTTTGTCTATTATTTCTTTCCCCTTTGGGGGAGGGGGCATATTTCACTTAGAATTTGTTTTTGTTTTTTGGCAGTAAAGTATTTTAAAGTAAACATTTACTATGTGAAAATAGCTGGGTGGTCATTGTATTGGGACCTCCTCGCCTAATAGCTCCTTAATGTGAGACAGACAGGTCAGGTCAGGTGTATCAACTAATAAATATTACTTTTGAATAAACAGTAACACAATAGTTAAACCGCAAATCTACGGTATGCATTACTTAAATCTAAATAGCTTTTCATACACGATTACATGTGAAGATCAATTACATGTGTATAACCTTGTCAGTGGAACTGCATTGCTAGGGAACATTGGGTTCAAGTGTATTTCCTGTCAGCTACTGATATTCACAAACACTGCAACAGGATATAAACTTGGACCCATTTACAATGACTATGTTGTCAGGTTACGTGTTGGTCTATTCTGATGTTATAAATGTGTATTTTCTGTACAGTAGCAAGATAACCAATAATAGCCTACTACACCAAGTAGCCTAATTAAATTATAATAGCTGACACAGGACCTCAATGGAAATAAGCCATAGACTTTTTTGGGGTTATCCTTTGCAAACTGTTAATAAAGTATTCAATCAATAAAAAATAAATAAGACACAATTTAAGCCCAACCACTGGTATGCTATCTAGTCTACTGTATATGTATAAAATATATTATGTTTAAGAGCCAATCTTTTCAACAATATGTTATTGATATGTGTTGTCATATGCTATAACGTTACCATTAGTCTGCTAAATAAATCATAGCCTATAATTAAGCTATGTTAAACAATTCCTGAACCATGGGCATATGCTACAATTATTGTTATTTTCCAAACTATCAAATGAAACGAACTGTCATCCCATTAAGTCGGAAAGGAAACGTTATTTTAATGACTGCAATTTTACAAGATCACACAATCATACTGAAATTATTGCATTTAATGAAGTGGAAAGGGGGGAAACGCTCTGAAACAAAAGTTAGGGTTAACTTTTCCTTTATCCTATTAGACAGCATTTATAACGATCATTAAACAGCTAGACAGCAGACTGTACATACATGACATCTAAATAACCTGATCGAGAGCATCTATCTACACTACAGTATAGGCCAGGGGTCTTCAGCAGGGGGTCCGGGACCCCTAGGGGGTCCTCAGGGGTACTACAGGGGGTCCTCCAAATCATTGTATGATAGGGTTCTGATTCTAGGGAACATTAGTCAAAAATAGCCAATCTATAAAGCTCACAGCGCCTCGCGCTGCTGCGAGGTATTGTGAGCTTGCAGATCTGCTATTTTTGGCAAAGAGGTTTGGTGTAGAGGGGAAAAAAGAGCAAACCAAGTACAGCCAACGGTCAAGTATTGATGCTAATATATAATGGTTAAATTAAGGTCTGAAAATATACATTAACATGAATTAATAAAGAAGCTAATGTGTCCCAAAAAAACCCCAAAAAACATAAATGTATGCAACATTGATGATCGCGTTGTCAAACAAGTCTATGAAGCCATCTATAAATTATATGAAAAAGTTTAATCTGCAACGCAATGCTTCATCTTTCTCTCAGCTAAGGGGGTCCATAGGCCTGATAAACGTTGAAGACCCCTGGTATAGGCTATGGATAGATAGGCTACTATCCTCCTCCTCGGTGCTGTCTGTCTCCACAGCCTCTCCCTGCACATTCTCAGACAGTTTATTAAAAAATGTTCAGACAAAAGAAAAACAAAAATGGCAGCCCGTCTTATTTTTATAAGGACTAGGACGCCATATTCTGCAGATCCGAAATTATAAGGCACATTTATTTGCCTGGCAAATTCATTGGGATGAAAGTGCATCGGGGATGGGCCATCCGTTTATTTGCATTAAGTGTAACGGATGATTGTTTACTTTGATTTGCAGGTTTGAATAGCCCGGCTCAGAGAGGGAAAAAAAAAAACCTAGACACTTCCTACAACAATCATCATGCCTTGCAAAATGCATTGCGTTATTATCATGGCAACTGCAGTCCCACGTTTACTTAAAGATCTACAGGGGATCCGCGATCGTGGCACATATAACATAAAACAGTGTTTGCACAATAATGGCCAAAATGCTGTCTTTTGTCAAATATGCTCTGGAAACGGTCTTTTTTTATTAGAACTTTTTACGACTCAGCGACATAAACGATCAAGAAACGACACTGTCTGGAATCTCAGGGAAAAAATGTAAAGGAATTGCATCCAGTATAAGTGCACGTACCTGAACCTTGGATATTAGATGTGTTTTTATAAATGGTTTAGATTGTTCTTTTTCTGCTTTGCTTCTGTCGTAGTTCAGACCTTCCGGGTCGCCTACTGTTCACTTCTGGGTGCTGCAGGTAGAGAGATATTCACTGAGCTGAGATATTTTTAACCCATTTTGTGTTTTCCAAAAGTATACCAAATAATAGCCTATGTTTTATAGAAACGCTGTAGGATGCTGCGCATTGAGCAACAATAGATGTTAAATGTATCATTTGGAATGTTTATCACATTTCAATTCAATGGCATAGGCAAAGGCACAGACCCCAATGGAAACAAACAAGCCATTGCTTTCTTGGGTTTAATCCTTTTTTAACATCCCTTATAGAACTGTACTTTCTGTGCTTTCTTTTTTTTTTACAAACTGCTAAATAAAGTATTGACTCAATCAATCAATCAATCAATCAAACAAACAAATCAAGCATTTGAGGGTTAAATGCTCACACATTATCAGGTTAATCTCTTCCCTGTCAAAATCAATGATCATACACCTATGCAATTTAAGCAATAATAGCAGCACATGAGGTGTGAGAAATGCGTGTTATAAATTCAATTAATATATATTTCTAAATTATGAACAGTTTCGATACCATAATTAATACAATTCTTATCATAGCCTATGCCTATTATTGTAATATAAAATATATAATATAAAATGTTACTGACATCATAGCCTGTATCATCCTTCCAAAAAAAAGAAGAAGAAAAAAAAAAGCTCATGCACATCCTAAAATCTGATCAAATGGGGCTAGCTAGCTATGGTCTAAAAATAACTAGTGAGAGGTGTGCAAACATTTCTGTTTCTAAAAACATTCCTTTCATTGTTTTAGAGCATTGGTTCTCAAAGTGGAGTCCGGGGACCCCCAGGGGCCCTTGGGGTGGTTCCAGGGGGTCCCCAGCAAAATATGTTTATACAGTATCCCAATCATTTTAACCACTTTATCCATTTATAAATTGGCTATTCAAAAATAGAAGATATACAAGCTCGCAGCGTGACACTTCGTGCCACGCTGCGAGCTTGTACATCTGCTGAAATGTACTGCAAGCTCAAATCTTCTCTTCTGGGGGGTCCCCCCAGGTGCAAAACATTTTCAGATGGGGGGTCCGAGGCCAAATACATATCAAATTGTGTTCAAATGTTTCCTTTGACACAAAAAACTTTGAGAACTACTGTTTTAGTGTTTTATTTACTGTACGTACGGCATGACTCCCTCATGGCATGATTGATATTTACAGACAGTCATATCTAATCCTCTCAGGAGGAGCATCAGAATGAACAGACCGCAAAGCTCCTACTAATATGCTCTGTGCTTAGTTCAGCAGGAGATGGCAGCAGTGTGTTGTAAGCTGTGGTCACTTGTCTCGCTATTTCAACAGGGAGAGAATGGGCAGGTGAGTTGTTGTAGTGTGTAGATCAGCAATTCCCAACCTGTGGGCCCAGGGCCCATATTGGCGGTCCATGAGAATATTGCAAGTGAAATTTAAAAAATGAAAACATTTAAATGTAAAAAAAAACATGAAAAATTTGCTTTCGTGATACCAGTAAATATAGTTCTGTTGATCAGAGCTGGAACACAATCGATTGATTGGTCATTCAAATAAACACGCTCTGAAAATGTCCAGAAAGGGTTGGGAACTGCTGTAGTAGATCTTTGTAAACTGAACAAATACAAATATTGCCAGAAGAAACATGCCTGTTGTGTTGCACGTGCAATGAGACATTGCCAAAAAAAAAAATTGTACTTGTGCACACAAAAAATACGAAATCCAGTCATTCCTCGGCTGCTTTTGGTATCGGCTACTTGGCCTGGAATATGAAGTTAAATAAGAAATAATACAACATTTAAAGACTACAATCTACTGTAGCTTGCGGTTGTCAATGAATCTTGTGTGTCAAAAAAACACACACACACACACACACACACACACACACACACACACACACACACACACACACACACACACACACACACACACACACACACACACACACACACACACACACACAGTCAGTGTTAAGTTAGTTTAGTTAGTTGTTGGACTGGTTTTGCAGTGTTCTGTACAAACAACCACTCCCTGTGAAACACACATGTGCTCTCTCTCTCTCTCTCTCTCTCTCTCTCTCTCTCTCACACACACACACATAGGCCAGGTGCGAAGTGGAGAGACAGGGGGGAGAGTCTCGTTAACCTCAAAGGGGAGGGGCACAGGGGAAGAGAAGAACACATAGGATAAAACATTTGACGCTCATATTGACATGCTGCACTGGAGGCTCCTGTGATCACAGGTAAGGAAAGAATTCACAACCTCACCTCTCATTTATACACTCACCTCTGTAAAGAGGTCTATGGGGTATACTGTATGTAATATGTCAATAAACTTGTTTATTGATTGAGGTGTGGTCAGGTGTATATGTAATTTGTATGTGCAACTTTCATAAAGCTATGTCACTGTACTGTACTGTACTGTACTGTTAGACCTTACAGGCTGAACTGGTCTGATATCATCAATGTTCAGAATAATGTGTGTGTTTGGGGTTATAGTTTGCATAATTCATTTTACCTCCACCGAAGCATATCTGAAAGGAAATCTTAGGGAAAAGGCTAACCTGAATTTGCAACCTGAATTTGCATATGGAGAGTTCTACAGCACTTGAAAATGATATTCATGAAATACATGCAGATCGTAGTTTTTGAAAGATGAATCTGACTTTATTATTGAATAGGTGTGTGTGTGTGTGTGTGTGTGTGTGTGTGTGTGTGTGTGTGTGTGTGTGTGTGTGTGTGTGTGTGTGTGTGTGAGAGAGGGAAAACCTGTAACATTAAGGCAGACGTGCAGTCCAGGGTTCACTCCCTATTGTACACAAAAATATTGATCTCCAGACTGCAGCCATGGGTCAAAAACATCTGGATAACACACCGCTTGTACAACGATTTAAAAAGAGGTCTGAAACAGACCCTCTCGCTCACATACAGTGAGAGTGAGTTTTGTCACAGCACGTTTAAGAGTTTTTAATATTAGGGAACTCTGCTAACCTTATTGTTAGCTGAGTTCCTGGCATTCCAGGGATCGTATGCCCTGAGGGGGAAAAAAGGAACAGCCAGAAGTGGATGAATTTTGTTGCTATAATTGCTCTCTGTCCTGTGGTTTTGTGTTTTTGTGTGTTGTCCCATGCAGCCATGGATGGTGTGCTGGAGGGAGCTACTGTGTTGTGTGTATGTAAGCTTGCCTGCAGCGTTCTCTTCCTGCCTTTACTGACCGCGTCTCTCAGTCCAGTCGGTTTCTGTTGCTGTTGCCTGCTCCTCTTCACAGACTTTCTTGTCTCAGGTAAGAGTGTCCCTGTCCTTCTGGGCGAGCGACACGCTCGTACAATGTTTTACAAGTTTATATGATATTTTATTATGTTTCTTACACACATTACATCCTTTTATGCTGTTTTATTATGTTTCTCACACAATGTGCCCTTTGTTTTTCTTTGGTGATGTGCAAAGGCTTTGTAACTCTAAAAATAAGGTTTATTATTATTAAAGATTATTATTGTCTTTCATACAGTACTTCTAACTGTCCTGTGGATCGCTGAGTCCTGGCTACCTGAGCTGTCCCTGTCGAATGACTTCAATGCCCTCCGCATCCTGCTGTTTCTCTGCCGTACATATGGGGCAGTACTGATCTTGACCCCTCCTCTGATCGCTGTGGAGTCTGTTGGGAGACTTTTGTGGCCCCTTGCTGACGCTGGTCACACCGTGGACAAGCGGGGATGTGAGAGCGCTCCGACACCATGTTCTGGCGCCGCGAAGGAGTCTGTGCAGGCGAAAGAAGGGAACGCCACCGACGAAGAACGAGACGATGAAGAGTGGCTGCAGTGCCATGCTGTTTGCTACCTGTGCTGCCTGACGGTGTGGGTCGTCTCTGCCCTTCACTTGAGATGGGGGTGGAACGTGGAGGTGCTGCGGACCGCTGCCTGCATGTACACAACCGATTCCAACGCCCTCCTTGTGTGCCTGCCAAACCTGCTCACCGGCTCCTGGCCGAGCCTTATGGAGCCCTGCTGGAGCCTGGCGTTCCTGGCTTTCCTCTCCCTCCTGCTGCTCCTGACCGTGGGCATGGGCCTTCAGAGGCGCCGCCGGGCCCGCGCACGGACAGGCCAGTGTACGGAATCACATGCTGAGAACTATTACGGTGGCTGGTGGCACCTCATTCCAGGCCTCACAGCGTCGTCCAAGCCTGTGAGCGGTGGGATGTCCGTGTCAGTGTGGGTGTCAGTGCCGGGACCAGAGCCGCCTGTTGTTGACCCGGAGAAAGCACACAACAGCTGCACTGTTCACAGGTCATGTTCCTGGAACGGCATGCAGATGCCACCGCGTCACCATGGAGACCTCGTCCTCCTTTCATGTCCGTCTGCAGACGGGGGAGGACAGGAGGACAAAAGGACAAAGGGAGGTATACCATTGACATATTGCATAGAGCAACTCACAGACTCACCATACAGGAGCCAGTGTGGGTGGCAGCAGAGGGGCTTTCCCTGCCTGGGGGTGAATATAATCACAGGGTTGGTGAGTGTGCTCTCTCTCTGCGTGCTGCCTCTGAACCTCAGTGTGAACATTCTACTGATACGAACCATAGAGACTGTGCTGGGAATGGCTATGAAGTCCTTAGTAGCTCCATGGACAAGACAAGAGAAGGGTCCGTTTCTCGACACATAACACGGACTGGAAGCTCATTATGCTGTGTATATGGATCATCTCATTAATATTGCATGTATGCAGTATGTAGACAGCTGGTCTACCTGTCAATACTGGTTTAATAGAGTGTAAACAGGCCCTCTCTAAGCAGCTATTCACATGTGTCAAGTAATCTGTGGAAAGCCGCTGAAAGGTGCTGAGAAGGCAGGTTGAGGCGCGTGTGGCGCCTCCCACAAGCACAGACACTAAACACTGACTGTAGAAATACTCTTTTTGAGGTATGAAATGCATCAGATTTATTAATTGTACAGTGGCTCATGGGACCAGCCTCCTCGGTTGAGATTGGGAGCCTATTTCTCCACAAAATATTATTTTTTGAAACAGGAAATGTTCTTAAACGGCATCAAAACAGTCACACATGAAGTAATAACACAACATGAGTGAATAAAGATGACCTGAAGCTGTGTCACCAACTTTCTTTGTACATGTGTTTATCTGCTTAGGTTACGGAATTGCTTTCAAAGCACTGCGCTCATGTGCAGTCACGAGGCGGTAAACTGAGATGTGATGTAACTGGTGAAATTGAACCAAGACAAAACCAACACAAACATCTCCAAATGCACACATTCACATACCTAGGAGATTTGACACTGAGCGGAACCCATCTAAAACCCTGAAGCTGTCACATGCAGTAGACGCCTGAATACGCACTCTCACATTACACCACAAGGTGGCAGTCCAACACGGTGACAAGCCCTAGATATAAGGATAGGCTCTCAGTTTGCATGACAGACATGCTATAGGATGAAACAGGAGAGGGATGAGGGGGATTCTGGGAAACAAAAGAATTGTTTTGATGGAGCCGGAGGGCTAAGGCTGAGCATACAGATGAGTCTATCTATATAATACCACACCTCTCTCTGCGAAGCTGACAAGGCATTCAGACCTGTACAGACAAATCTACCTGAAACATAGGATACCAAACTGAGATTAAGAAACACCTATAGCGTCTGTACTGTATGTGTGACCTTCTGATGTATGCGGACAGTTATTCATTTATCCTAGGGATCATCAATGTCCTGATGATTCAATCCAATACAGTGATTCTCAACCTTTTGATTTCAAGGACCCCCAGTTTGATATACATTATGCTACAGACCCCATCTATCATCTCTGTGACCCTAATCTACACTGTAACTCCTCAGTGTTCATTTAACTGAGAGTGTATAAATATGTAGCCAAATGGAGAGTTACAGTACAGAGTTCTATTTGGTTCCTATCAATAATTTAACTGGAACCCCCTGAAGGAGTCCTGGGGGTCCCTGTGCACCACATTGAGAACCAACGTAGAGAGAGAGTAGAGTGAGTGAGTTGGCGTTTGCAGATGTATAGTTTAAAAACTGAAGGGATGACAAAATACCAAGGTTCAATCAAGATATTGTGACTTCATTATGGCAACCTGCCCGCCCCCCCCCTATCCTTTCTGCATTCACCTGCCACAACAGATGATAAATGACAAATAAGATAATGGTAAAGTATAGTGTCACAAACGCCGGGACAATTTTCCTCTGAATGGGGTTATATCATTCTAAAAGAACGATGGCACACGCCCTCAAGTGCTTTAGCTACTCTCTCAGCCAAGTGAATAGCTGCATATTGCACCAAACATGTGACTCACTTCTGCACGCTGCTTTATCAAAATGAAAGGCTTCAGGGGTGCATTTTCACGCCCACATTCAGCATCTTGTGTAATCCAAAGTCACACAAAGGAAGAGACCAGTCAGAAGTTGTGTTAGTTATTAGGCCATCATCTCCAGAGGCACACTGGATCATAGTTCAAAACAGGACAGCCAAGAGTTACAGTAACTATAGGCTATATTAAAGGAGTAGTTCACCCAAAAAATGACTTGTTTTTTTTTATCAATTACACACCCCATGAAGCCTTGAATTCACGGAGACTTTTTAGTTTTTGTCGCATTCCTGAACCAATAATTTGATGACTGGGTCATTGGTCAATAGGAGACTCAGTAGAGACTCTTTGAGTCTCCGTCAGTCATCAAATTATTGGCTCGGGAATATGATAAAAACAAAACAATCTCCATGAATTCAAGGCGTCATGGGGTGTGTAATTAATAGAAAACTAGAAATGTGCTCCTCGGAGCACAAGTCTCCACCAGCAGACTATAGCAATTATATTATCATAGCAATAACTAATGAGATACAGTAGAGTAAAAGATCTATATTTTAGTTAAATAAAAAGGTGTATGTTAAAGAAATATTTATTCAAAAAAAAAAAAAAATTGTTTGACCAATGTTACACACATACGCACGAGGGACACACACACGCACGGACGGGTGATTTGGACTAGAAGATACTGTTCCAATCAAGACTGATTGATCCTGTCTTACCTCGCTTCAAAAACGTAAACGGCTTTTTGAAGTGACACACCTATTTATAGAATTGTATTTCGTCATGCATCCCTCTAGCCAATCAAAGGCATTGGTGTCAACATATTAACACGTATTAAGACTTCGGCCTTGTTGTGGGATCAATTCAACTCTAGTCCTCTTCTGTGTTACTGTTGTAGATGAGTATGCTTTCTTAGCTTTGGCCTTCTGCACCTTTGCTTGACCAATGTTAGGTGTTCTCAGAGGGACACACACACGCACGGACGGGTGATTTGGACTAGAAGATACTGTTCCAATCAAGACTGATTGATCCTGTCTTACCTCGCTTCAAAAACGTAAACGGCTTTTTGAAGTGACACACCTATTTATAGGATTGTATTTCGTCATGCGTCCCTCTAGCCAATCAGAGACATTGATGTCAACATATTGACACGTATTAAGACTTCGGCTTTGTTGTGGGATCATTTCAACTCTAGTCCTCTTCTGTGTTACAATTGTAGATGAGTATGCTTTCTTAGCTTTGGCCTTCTGCGCCTTTGCTTGACCAATGTTAGGTGTTCTCAGAGGGAAACACACACGCACAGACGGGTGATTTGGACTTACTGAAGGTACTGTTCCAATCAAGTCTGATTGATCCTGTTTTACCTCACTTCAAAAAGTAATGGCTTTTTGAAGTGACACACCTATTTATAGAATTTTATTTCGTCACGCGTCCCTCTAGCCAATCAGAGGCATTGGTGTCAACAAATTGACACGTGTCACGTGGAGCTTGCCCAATGTTAGCTTGGCTAACAATGTTTGCTCACACACGGCGGGACGAAGCGAAAACATATTCTCCACCTTCGGCGGAGACAACGAAAACATATTCTCCACCTTCGGCGGAGACAATAAGTATTGTTTTGGGTGAACTACGCCTTTAACCACTTTCAACCTGGTGTACCTTTTTTATATTGTAAAAAAAAGAGAGAAGAAATAGCAGATCCACAAGCTTGTAGATCGGCTATTCACACACATTTTGCACACAGTCGTACATTGAAGTATATAATATGGATTAACCACTTAAACCCTATATATACTTTGTTGACCAGGGTCCCCCAGGGCTCTATACCTGGTCTGCTCCTTTTTTCCCCCTGAACACCAAATCTCTTCACCAAAAATAGATCTACAATCTCACAACTTGTGACATGTTGTGAGTTTGCAGATCTATTTTTACTGAAATGTTCACCCCAAGAATAGGGACGCTAGGCTTCAAGTGGTTAACATGCCAATTTAGTTTTATCATGATTCCCAAGGGTGAAACTATATTTGAATACATGCAGATCAACTAATACCAACATAGCAGATTCTTCCAGGGTCGTAGATATGGACAGTGCAGACAGCGCATGGATGAGCCCTACTTGAGCAGAGAACGGGCCTGTGTGAGTGATTCAGATTGACACTTTTTTAAAAGTATGCCTGTGTTCAAACTAATTAAAATAAGTTAAATAGCTCTATATTGTGATAGTACTCATTGCTATAGACTCAGCATTTTTAGGTCGGGATACCTATTTTAACCAATCAGGAGAGAGAACTTGCACAGAATACAGATTAAACCATTAAATGGAAGTGGAAGTGATAAAACTAAGAAATGAGCAGACAAAATACGAGCTGGAACACTAAATTGAAGCTGATAAATGGGCTCATAAATTTCCTGATTGGCTGAAATCCACCTGAAAATGTATTTTCTGTTTACTAAAGAGCTGGAGAGACAGGGAGGCCTCTGATACTGAACAAACACTCTATAACAATGATTACTATCAGAATATAGGGCTTTAAAGGTATCATGACATTCATGTTTACACCACATTCAGAGTCTTTGTCCTGGTCCTTCAAACGTGTACAAAAAGTTTTAACTGAAAATTCCACTCCAGTGATTCACTGTAGGTGTTTTTGTCTCACATTTCTAAAGCCTTTTCAACTGCAATGAAAAAAGAAATCTTTGCCTGCGGGTGTCGCTGGTGAGGGATTTTGCCTGTCAATCATCGCCTCTGCTCCGCCCCCCCCAAAGGAAAGGATAGGGGAGGGGAGGGGCGAGGAGGAGAGTGGGCGGGATTAATCGACTGTGACCTCACTGTCGAAGGGACAAGCTCAGATTACTTTTCAGCCTAATTATTCAGAAAACCCCAGACCACAGAAAATCCACTGAATGTTCAAAGTTCAGATTTTTTGGGTGTAATTGAGGTCATAAAACCCCAAAAAAAACATACAAAATAAAAAAAGTTAAAATGAATGTCATCGAACCTTTAAGCTTTTAACAAAAAACTTTAACCAAAAAATATCACTTACCCTACCTTTAAAGTTTAAACATTGTCAAAGTGACATTTGCTATATATACCCTCAAAAAGGCAAACCATTGGTGAAATAGTCTGTAGCAATCTATAACAAAATGATACCTTTTCTACTAAAACTATTAAAAAAATATGTTGAATTTTGATAGCTTTATCTTTGACCTCTACTTTGCCACCTAAGTAACTTGCTCGAGTTTGACTGTAAAATCCAACAGAATGTTGGTAAATATATATACAGTATGCCTAATGGTTAGTGTGTGTGGGTGGGTGGGTGTGTGTGCTTCATAACTAGAAACTAGCGTGCACTGAGGGGTCAGAGGGTTCATACTGGGCCAGCTGTAACAAAATGATGACACTGGATCTTACATAATACTGCTGTGCATCATGTAACAATCTGTACTGTACCCAATTGCCCTCGGATAGCTTTGAATTCACATTTGAACAGAGCAACAAGTGAGATAATGCGATTGATGATGACGGAATATGAAAGCCTTCATCCGGCAGATGCAGCCTTACAGTAAGGAGGTGACAAAAGTGACAGACCATAATATGCCTGCCTCAGGATGGTCACATGTCAGTTGAATTAGATTGTGGTTTCACAGCAGAGGGCTCAGTCACTGGTTAATGGACACTTTCTCCTGAGGTTAAAACAGTGAATGCTCATCTGGGGGGGAGAACGTTACACCAAGCCAAAGATGATAAAAAGATGGCACTTTGCCTGGGGGGTCTGGAGTGAACAAAGAGGCTCAATCTCAATGGTTCAAACTGCACAGTTCTGCTGCGGGGGGAGATGTAATCGTGATGCAACGAGAGTCAATTCAGCTGAAATTAGAATTTAAAACAGCATGGCAGAGTATCAACCCACCCACCCACCCTCTCTCTCTCTCTCTCACACACACACACACACACACACACACCCTTTTATAGTTTCAACAGCCTCAAGTGACCCATCTGGTATGTATGATCGTGGTGTTCCACATTATACAAGAATTTCATTAAAAATGTATGATAATCGATTCACCCTTGTCCTTAAAGGGATAGTTCCGCTTTTTATCTTTGAATCTGATATCGCAAGCTGATCCCAAGGTCAAATAGTAAAAAAAAAAAGGGTTTTATGGAGCCTGGTTCTGGGACCCCCAGTGGTCCTTGAGGGGGTTCCAGGGGGTGCCCATCTACATAATTGACTGATGGTTAGGAACCAAATGGACCCCTACGGATCTGTAACTGAGAGAATTACATTAACATCGTAGACTGGGGGAGATAAAAAATCCTATCAAATAGGAGTCTGTGGCCCTAACTGGGGGTCCTTGAAATTAAATGTAAATGAATCACTGTAGCACAGTGGTTCTCAACCAGTGGTCCTTGAGGGGGGTCCAGGTGGTCCCCAGCTAAATGATGGAGAGTTGGAAACCAAATGGACCCATATAGATCTTTAACTGAAACCAAACAGTTTCATTTTACACTCTCAAGAGTTTTTCTCTCTCCTAGAGAATTCTCTCTCCTACGGTACCAACATCAATACAGCATGATGGAATTGTGGGCAAAATCTTATCCAACAACAAAATATTCAAAGTTTTGGGTCTGAGAGGCTAAATCTCATCAAATGGTGAATGCCAGCAAATGCCAAATAAATAATGGACCTTGATATGAAAAAGGTTGAAAACCACTGCTGTAGCAGACAACCAGTGAATGTGGAGAAGCACGTATTTGTGGCTGATGTGTCTCTCACCTGCAGTGAGAGAGAATTTGGCTCAGGCAGACAGCGATCATGCTCCTTGTCTTTTTCACTCATTGTGTGTCGGAAGAAAACGCCTCGGTATGAGAACAGAACGGAGACAGCCGCAGAACAACCTCTCACTTCATTGCAGGATGCGTGATGTCTCACTGTAGTGTAGGCAGTGGTGGACAGTACTCAACAACAGCACTTTGAGTCAAAGTATTGATACTTGACTGGTCAAATATGACTGGGCTATACAGTACAAGCGAAAGTTGTACTCTTGCTTTGCTAGAATTGCTTTTAAAAATACTATAATTATTCAAAAGTACATGCTTTAAGTATTCAAAAGAACAAATTACAATTACATAATTACAGAAATGTTCAACACCTATCTATAGTGAAAGTAGCAAATCTACAAGCTCAAATCTTTGATTGTAGATCTGCCATTTTCAATATTTGAAATAGGGCTTACGTGGTTAATTCACAATGTGCATTTTTCTTCCTAGAAATGTAGTGAGTAGAGTGAAAGTACAATATTTGTCTTTGAAATGTAGAGGACTGAAAGTACAATATTTGTCTTTAAAATGTAGAGAGTGAAAGTACAATATTTGCCCTGAAATGTAGTGAAGAGTATCCAAAAATACAAAAACACAAGTAAAGTACAGATACTCAAAAAAAGTTACTCAAGTACAGTACTAAATAAAATGTACTTCGTCCAAACGTAACTGTCCATCACTGACTGTGGGATATCAGAGGGCTTCAGATATCTGAGGGTGAACTGTAAAAAAGGTACAGTATGGACAAGCACGGGCAGAGAGAGCATTTCAAGTAGCATTCCTCCTCCGCTCCCTAGAAATGATTCCTATGATGTGCGATGTGTCTGTGCACGTTGTTGCACCGCTACAAAACCAAGAAAGAGTCACGACAATTAGGTTGCTCATAACGATATTTTTTTATTTTAAGTACATCGAAACAGTTTCCCCCACAAACCTGTAGCGGTGAAAGCTTGCTACAGGGTGTTCACACAACGATAGATGCACAGCGGCCATCATCAGAAAAAGGACCAGATCATCATTATAATCATCAAAAAGGTGTCAGTCATCATCATTTTTGTATTACTATTATAAGCATCACCAGCTCATATTAAGAATCTCCTTAACACACAAATCATTCACGGAATTAACATCTTTCTTAAGACAGACCCCACAGAGGTCTCTACCGGACCACCAGACCTGGGCCAAGTAAACAACGGTAACAAATGGACTCCCAGAGTTAAATCAACATTCATTGAAGCATTGGCCAATCATTTTTTGGTGCTCATTTTATCCTACTTGATGTACCAGGTGAGAGGGGTATCCGTGCCAATCAGAGGAACATTTATAAAAAAGTATTTTTGTGTCACTAGCTATTACAACTGGTTTTCAATGCGAGGTCCAGGGAGTGCCCCAGGGGTCCTTGAGGACGTTCCGGGGGGGGGGGTTCCCCTGCTAAATGATTGATAGCTAGATACCAAATGGACACGTTCAGATCTGTAACTCTTAGTGTACAATTGGAACCAAATGGACGGGTCTATTTGGTTCCATTTGTACAGTTTCAGTGTTAAACAGATTTAGAACCACTGGCCTATACTGTACCTTCTGGCACTGTTAGGATCCTATGCAGCAGAGCCACCTGTCCATTTCTCCAAGCAGGTTTACAACAAATGCCAATGAGTTATTATCTTTATAGCAGGGGTCTTTTTTTCAGGCCAAGGACCCCCTAGCTGAGAGAGATGAAGCAGGGACCCCCTCTATAGTGTATACAATTGTGTTTCAGATTAATCTTGTATTTTTTTTTACTTGGTCGGCTCTTTTTTCCCCTCTACACACCAAACCTCTTTGCCAAAAATAGCCGATCTACAAGCTCACAGCGCCTGCTATTTTTGGCTAAAGTTCTCCTAAGAAAAGGGATGCTAGGGTTTAAGTCTCTTTGCCAAAAATAGCCGATCTACAAGCTCACAGCGCCTGCTATTTTTGGCTAAAGTTCTCCTAAGAAAAGGGATGCTAGGGTTTAAGTGGTTCATGTAAAAAAAAAATCATATCACACAAAGATTTGGCCCCCCTGTAGTAACTCTGAGGACACCCTAGGGGTCCTGGTCCCCCTGTTGAAGACCCCTGCTTTATAGAACTATTTGACCCAGGTCCACATCATACTGGTAACTGCACACAGTGGAACTCATGTCCACCTCGGTATACCCAACAAAACTTTCAAATGGACAACACGGATAACACACATACGTACATTCAAACACACTATATAAGTACGGTAGCAAAGGGAGGGGAAGGTGAAATAATTACTTTTTTTTTGCTCTTGAATTTCTGTTGAAGACTCTCTCACACTGGGTTCAAAACAATTTTCGCAGTAAAACACATTTAACTACAGCCAAGAGCCCCTCTGGAGGGCCATGTGGGCTGATGCGACTTAATATTCAGCTTGAACCAAGTCCGAGAAGAGTGCACGCACACACACATACTCTGTGTGATGGATTTGGCTAAGGGACAAGGGCCTCTTAGCGCAGACTGTGGAGTGCTTGTGTATAACCAGTAAAAAACATGAGCACTTGAGTAGCAACCACATAACTGAGCCTCAGAGGATATTATTAGGGACTGAACCATCATGTAATACACTGACAGCCTTGTCAATAGCCTAACAATGCAAGTGCATTCATCAGATCGCATCCCATGGAAATTATTTTCTCAACATGACGTTTTACTCGATGAATATAAATAATATAATGCAAAAAAGAACGATTGATGTCAACTTTCAATGTACTCATCTCAAGCCTAATTTATACTTTGTCGTACCGCAAAAATAGCCGATCTACGCACATGCTCACAATGCATCTCATCGCGACACGTTGTGAGGTGGTGGATCGGCTATTTTCACCATGTATAAATCAAATATTCAGGCCTAGGCTATTTTTATGAATTTATGCCCGTAATGACATGCCCAAAATAGGGATGTCAGGTTTAATTAAGCTTTCCAGACTTCAGCATCTGCAAAGCAATGATGCCTATGTTTCAATTAGTGGTCACTTTCCCCATTGGACTATCTACTTAACCCATTAAGACCTGGAACGCATCTGTGTCACTTTAGATATCTTTGGCTATTCAAAAATAGCAGATATACAAGCTCATAGCGTGGCACCGAGTGCCGCGCTATGAGCTTGTAGATCTGCTATTTTTGAAAAATCTTTAAAACATTTTTTTTAGATTTTTTTCAAAAAACTGTTAGGATTTAGAAAACATTTTTAAGAATCGGTCTTAATGGGTTAATATGCTCTGATTCATTCATTTTGACTGGCCTTTAAAACACTAAGACACAATGAACACATTATGACAGGAAGCAGAGAAACGTGGTGTTCTACAACAGTGGTTCCCAACCTTTTCTGGATAAGGGCCCACTTGACAAAAGCGTTCACGGCCCACCAACCTGACCACTTAACAGTGAGTGTCGGTCAAGTGGTCAGATGGGTGGGGCCAGGTGAATTTTCAGAGCATGTTTATTTTAACGATCAATCAATTGATTGTGTTCCAGCTTGGATCAATGGAACCAACGTAGTATAAATTAAGTTCTTATTTATTGCCATCACAAGGAAAGCACATTTTTTCAAGGTTTTAAAGAAAAAATACTGTCATTTGTTTTAATATAAATGTTATATTATCATTCAAATCTTAAGTGGACCACTTGCAACACCCTCATGGCGGCCCACCGGTTGGGGATCACTGTAGAGTGTTAACAGTATAAAGATAATCAAATACCCAAAAGGTATACTGTGTAGGTAGAATCCAAGAATACTCACGCTTCCAAGGAAAGAGCAGAAACCAACGTACGGCAGCAGAAGAAGAATGAATGCCGTAACCCATTCAATCCGGGAACGCATCTGTGTCATTTTAAGATTGCTTTGGGCTATTAAAAAATAGCAGCTATACAAGCTCATAGCGTGGCACCGAGCTTGTAGGTATATTCAAAGCAAATCTTTGAATATATATATTTTTTAATGCAAACATTTGTAACTGAAATCTGCTTCTGGAAATATTTGACAAAGGTCGTTTTAAAAATACATACATTCAAAGATTTAAACACATTTTCACGATTTTTCAAAATTAGCAGATCTACAAGCTCTGCATTTTTTTTTTATAGCCAAAGAAATCTGAAAATGACACAGATGCGTTCCTGGTCTTAATGGGTTAATAACTTGCGATATGTACAAACATGCAACAGCGAGGACCCACATCCCAGAATAGCAGCTTATTCTCAGATAAATTACATACCCTCAGATCACACACACAAAAGGTGGAGGATGGGACAGGCGAGAACAGGGGGTGGTGGGGTGGGTGGGGTCTATCTGTCAAGCCTCAAACTCGTTCATTCATTTTGTTGTCAGTGACACGACGAGACGCATTTATGGAGGACATGAAACGGTAGCCTTCCTCGCAACAATGGACCCTGTTCATGGGCATCTGCGATGAGACCCACAGAGAGCAGCCGAGAAACCAAGAACATGACATCATATTTCCCATCAGAAAAAGGGTCAAACACACAAACACACACACACACACACACATGAAGTGAAAAGTGCCGACAGGCTTGTCAAGCCTGACAGTGTGGCCAAAGGAAATGAGTACAAACACAGCTAAGCTAACTGTACAGCAGAGATAAGACGGTGTCCAGAGGGCCATGTCAGTGTCAGTGTGGAGTCTGATAAGGAAAAGTCTTGGCCTCTGGGACTGTGCGAGGTGGGCCTGGGACAGTCCCTAATAGAAAAGGAAAAATCCCATTCTGGGTCACAAAGGCCCCAAAAAGAAGCCCAGGGGTCCTTCTGCCCCCATTAGTCTCAACAGCTTTTTAATGGAAAAAAGGAGAATGAGGCTCCACTCCAGGCCACAATGTATTTCAAAAATCCTAAGAGAGAGAGAGAGAGAGAGAGAGAGAAGGAGAGGGAGGCAGAAAGAGAAGAAACAGCGAAACAGCACAGGTGATAAGAGCAGCAGCACACACAAGTCTTAATACCGAAAAAAGAAAAGAAAATCACCATGTCAAACACCCTGTTAAACATTTCCTTTTAAACTTCTTTTTTCTTTTTTAAACCTATCAAGTCTTATGGATTTATCCGTGACGGATACACAAGGCCGAAAGATCCCGGCCCGCAGATCACAGTTTTTTTGGCGAGTGCTGCTCTTAAAGGCGTACAGTGTTGATTCTTAGCGGCTGCACGTTCTTGCCATTGGCGTGGCTTTGGCCGGGACTGAAGTACGGGCACAGCTTGGCGGAGAACTTCTCCCTGTAGGTGTAGAGCCAGGACATGTCGTCAGCATTGTAGAACACCAGCAGGCCTTTGGGGTAGTCCAGGTAGACCCCCACCTTCTCCAGCTTGCTCTTGACGTTGAGGCGGGTCCAGGGCTCGGTGCAGGCGCTGTACTGGTTGCCGTCGTGCATGACGATGCAGTAGAAGCCGCGACTGGGCTGGATCTGGATGCTGCCCTTGCGGCTGACCGTCTCGTTGGCCACGCCGATCATCCACTGGGTCTTCTCCGACACCATCACCTCCCAGTAGTGGACGCCCGTGCCGAAGCCCTCCGCCCCGAAGACGGACACCTCCACGTCAAAGCGGCGCGGCGAGTCCTGCAGTGGTTGCGGGTGCAGGTTCCCGTAGGCCACGATGGTGCAGTCGTCCGACAGGATGAGCCTCTGGTGGGCCGTGATGGGGTCAAGGGTCAAGGCTGCCGGCACTGGGAGAGGGAATGAAAAGAGACAACGGAGGGCGTAAATGGAGGGAGCGACGGTAGGAAGTAAGGCAAGGGAGCTAGAGTAGGATGGAGAATGAAACAAAGATTGAGTCATCAGTGCTTTTACCTAAAGCCTAATTTTATATACTTGGCCATACAACCGTGTGGCTCACAAAATAAACAGTTGGCCCAGATAATAAAGCCAATTACAGATAAGATAAGGTAGGATTGATCAAAAACAAATTTACTGAGCGAGAGAAGAAAAAACAAACCCCACTTCAATAAGTAATGAGAGAGCTTAGGCAAACAGCACACCTACAGTATACACGTATTTGCTGTGTCACTCTTATGCTTATACTTCGTCGTACAATGGCATCGCGTGCCGAAAATAGCTGATCTACAAACTCGTGATGGGACGCGCTGTGAGCTTGTAGATTGGGCATTTTCAGTACGGGACACCATCATACAACGAAATATAAATCAGGCTTCATGGCCCAACTTCTCTTTCTCACTGCAGCTGTGGTGTGAATGGTTGTTTAGCCGAGGCAGTGAGCAGCTCAACGACTCTACAGAAGAGGGGGGGGGGTTGTTGAGTCAAGTGTCTAGAACGATCAAAATGTCACCAAGAAGGATTCATCAAGGACAGTCAGTGGAAATGAAAGAAACACAAGAGCGTGTTTGAGGGTGGGTAGGTGTGGACTGTTTAGCAATCAAACATGAACCGGTGTGTGATTGTGTGTGCTTAAAAGCATGCGTGTGCTTGCGAGCGTGTGTGTGTGTGTTTGTGAGCGAGTGTAGTTTATTGTTGTATTGTTATGCTGCGTTCACACACACTAGTGGCAACAAAAGCAACAAAATGACCAAGCGTGGTCAGATACACTGTCAACCGAGTCGCTGTTGAAGTGTTACTGAAGCCACTCTGCGTAAATGAAAAGGCTAGGGTTAAACAGCCCAAGGAAATTATTACCGGCAGGCGGCAGCTCACTTTTCCATTTGCGGAACGGAGCAGGAATTGCAGGGAGAAGGAGAGTGGAAATTGTGAAACAAAAACATGGATTGATTGATGCTTCAGTGCGTCAATGGAGCGCTTTTTTAGGGTCGGCTGTCAGTTTGCAGCTTCATGTTGCTGGCTTCCATTAAAAATGACTTGTAGCCACAAAATAATCATACCGTATTTGAACTGGGGAATTGTAGGCATTACATTTAGTTTGACTCGGTTCCACTGATAAATATTGTGAAAATAGCCGATCTACAAGATCACTATGCCTCGAGTTGTGACTTGCGAGGCGTTGTGAGCTTGTAGATCAGCTATTTTTCTTATATTAGTTTCTTCTATTTTTTGAAAATGTGGCCAACGTTTGACCAGTTTTTATAGTATAGTTTGTTGATTACTTTTGATGCAGTAATTGTCTTTTTTCATTTCTTTTTTTATTTATTTATTAAAAAGGTCTTAACTCATTGGCCGCCATTATCGCATTAACGCGATCTAATAAATAGCGCGCTTGGCCGCCAGGATCGCATTAATGCGATCTAACGTCTTTATTGATCTTTATGCTCTGATCACGCTATTCTGTTATGAATCAGGCTAAGTTTCGGGTTCCACTTACTTCAACCACCACTGCATCCGGTTCCATGACTTGGGTTCCGTTTTCGGTTTTACATTTTTCCCCCCAGTCATTTTCGACCATAATAGGGAAACAAACGGTTTTTCACACGCTATGAAAAGCGATCGGAGACCTCCCCTCCTATAATCTATGGTCTGGGTGACGAACAGTCATCCCCGTTGTGTATCACAAAGTAATTTTCGCCGATAACAGAATTTGAGACATTTCACTTCCGGTTCATGTGTTTCACTGTGTGAGTGGGTCTGGGAGGGGGCGAGTGTGATCGAGAGGCGATCAAGCTTGGTATGTGCTGCTCTCTGGTGGTGGAACGATCAAAACGATTCAAGTGTCAAGGTAGACTTTCTAGATGTGAATTAAATAACAAAATAACGAAACAAAAAAACACGAAAATCGCTGGCAAGGGCTGCTATGAACGAGGTTTTAACTCTGGCAGTCAATGAGTTAAAAGTCCTTAAATTGTCACTTTACTGTCATCTGGGGACCCCCCCACCCCTCCAACAAATCATGTGGAGACCACAGGTTGAGAACCACTGCCCTATAATATTTGACCAGGGAAGTTACAGAAGAAAATGAATATGTTCATAGTCACTACACTGACATATGACATGCATACCACTAATGCGGCAGTTCAACCACATGATCATACTCATCATGCCCTGAAGGAGAAGATGGTGGAGGAACCCCCTCTCTGACACTCTACTTCCTATTTCAGGAAGTCAAAACAAACAACAGTCATACGATGACTGTGGCCGAAACTATACAGTGGGACTTTTGTTTTTTTATGTCATATACATAAACCATGGTCCAGAGAGGAAAGAAAAGAAAGAAATGACCACAGAGTTCATTCAAAGTCAAGTGTTCCCCTGAGTCCAAACGAGCAGCAATGTCATACCAAGGTATGCAAATACTAGTGGAGCAGAGAGCAGTAATTACAGCTATGGGAGGTGAACGGCTCCACAGGCCCAAAGCAGCTCTCTGTGCATGATATGTGGGTTAGGGCAGTGGTTTACCACCACGGGGGGGCAACTGGAAAGGAGAGTGAAAGTGAAAAAAATATATAAAATACAAGAGATTCTAGAGTGCTAATTTTACCACTTTCAACCTGGCATCCCTATTTTGGGTGTGTCATTCCAAAAACCCTAACCCTTTTCAAGAAATAGTAAAACCTGCAGATCTACAAGCTCAAAACGCATCGCAGTGCGATACGTTGTGAACTTGAGGCTATGGCTACTTGTGGGTCCTTGGCAAGGAAAAGTTTGAAAACCACTGGGCTGGGGGCGCCGATGGCCTAGTGGTTAAGGTGTGTACCATAGGCTATGATGCAGCCTGAGCGAGTCCCGGGTTCGATTCACGAGCCCAGTGGACTCTTGCTGCGCGTCACTCCCCGACTCTTTCCCCGTTTCCTGTCAAACCTCCACTGTACCATCAATAAAAGGCAGAAAACCCGCCTTAAAAAACAAAACACTGGGTTAAGCCTGATTTAGCTCACAACACGTCGCATCCGCGAAGCATCGTGAGCTTGTAGGTCGGCTATATTCGGTGCGCAACACCAGCGTAAGACAAAGTATGAATCGGGCTTTGGAGAGCCCTGCTCTCAAACAGTGACCCGCATAGGGTTCAAGTTCAGTCAGTCATCATGAAGCCACATCAGGAAGAACAATACAGGCCTGTGTCCCCATGACTCTCTAGAAAATGCATGGAGCCGACTCAGAATCGAGTGGGAGGGGGATTTTGTACTGGATGTGCACTTCCTCTAGTATTTATGTCAGTCAGCATAAATGAGCATGGTAATGCGACTGGCCAGTGAGGGGGGGAGACGGTGTCTTCTCCAGTCAATGACAATGCCAGTGAGTGTTACAACACTTTCAGTTGCATTCTGAGTATGAATTTCTGTTCTTACACAAAACATGCAGGCACAGGCACTGCCAGCAGTGCCAGCTGGATGAGTGAAGGCAGGCACCAGGTTTGTGAGGAGGTAGCCTGTTATTTATTCCCAAGAAAGCATTCAATACACAGAGAGGGGTAAGAGAGAGAGAGACAGACAGACAGACAGAGATGACGATGGCAGAAATGACTTTGTCCTGTCTCACCGGCAGCTACTGGTGATGAATTGGAACCAATTGTTCCATTTGGCAGCCAGTCAAGGAAGGCCAAGAGACTGCCCTGCCTCCCCTCTGCCAGGAGGGTAGGCTAAAAATGAGAGAATTGATCGAAGGAGTGAAATATTGCTCGGTGCATTACTTTAAGTAATCTTCTGTGAGATTGAGTGATGGCCATAGGCAGGCAGGGGGGGGAAGCTCCTCCGCAACATTCCGTCGCTAACACAGAAGGTTCATCACAGCCCTGCAGTTCCAGACATCCATATCTCATCAGAGGACAATAACAGCTCACAAGCATCCCAGCAATGTTAATGCAGGTTGGGATTAGTTCTCACGCTGGGATATTTCATCATCTGGGTCAGATATCCTGCTGCTGAATGAAATTATAATGAACTGTCCAGAGTGACCCTGACTACATTCCTCACTTAGAGGACATGCTTGTTTCGTATGAACCTTGAGAGTTTGTGTTGAACTACACCACTGTGCACTCATCGAGTTACCCTGTGGATACAGTTAAGCTTTTTGCAGGCACTCGTACAATGTGCAAGTGTATAATGTTCCAGTAATATCCGGTGATACATACCTGGTGAAATATCCTGAAACAGAGACTTCCATATTGTGTACTGTAAAGGCCCCATGTACTTGGATGTTGGGAAATCTTCATAGGTCAGATTGGTCTCATGTATCTTCCCTTTAATCCTATGACAGAAAACAGATCAATGTCATATTCTATGCATGTCTATGTTGTTGTGTGTGTGCGCTCTACTGCCTCAAGTCAATGGATCTGGTTTGTGTCTGGTCCGAATGTGGATTTGTTGACATTAACAACTGGGGAAATGTTTCGTGAATGCCTATGGCTATCATTCCAGAGCAACAGACATTATTAGTAACAGTCAGGAGGGCTCAGGTCTGGTGCTGTAAAGAGTATGAACTGTGAACACCCACACATAATAGAAGAAAATGGGGTGAAGCAAGTTTAGGAGCTTATTTGGACTCCAGAAAAGAATATAAAACATGTTGTAAATTGCTAGGCTGATCAAAAGGCTTCGCCTGAAAGTAATAAAAAGAATAAAACAAAAAAAACACTAGGGATAACTTTTAGGATGGTTTAATTAAACCACCCCCACAGATTAAACATTACGGCTGGTTTACATCAGACAAAAAGACACCATCTGCTCAGAGATTAGCTCATTCTGTCGTTCAAATGTTTTACTTTCTCCAAAATGTCTGGAACCCTGATGATTAAACAGTAGGAGATGAACTGGCACCATCACAAATAATGATTTCTGGGTACTTTAGTCCCAGACATATTATATGGTTAAATATGCTAGCGTATGATATCCTAGCGTCCCTATTCTGGGCATCTCATAATACTGTAGGCGAACAATCAGCAAAAATAGAAGAACGTTCAGCAAAAAAGGCGATCTACAACATGTCACAAGACGATGCGCTGTGACCTTGTAGATCTGCTATTTTTGGTGAAGAGATTTGGTGTACCAGGAAAAAAGGAGTATAGACCCCTGGGGGACCTTGATAAACTAATTATAAAAGGGTTTAAGTGGTTAAATAGGCTGTAGTGGCATGGTGAAGTAGTCTATAATTGTATTAACAGTAGGACTCTAAGATACTGAATGTCGTTATTGTTGTTGTTGCTGTACTGTACATCTGTCTCTTGTCTCTCTCTCAACACAACCGGTCATGGCAGATGGCCGCCCACCTACAGCACAGCCAGGTTCTGGTCGAGGTTTGTTCCTGTTAGATAGAGGTTTCTTTCCTTGCACTTGCTCACGGCTAAACTGTTGGGTCTCTGTAAGAGTATGGTCTTGAACTGCTCTGCATGCAAAGTGTCTCGAGACAACTTGTTGGGATATGTCAGAATATATACGGTAGATAAAATGTACTTGACTGTGACTGTATTGGACTATATTGGACTACAATGGTTCTCAAAGTGGAGTCCGTGGACCCCCAGGGGTCCTTGAGAAGGTTCCAGGGGCGTTGTTGTGAGCTTGCAGATGTGCCATTTTAAAAAAAATCTAAAATGTGACAAATTTGGAATATTTCTGAAACATTTTAACACAAATTTTGTATGGGGGCTCCTGGCATGAACTCCTTTCATATGGGGGTCCGCAGCCAATAACATTCATTTGGGGGGGGGGGTCCTTGAACCACTGGACTACAGTATTGATCTCCTAGCAAACCTCTCGGAAGTGACAGCCACGCCCTCCAGGAAGTCGTGGCGTCCTGTCTCGTTGAGGCGCTCCTGCAGGATCTGTATGCCCTCCTTGACGTCGCGCAGCTGCTGACTGTAACGCTGGATCTTGTGCTCGATGTCGGCGAACTTGCGCGCCGTGTCGATCTCCAGCTCCTCCAGCATGCTCTTCTGGCGCTCGCGCAGGAACCGGTGCAGGCGGTCGAACGCGTCGCCGATGGTCGCGCGAAGACTTTTCGCCGACGACTGAAAAAGACAGAGGCAGGAGATGGTGAATTTGTGCAATGTTCTTTACTTTTCTTTAAAAGTAGCAATACCACAATGTAGAAATACTACAAGTTACAAGTAAAAGTACTGCATTCAAAATTTTACTCGAGAGTAAAAGTACAAAAGTATTGGCATCCAAAAAAGCACCAAAGTACAGGTACTAAAGTTTTTCCAAATTTGTCAATTTTTTTTTTTTTGCATATAGTAGAAATATAAAGTATTGAAAAATTGACATACTCAAGTAAAGTAAAAGTACCTCAACATTGTATTGTACTTGAGTAAATGTACTTAATTACTTTGCACCACTGAATGTGTGATAAAGAAAAAAGCTTTCAGGCAATGTTCCTTTTGATGCGTTCTTTCAATGCAAAATGAAAATGCACAAAGTGGCTTTGAACAGCGGCTGGCTTCATTAAAGTATTTCAGTCGCTACAGTGGCAGACTCTTAATTGGACATGACTCTGTATCCCCGGGGCTTGCGATGGGCTTTAACAACATAAACATTATGTAAACATTTATTCATTCATTCTGCTCCTACGTGCATTGATTTTGTGAGCACTATCTCAGTTCAAACTGATGGACAAACCCACGGGTGCAGCATATTGTTTTGTTGGGGCCATTAGTACATTTTTTCAGAGGAAACAGGCTGATCAAACCGGGGCTGCCAGGGAAACCCCTGTGTATGAAGGTGGGTGATTAGAAGAGCGGCAGACTGGAAGATAAAACGATGCTATTACTGTGCCAAGGGAGAGAGGG
This sequence comes from Gymnoscopelus braueri, assembly GCF_963280865.1. Classification (NCBI taxonomy): domain Eukaryota; kingdom Metazoa; phylum Chordata; class Actinopteri; order Myctophiformes; family Myctophidae; genus Gymnoscopelus; species Gymnoscopelus braueri. The sequence goes on along the minus strand of NC_137612.1, from coordinate 37,717,616 downwards.
CTGCAAGATGAGGAGAAGGAAGAGAGCAAGAAGTTGTGGAAATTGATTTCGTTGAAGGGGGGGAAATGAGAAGCTGGACATCAGAGGGAATGAATCATCAGAGACTGAGAGCGTCAGAGAGGGAGACAGAACAAAGGGGGCCAGATGAGAGAGCCCTGCAATAATCACCAGAGTAGCAGCACCAGACCTACTGACCAAAAGGAAATGCTGGGTAGGGGTGCAACAGTTAATGAACTAATCAATTTTATCGATTATAAAAGATATTCTATAATCGATAATTTAATTAAAATAATCTGTGAATAATCGATCCCTATTTTGGCTATGTCATTATAGGCGATGTGCGAATGTTTAAACAAAAACTAGTTAAAATAGAAGATCTACAAGATCGTCTATTTCAACTATTTTGCATTACACCATTGTGCGACAAACTGACTAAGCATAAAATAGGGCTTAAGTTGTAATAGATTTGTTGACATATATACGTGTATATATCTTCTTTTTTTTATTGTCACTGCCACAATACACACTACACATACAGGGGAGCAAAATACCGTTCTCCGCAGCTCATTTAAAAACAATTGACACATTAAAAAGAAAGTAGAGAGAGCAGACAATATTGGTAAAAAGAAAAGTGCTGATGCATTCAAAGTGCAATATAGATACAGTACTATTCAAAAGTGCTATTTATCTCTCAAGATGAATATAAAAATCACACCCAGTGTGAAGTGGGCGGTGTGGTCACAGTGGTCATCACAGTGATGGAAGTTCACTTAAAGAAAAGTAATATTGTGGACCAACCATTGTACACCCCTAACTTTAAAAAAAACATAAATGTGTTTTTTTAACACATTTATGACAATATTAGCAGACAATATTGGTAAAAAATATTGGTAAAAAGAAAAGTGCTGATGCATTCAAAGTGCAATATAGATACAGTACTATTCAAAAGTGCTATTTATCTCTCAAGATGAATATAAAAATCACACCCAGTGTGAAGTGGGCGGTGTGGTCACAGTGGTCATCACAGTGATGGAAGTTCACTTAAAGAAAAGTAATATTGTGGACCAACCATTGTACACCCCTAACTTTAAAAAAAACATAAATGTGTTTTTTTTTAAGTGCATAGTCCTATTTATAGGGCTATGCACATGTGTCATGTTTCACTAGCCAATCACAATCCTGAATAGACTGTGATTGGCCAATCACGGTGCAGGGTTAGGGGGGTACACTGGTGGCCAATCACAGCGCAGGGTTGGGGGGGTGCAAATGTGAAACCTCACATATAGGGGCGGTTTCACCACCCAAAAAGAATATATATATTTAAAAACCTGTTTCTCAAATAATCACTACTAAAATAATCGATAGTTGCAGCCCCGATGCTGGGCTTTGTTCACTGACATTTTTTGTTCTCATCAATTATCCCAAAATATCTTATGACCAAATACATTGATATCGATATGATAATATTGTATTGTGACAATGGTTTTATAAAAATAAAAAAAGTGAATATCGCAATGTGGAAGGAAAAGACAACACTTATGCTGTAATCACGACATTACAATATCCCAAATCCCAGATGATAGAATCAAGTCTCATGTTACAATATCAATATATCGATATATTGCCCAGCCCTATTTTAGGCAAGAAAACTACATTTGTGTTCATGCCTAAAATAGGGCTGCTAAACAACAGCAGAAAATGTGCGTCTGAATTAGAGTGAGGACTACTCTCTCTGTGCATCTGTTAAGTGTCCGCAAAGACCAAATATCTCAATTTAGAACTCCTCACAAGGAGGAGCTGGATTCTGGAGCACTGTGACCCAAGGCTTCATTACTCCTGCCTAAAGAAAAAAAAATCAATCACCATCCAACCCCATTCGTGTTCCTTCTCAAACCAAGGGCAAATATTCTCTCTGTGTTCCAGAGGGAGCCCATTAATATCCCTCCTGTGCAGGCACAGAGGGCTGTGACATCAAGGTGGGCTGTGTGTCCCCACTGTCCTCCCACCTGGGATTGCTAATGACACAGAGGAGAAAGAGATGGTGAACCGCAGCAGCTCGGCATTCGCTTTAACCGACGTGTCTGTCTCTCTGTCTGGGCCGGCAGGCTGCGGTGGTCGCTGGGAAGACGATTGCAGCCAACAGAGCGAACAGGTTCGCTGGCTGCCTTTCAGGGCACGAGAATGGGACACAATGTCTCCTCCTGCACCGCGAGACACTCCAGAGCACAAGGCCGACGCGGCCGTTACGGAGGAGCCAATGTCGCTGGTTAGAGCCTATTCACAGTAGACATTTTTGACGGGTAGACAACACAACTGAAGGTAATAACATCGATTGTGGCTGCGTTTCATTTAGGTGTAGCACACAGTCTGCCAGCATGGGAAACTCCTATACAGTTGCCACACAGACACACCATAATGAAACATATCCACGATCAACGATTAACCATCAAAGTATCTGCTGAGAAAAGGCTCCATTTCTCCTCACCACGACTCATCTTCCACAGCAGCGGATCCCTAACTCCGGTTCTCGGGACACCCGGTACTGCTGGTTTTCCATTATATCAGGTCCAACCAGTCACAGAGTAGACGGTTAGAATTACAAGGACAAGGGCATTCGGGTGGTGGAGGGGTAAAGTTCCTTTCCACCACCGAACCGTGGAGACTGGGGTTCCATTCCTCTACGGTGCCTCCGGCTTGGCCGAGAACTCGAGGGTGGGAAGCCGGCAGGGGAGAACAATCTCTACACCCTCCCCAAGACCAACAGCAGGGGTTACAGTACGGGTGCAACATTTAATCGAACTAATCGATTTCATTGATTGTAAAAAATAATTGATAATGTAATAAAATAATTGATTGATAATCAATCCCTATTTTGGGCATGTCATTAAATGATATAAGTATATGTGTGTGTATGTATATATACACACGCACACACACACACAGTATATATATACACACATATACAGTACACACATACACACACACACACACAATACACTAGGCTTTCAAAATGCTCTGTGATAAATCCTGCCATTTCGACATTCATTCCTGTATCCAATGTGACTGTGACAAAGCAGGGCTCATCAGGAGAACATACTGAAAAACGCACCAGTACGGGTGCGGAGACACTTCATTGTCAGCTTCCTAAATGCATCAGAAAGATGGAAAGATCAATTTTAGTCACACTGTGGCCCCCGTCCAGGCAGTGCGGCCTCTACAAATGGATGTAAACGTAATGAGATGGTGATGCTGATTTACTACGGGGGAGCAGCAGATGGCTGAACAAGAGACCTACGGATGAATCACAGTCAGATCCAGTCGTTGGAAGGCCACAAAATGGACAGAGCCTGTATCTGCCCGACTCCGTTGGTTGGCTGGTAGAAAATCCTGCAGTGCAGGACTCTGACCGACAGACAGACTGACAAGCACTGCTGTGACATGGGGACAGCCATACGTAAACGGAAAGAATGACAAGAAATCTCTGACGGCAGAGACAGCCACACGTAAATAGAAAACGTGACAAATATCTCTGACGGCAGAGACACCCTCCCTGTCAGACATACAATAGCTCAACTTCACTACAGGGGGAGAGATGAGACAGGGAGGAAAGGAGGAGGAAAACCTGCAGTATTGACTAGATGCTCATGTGCAGCTGATTAAAACAAGTTGTCAAGATTAAAACGGCTGCTCAATAATCCAATTCACTTGTTGAAATTTCACTGTCAATACAAGCCTATTAGGCAGGGGGACAGATGGCCAGTGATCAAGGTCTTCCCGTTCATCGTCACCCGTTAGTACAATTTGTACGCTAACCGGTTCTTTTAAGTGACTCAAATAGACACATTTGATTCAAATTAGCTGCCTGGTTTGAGGAGCAACCCATGCAGGCAGGCGTTCAAGGTACCTTTGTCTCAGTGAGTTGTCTCTGCAGGAGCTGCAGGGCCTCGGTGTGGCCCTTCTCACTGTCCTGCAGGGTGGCCAGCTGTTCCTTCATTTCCCTCTGCAACACACAAACAAGAACACCACATGAGTGAAAGGATTTTAATACAAATCCCCAATTTAATCCATTACATTGGAATTATGCTGGAATTATACTGGAGTGGTAGCAACTCAAACTACACAATACTTGCAGGGTGCCATTCTAAATGTAATATACCCCCCCCCCCCTTTTTTTACTTAACCATCACTGTATTTAACCAGTGAAGCCCTACATACCTGTACTTTGTACGACAAATAGCTAAAATAGGCAATCTAAAAACTCATAATGTGTCCTATCATGACATGTCAGCTTGTAGACTGAGCTGGTAGATTGAGTTTGTAGATTGTGAGCTCATGTAGCGTATCTTGACAACAGCTAAATATCCTTATATATATATATATATATATATATATATATATATATATATATATATATATATATATATATATATATATATATATATATATATATATGTTTAACTTGACTGAATCGTCGTTTTATAAGTGTCACTTTTTCAAAGGTTTTTTTTCTCATTTGGGAAAAAAAACCTACATGAAACGTTTTTTTACTGTGGTTGACTTCTTTAGTCAGAGGAATGGTCATTTGATTTGTAAGGGTGAATAAACTGTTCTCGTTATAGCCAACTTGTTGCTAAGGGAACTGGCGCCAAAGGTCCAAGTTCTGTTCAAGGTTGGACTCTCCTCATTCTGGCTGCTCAGTGGGAGGTTCAGGTGTCTCAGACACCTTCTAGCCCTAAAGGGCTTCCATGACTTATTGATTAAGGTGGACTGATTGTATTAACAGCTCAGCGCGCTGAGTCACAGCACAGCAAATGTCAAGTCTGACCAGCAAAGAAGGCAAGAAGGTGGTGGTGGCGATATGAAACACAGAAAGAGGTGGTTTATTCAGAGGAAAATGAGCTCTCTGGAGATGGTTGGCTCTGTCTGAGAAACTGGGTCTCGTCTCTAGTCAGGCAACCCCACACATAACCAGTGTTTCTCTTAGCCCCCTCCAAGATTCCTCAGGATGGGCTCCTGTCACAAATGGTTGCAGGTTTTACACTGGTCCCCTGTGCTTGTCCAAATGCATTCTCGAACATATATTTCAGAGAAGCCATGGAGCCACAGAGACACATTCCCTTCAGCTCCTGTGTGAACACAGCATAGCCACGTAAGACCTATACTTTGTGTTACGACGAATAATAAAAGAGCCAATCTATATCTTGTAGATCTGCCATTTTTTTTTATTTAGTTTGCACCAAAATGACATGCCCAAAATAGGGATGCAGGGCTGAAAGTGGTTAACATTAGGGCTGGATATTGGCAGGTAACTCACAATATGATACGTCTGCCAATACAATGCACATGACCAAAATGGCACAAGATACGTAAAGCCAAAACAAATAATGGGCTTTGAGAGTGCCATAGACTAGATTTAGTAGTTACACTACAATGTTTCATGTCCTCCTTGGTATTCTCTCACCTCTTTCTCCCTCTACATTGCAGAGGGATTTACCAGCATGTAGGCCAGGGTAAGGCTCAGTGGAATACAAATGCAGAAATGTTATTAAAAGCAAACCAAAAAATATATATACACTCACTGCACATATTTCTATAAGGGCCCATCAATATGACACAGGCATCGCTGAATACATATCCTGATATTGTGAGACAGCCCCAGTTAAAATGCCATCTTGCTCTTTGTATTCACAGCCTGCCTCTTCGCTAAATGCGGTCTGTGTGTCATGCAGCCTCGTGTGTCACCTTCCCTGTAATCCTGAGGGACAACAGCTCTCCTGAACACCACTGCAGAAGAAAAGCTTCAAATGGAACTGTCAGTTTAGCAGTGTCGTTAAAAACACCCGCCACTCACAAATGAATACCAAAACAGAGGGAAAACAAAAAAACACACATTAATACAAACGTCTTTGAGAGGGTACATAAAGGGCTGCTGCCGTAGCATCAAATTCTACCCACTTGGGCAGAAAAAACAGCTGTACAAAACAACAGCATTGACATTCAGAGAATCCTTGACCTCAATTATGAGCTAGAAAATTAAAGGCAGATAAAATATGGGCTGTTGGAAATAAAGCACTCCCCCTCCCCTTTCAAGGACAAGGAAAACAATCCGTACTGCAGTCAGAGAGGGAACGTGACTCTCCATGTTAATAATAGGAGTGCAGCAGGATCAGCAGTCTCTCATCTGCGGTGGGTCAAAGGCCTATCTCCCACCGGCAGAGGAAGAACCATCGTGACAGACTTGCATGTTGTCTGACTGTCTAGCTCAAATGAAAAAGAATATTGGGGAGGGATTCGATTAATTGAATAATCAAGAAGCCTGTTTAAAAAAAAATATTTTTTGTATTGTTCATCAATGAATCAGCGTAAAAAAAAAATATTTTTTATAATTGACTAGCCCCATTTAATACTTAGTCCTACAGTGTCGCACAAAATACATCAGTTTGGACGATATATTGACATCAGCAATTATGCAGAAAATATGTCCAGATTTTTTACCACTCAGATTTTCAAAAATAGACAATCTCACAATGCATTGCAGCACACTTGAAAAGGCGTGTGTGGTTAAATAATACAGTAATAAACTTCAGTTCATGTATAATTAATTAAAGTTAAAAGTTCTATTCATATATTTAAAAAAGTTATGCTTAAACATGTTTACTTATAAGTTATGTTCTAGTAGTAGAACCTTTAATCAAATCTAAGTTTTTCAAGCCAATTTCATTAGAAAATCAGCATCGGACCCAAACATCTGGCATTGGTCAGGCAGCTCCAATGTAGCCTGGTAAACCCTCCCTCCGGAAATCTCATTTCTATTTGATTCCTGGAGTGAGTCTGGCATGAACCGCCTCTCTGCAATATTGGCTGTGTATGCCAAACGGCCGCGCCTATCAGCGTCGTCGCTCATTGTTCTGTGATTGACAGCTTACGTTGGCCAATCAGGTGGCGAGTTCGATTGAGCCCAAAACACGAACGGCAGCCATCTTTTTCTTGTGCGGCCAATTCTCCGCTATTTTTTTACTTCAAAAAGCTCTCTAACTTCTATTTTGAGGCACGGAATTTACTTATAAGATATCGTTTGGATAGAATTTAGTTGTTTAACTTCATATATGTGGTCAATTAATCATGACAAAGCCTATTTAAAAAAAAAAAAAATGAGAACCGGTAGGGGCGGGCAGTGACACCATTGTACCCGAAAAAGGCAACCCATTTTGGGTATGGCTGTCTCAAAAGTCCCGTCGCGTCACATTAAGACTGGTGAACTGCTGATTGGCTGAAGGGGAAAAATTATCATTGGCTGAAGGGGTTGTCAGTCAACGGTATTACTCCCGCCCAACTCCAGCACAGCCAATATTGCAGACAGGCGGATCAGGCCAGACTCACTCCTGAAATGAAATGGAATTGAGATTTCCGGAGGGAGGGTTTACCAGGCTAGCTCCAATGTGGCTCATCTATGAAATTATGACTCAACATTTTGGCAAGGTTTCAGCTCGATCCCGTCACCCATTGACATAATAGAGCCATTGACTCGATTATAAAATGTAAGTTACATATTTTCAAAAATATTTAACGTATTGGCAGTGTGCATACAAAGTTTGATTGGTCCAGCGGTTTGTTAGATTAGCTCCAGCCAGACACACAGAAGGCTCTTATAGACGGCTAGTCTCTTGCAGAGCCACATTGTTTTTCTTCTTTTTTCCTAGGTCTTTTACTCTATGCCATAATTAGTTTTGAATCTACTTTTTAACCCAAGAAGGGTCTTATGTTGTTGCCGAATGTTTTTTGTTTTTGTCGGGTTATTTTTATGCCATTGTTTTTAAACCCTGTAGCATTTTGTGATCTGGTAAAATGAAAGTAAATTATAAATTAAATGTATTATTATTATGGACATATTAATGCACATTATTACACTGCTTAGTTACATACTTGATTCTGATTGGTCAATCGCTGAATTCAGCGGTGTGTTTTTTCTGAATAATGACCGATGAGCTCAATAACAGACCGCTGTCTAATCAAAGGGTCAGAGCACCTGCTGCGCTGCTTGAATTTTACGCTGTATCCAACATGACAGCCATGTAAACAAACACACAATGTCATTTACAACTTAACATTGCTCTCAGGAATGTTTTTTGAAAACATTTGAAGCGAGAAATAGAGGATGTAATAACCGAAAATGTATTTCATTTGAGCAACACTTCCTTGTTTTCCGAGGCGACCGTGTCCGCCCACTCGTAGATACTGTAGGTACAAGCAGTGAAATGCTTGTGTGGCATGTTCCGCAAGACTGTGCAAGATGATAATAATATGCATTATACTGGAATGCAATGAAATAAAACATACAGTAGCTATACGTCAGAAACTTAACCACACTATCCAAAACCAGACAAAAATAGCCATCTACAAGTTAACCTCACAACATTGCTTGCAACGTGTTTTGAGGTTGATCTGCTACTTTTCACTACTAGAGGTTCAGGCCCTCACATCTAGAGTTCGGGCCTACATAAGGTGTAAGGGATGATGAGATCTGAAAGGTATGATGGAGCTAAACCCACGTAGTGATTTATAGGCTAGCATTGTTGTTCTCAAAACTTTTTTTTTGGCTCAGAGCATCCGTGTAAATATTCTTTTCATCCACGGCACCCCTGAATTACATTGTTACTTTATAGCACCGTACATTTGTCAAATTACGGTACATAAATATGTACATCTTTCCCCCTAAGATACAGTATGTCAAGAGGAAAACTTGGCGAGAAAAGAGAGAATATCAGCATCCCTATTCTGGGGGGAACATTTGCGTTCGATTTGGTGTACTGTAGATCGAAAAAGAACAACGTACAGTGCAACTCAGGTCTGTTTTACTAATTGTAGAGGGTTTAAAAGGTAGGGTGAGTGATATCTTTTGGTTAAAGCAAAACGTTTGGCACTATATTCTGTGTTTGTTCAGTAACAGGGGTCTCCCCGTCTCTCAAGCTCTTTAATAAACTAAAATTAAATGAATACATTTTCAGGTGGAAGGCAAATTTTCATTCAATCAGGAGAGAGTAACCATTTATTCTGCTCACTCCTTTATGTCATAACTTCCAATTGTACTTGTTTATCCTGTATCCTGTGTGAGTTCTCTCTCCCGATTGGATAAAAATTGTATCCTGAGGTGACAATGTATTTTCTGTTTATTAAAGAGCTGGAGAGACGGCGAGACTCCTGCTACTGAACAAACACTCTATAGCAATTAGTACTATCAGAATGTAGAGCTATTTAACACAAATTGTATTGAAAAAATATGACATGACATTTTCCTAGGATGTCAAACTGTGGGGAATGGGGGGGGGGTTATAAATCTAAAACCAATTTCACCCTTCTGTCCTTCCATCCTTTCTTGGCTTCTCTCACATTAGCAGCTCCAGGGTACATGTTGGGAGGGGTGTGTGTGAGGGGGGGGGGGGATACATTTCTTCAAGACGCTTAAAATTCCACAAACTTTCCTCACAGCTGCTAGCTTTATTAAATTCAGCCACTCGTTCACCAGTTAAAAAGGCAGTTATTGGTTTCAAAGTGCCTGCACCGATAGAGGTGGGAACAAAACATGCGGAGTCGCTGAACGTATAATGAAAGAGCCTACAGGAGGGAGAAGCACACACACACACACCAGTATAAATGGTTTCCTCTGATTTCAACAGATGCCATGCAAAAAGCACCCTGCAAAAAATGTAAAGGCAAAAAAAAGTTATGACTCAAAGCCCTCCTGAAGGGCATATAGTATGCACAGGCAATATGCTGCTCAAATTCATAATTCATTTATTCCACTGAAAAACAGCAGCATCGACCCCTTTCATCCGCTTGTCATTAGGCTACCTGTGCACACCCCAAAAGCACCCGCATAAACTGTGGTGCAAGTGATTTTTACAAGGACGGTTTAGCATAACCTTCCCCAAGCTCAGATTGTAATTCTGTCAGGTAGCAGACAGCCGGGGTAAATAGGCTGCCAGCCAACAGAGCAGCAGCAAGCAGTGAGCAGCACACAGCAGCCGTTACAGACAGGTCTGCTGCTTTATGAGCTTCTTGTAAATCACTATGGGCACAGGGTCGGAAAATATGCCGTCCATACAGAACCAGCCCTTGCACCGTTGTCACCAAATAGGTGTGTCACAACAAGGGCACCGTCATAACACACGTTCAAAGTTATCAGCTTGGTTGTTAGGACAAGAAAAAGGACAGGGCATGCACGTGTGTAAAGGATGGGCTTTTTCTTTGTTTTTTAACATTTTTTAGGGCTTTTGTGCCTTTATTTATAGGTATAGTGGAGATGGACAGGAAACCGGGAGAAAGAGACTGGGGAGAGATGCAGTAAAGACCGTCGGGAACGGGACTTGAACCCGCAATGCACTTTCAGGCTACATTGGAGCCTAGGTGCCCGGATCGCTAGGCCAGCGGTCGGGGCCAGGGATGGGCTTTTTTCTTTTAAATGTCCCCACTTGAAAATGACGTTGTTTGTCAGCGGTTTATCGTAGCATGATGTCATGTCATATTTATAGATATAACATTGTACTAGCCTTGAACACTCCAACTGCATCATGGCGTAGCTTAACATGTAGCTCAAATGACATACTTGAATGCAGCGAGCAGACAGAGGCAACAAGATGAACAGCTTAGTCATCTCTCATCGGTCTTTCTGGAAAGGCAACTTGTAACTGGTATTTACCGGTACATACTGCACATTAGAATACAAAGCTGCCGATCCGCCTGCCTTTGAAGGACTGAGTGAGTAGGGTGGTTCATATACCCCATCAGAGAGCTAAAACCTTAGCCTGGTACACCATATCCTGGTCGCGTGAATTCACATCATCATGCGTCTTCTGCAGACCGGTCTGGCCCCAAGCGCCGGGTGGGCGTTTTGCAGAACATGAGTACTATCAGATGCAGAACATCTGCGCTCAGGGCCCTGTGACTGACAGACGCCGATTCATTGGCTCTTACACTTTTTTGATTTCTGCAAAACCCAGCCCACCCAGCGCTTGGGGCCAGACCGGTGTGTACCAGGCTACTAATCCCTAGCACATTGACTTCACTTGCAGGTCTGTCTGTCTTTCTTTGGTAGAAAAAGTAGTGTGTGCCATAATAGAACCAAGCACATCTACAACTAATTAACCCAATAAGACCTGAAGCCGATTCTACAAATGTCTTCTAAATCCCAACAGTATTCTGAAAAACGTATGTTTCTATATCATGTCAAGGACCCCCAAAATGATATTTGGCCGCCGACCCCCATCTCAAAATATTTTGTTCGAGGGACCCCCAGAAGCAAAGATTTGAGTTAAAAAAATTCGCTTTAAAATAATATATGTATTAAAAGATTTGCACACATTTTCACGATTTTTCAAAAATAGCTGATCTACAAGCTCGTAGCGCGGCACCGAGCTTCTACATCTGGTATTTTTGAATAGCCAAAGTGTAAAATATTGCTTTTTAGCTCAAATCAAAAAATGACACAGATGCGTTCGAGGTCTTAACCCATTTTGGGCGGGAACCCCTATTTGTAGCTATACCTTTCAGGACGGGAACCCCTTTTGGGTTCCCGTACAGTATATAGCAACATAATTCTTTTGTAATTTTTGAATACATATTTTAGGTTTTTCAGAAAACTTAGGTCAGGATTTAGAAGGCGTTTTTAGAATCGGCCTCAGGTCTAAATGGGTTAATGGGTTAATGTGCATCTAGTCTAACTATAGAGTGCTAAAGGTCGCTTTGATCGTGTAGCACTGCTGCAGCAGCACTGTATTGTATGAAGCTCAATTAAATAATATTTAAATCATTTACGGTATATTATTTATATTACATTTTCGGTTAATCAGACCCAAACGGAAAGTCAATCATTTCCGGTACATGCTTAAACATGCCCCATCATAAATGTGTGCACTGTGTTTTATGTTGCTTTACCAAGAAAGGCTTGTACTGTACACTGGAGTGAATCATTCTGCTCCACCCAGGGGGGGGATAAATGACTCTGTTCAACCTCAAGATGGGATTTCAATTACATCCGGCAACAGAGAATAAATGATCAGTTCTCAGAATGACGAGGGGAGAGAAAAACACGAGTGACTACATAGTTTCATAAGAATGCTGTCAAATTAAGCCTGGTCCTCGTGTATTTTTACACATTACATTGTCCTGCACTAAAAAATGCTGATCAATCGCGTTGTGCTTGTAGATCTGCTATTTTTGACACCGCCATACGACGGAGGATACATGTTTTTTTTTGACAGTCAGAACATTCATTATACACCAGGGAAACACCATTATAAACCACCATTATACATGAAGATAAACTCCCAAGAGAATACTTATACAATGAACTTGCAATAGTCAAACAGGACACCAAACATTAGGTTACAAACTGGCAATGAGGAACAGAACACAGGATACATTCACACAGGGACTAACTCAACACAGGTCTATGGTTTTCTATCTTACCAGGTATACATACTGTAGTTCCAAGGCATTCACCCAGCTGCTGCATCTCTAGGCGTAACTAGTCAGTGATTCGATTAAATGACAAGGATGCCAGGTCAATGCAATTATTAGCTTCCTAATAGGAAAACCAACAGTGCCTGGCATACCTGAGCATCAGGGTTTGGAAGCACTGGTCTAAAGCTATCTATTCATTCAATCAACACAAAGCAAACCTAGCACAGTCAAGATCAAATGGAGGAAGAGAAGACACATACAGTAGTTAATGATGGTTTCCAGTATGCTGACCCCACGACCCCTAGAATCTCTATACTGCGCCAATTAGGTCATACAATAGTAGTAGAAACACAAAATGCCGCTACACACACACACACACAAGCAAAATGCACTTCACTATCAGACCGCTCCAATAAGACGCGATGACAAGTGAGGGGAGTATGAAATAGCTAGTGCATGGTCATGCCTTCCCAAAGACACTGTGACCCAAACCAGGCGCAGTCTCAAGGATCCGACACAGGCTGCAATGAAAGCAGCAGCCATAAATGGAATGAAATTACGGGTATGAAACCACCACTAGACACACAGGTTTTGCATTGCATTGTGTGTCATGGTGTTTTAAGGAGCACCGATGTCAAAACACAGGCGATTGACTGCTGGAAGCAACACACGTTGTGAACACTGAGCTCTCTACCAATTGTTTCACACAAAGCACATAGCACATAGTTAATACAATCACAGAAACCTTTATGTCACCTCAATGAAAGTTAACCAAATCAGTAATGCAGTGATTCAAGAGAAATCCCAATCTGTGATTTGTGGAAGCTCTCCACAATAGAGATCTGTTTTCTAAACAATTAGCACAATATGTAAAATCATGATGTTTTGGTATTATCGTTCTAAACCTATGTTCCTGCTATTTTACTATTTTACCAACCAGTTGAAGAAAGGGTATTATGGATGACGCTTCTGAAGATTTTTGTATTGCTAGCTTGGCCATTTCAAATGCTCTTACATTTTTTAATAAAAGATCTATTACTGTAGGGCTAGAGTCCAGCTTTGGGCACCATGGAGGCCAATGCTGGCCTCTATGGATTCCAAACGACTGAAATCAGTCTTGGCAACTGAGAACTTTAATCCATGGTAATGTGCTGCTAGTTAGGTTGTAATTAGCTGTAGGCTACACACATTACAATGATGAAACCGTGTGAAATTAAATCCCATGTTATGTAAGCAGGTTGGACAGTAAACGGATTACTGTGTCACCCTATGTGTAATAGCATAGCAAGAAACATAGGCTAACGAACATTAAAGCGTTACACTAGCCTGTGTTATTACATGTACAGATATTATAGACAAAGAGATGACATAATGCATACCTTTAGCTTATTGTTATTTCTTCTTTCCCCTTTTTCCTAAATTGGCCTTTTTTCTTTTTTTAAATTAATATGTATTTGCAGATTTTCATTCAGTTACAGTGCAGGCAGGGGTTCATATGTAACAATATCAAGCATCGTATTCCAGTCCATTCATGAATGTCCATCACTGTTAGAGGTGTCGTCTTGTTGGGTTCTATATTCAGTCCATTTCTCCCATTTTTCAAGGAATAGAGTCTCTTGCGATCTCAAGTTATGAGTTTGTTTCTACATTACAATATCTCCTCCACAATACTAAGCCACCGCTCACAAATTGGAGGATCTGCATTGTACCATAGCCTTGTAATTGCTTTTTTTACCAACTGGCCTTTTTTCTTATCCATTTTGTGGTGAAGTAGTTTAATTGGTAGCATTTCATAGTGCGACTGATTTTTACTAATTGCAGTACTGTACAAAGCTAGTGGTGCGCTAATTGATAGATTTCCCCTACTTTCAGCTTTAAGAGAAAGTGGCTGACCTTCCAGCAGGCAGTAACTTGCCACGCTCACACACTAGAATCAGGGCTCCCTCTCCAACAAGGTTAATTGACCCACACGGTGATGTGATGTGATGTGCACATTGGTGAAAGAAAAGCGTTCGCGCAAATGTCACCATTCTGAAATTCTGGGAAAATAAACAAATGTGGCATTAAAATAATTGCCAAATACTGTATAATTTATGAACCGTTAATAGGGCGTCCCGCCCAAATAAAACCTGTGTGTGGGACACACTGATGGATGTTAGGGACTCGGGACCCATATTTGAGTTGGCAGACCCATTTTCATGGGTCGTGAGTAAATCTTCCTTTTCGACACAGATCTAAATCAGCTACTTTCACTATTTTTTAAATAACAGTCAAATTGTTCATTCATAATGTATTTTGGTACATTTGGGTCCCGAGTAGACAGATTTTTTCAGTCCCAAGCTGAAAAGTTTGTGAACCACTGATTCAAGTTGTGCGTCACGTTTCTCAGCACCTGCATAAGTAGGCCTACCTCATAAGCACGGGACGCCATGCCGCGCACACAAACCTCCTCCTTTCATAGGGGCCTGTGTGGTAACCAAGTTCCTGCAATCCCATGTCTTTGGCCCCGGGGCCCAGAGACTAAAAGAACAAAACTTCATAAAACAAACAACTGAACTCATGGCAACAAAACAAAAAAAAATGCTGTCTCAAGCTATAAACTCCAGTGTTTATTCCGAGACATCAAATTGTGCTCAAGCTGTGTGCCTTGTATCCTAGCCTGTGAGTTTTCCCCTAGCATCAGCAGAGCCAACAGAGCCTCTCTCCAGGGGAGACGCCTGTCCCTGTAGCCTGAGATCAGCAGCCAGCAGCCAGCTGAGCTGACTGAGCAGGAATGACTAAGAACTCTGGAGCTTGGACCCACGGCTTCTGCCTCCAAAATAACACTGGCCTGCTGAGTTAGAGAGGCAGCCTGATACCAAAATCATACTTCGCTGAGCGTCGCTCACGACAAGAACGGATTCTAAATGTCAAAATCAGTTATTTTCAGATAGCGACGTTGCTGTACTACAACAAAGTATGATAAACTAGGCTTGAATAGACATTGGACAGCCTGTGGTATGCGAGTGTGTGTGTGTGTGTGTGTGTGTGTGTGTGTGTGTGTAATTGCTGACTAATCATGCAAAATGTTATGCTTAATTTAAAATTGTTTGGAAACCGACAGTATCACCAAATTAATGAGAAATCCACACCAAATAGGTACCGGTGGACGTGAAAATCTAAACAGAATAGAGTTAAAAGACAAAAGATGGTTTGGGTTCTAATCTGATCCACGCATGTAAATGGGCTCAGATTGTTTGACAATCAAATCTTTTAATTAAACACAGCAGATTTTAAATAAAACGTGAAACAACAGAACATACAGTATGTGTTTGAAGTGGCCATTACCTAGTTATGTAACATGAACAAAAGATAAAAAGCATTTTGAAACATTCAAAACTGGGTCATCTTCTCGAGCAGCGGTCAAGGCACAGCACAAAAACAAACAACACTTCCGGTCATTCACTTCAAAATAAAACCTAAATTGACACATTTCACACAACCTGCACTCTTTTATCATCAACGCATTTCAAATTAACTCTCTCAGTGCCACACAACGAGATATCCCGAGTTTTTTCTGAATGCCCTCAGTGCCAAGAATGTGCCAAGAAGTGTTTTTTTTTTTATTACAAAATATTATAATTATTATAATTTTTGGAAAAAAATGTTCAGAACCCAAGATATCATTATCTGAAGATTTGCAGCTTCACCCACTCCTTGTTTAACTTATAACTGAAAAAGGCTGTATCTCGCTTCCTAAGCACTTTTTTTTACTTTTAGAAATTGCTGGCACAGTATGAACATATTTTTTTATTTCATTGGCACTGAGAGAGTTAATCACATCCGTTAACGCATTACTTTCGAAAGCCCATAATAAAACCAATGTAAATGAAACCTCTTAATCCTATAGTACAACAGTACTGCAGTGCAGCAAATGTTTTTAACAGACACTTGTTTGAAATAAAAAGTTGACATATTGTATAGCACAAGAAATGACCCATCCTATAGTGCATTTGTAGAACTTAATATCTGTTCATACAAATGCAGTGGTTCTCAAACATTTTCATGTCAAGGACCACCAAAATTATATGTATTTGGCCACAGAGCCCCATCTCAAAATATTTTGTTCCAGGGACCCCCAGAAGCAAAGATTTGACAAATGTTGGCTTTAAAAAAAAAAAAAAAAAAAAATATATATATATATATATATATATATATATATATATATATATATATATATATATATATATATTCAAAGATTTGCGCAAATTGCAAAAAATTGTGACGCTACATTAACTTATTTCGCTGGGGACCCTCTGGTACCCCACCAAGGACCCCTGGGGGTCCCCGGACCCCACTTTGAGAAGCAATGTACTAATGCATCTAAAAAGACTGAGGTGTAACACAAAAGGCAGTGTTTTTATTTTGTTTTACACTGCCGACGGCGATGCAACACTCCTCCCTGTGCTGCCAGCACAGCTGGGACATGGTTAAAGATTACAGTGCCAGTGGCCACGCACTGGACAAGGAGATCAGCTCACAGCCGTGTGCCCAGCAAGCAGGGATTATCTACTCTATAACAAGATTACTACCAGACAATGGCCCTAAAACAAAAAGAGAACTCACTTTGTGCCCTATGAATCAATGTTCCCCGGATTTTCTTTTTTGTTTAAAAATGCTTTTGGGCTTTCCTCATGCATGCTTTCCAAAGCACTTTTTGTACTGTATACTTCTAGGATTCAAGTTTTTATATCAAGTTCTTCTATTACACTAAATGCATAAAGGGTCTATACTCTCTATATATCGTTGCTATCGGTTGGAAACCTGTCCAAAACTGTTACTTTTCAGGATTCAAATAAAAAAATACCAGCTCTACAAGCTCAAAACGAGTCGCATTTAAGACGCGTTTGGAGCTTGTAGATTTGCCATTTTTGCTACATTTGTGTGACACTGTAGTACGACTACAGTAAAAGTTTAAATATGGAGATAAGAGGTTTCTGCCTGACAGCAACAATATAAATGTAGATCATTTAAGCACTTTTAACCTGGCTTCTCCATTTTGTGCACGATAACATTATAGGCAAAAATTGTCAAAATGTACAAATAGTCGGTAAACGGTTTTGTAAAGTATGTATGAAATGCTTACACATAACATTGCATATTCGTATCGACATAAAAGTTTTAACCCTATATGCTTCATTGACCAGGTTCCACCAGGGGTCTATACTGAAAATAGCCGATCTACCAACTAACGCCACGTTGCAAAGCAACGTTGTTGCTTTGTGGCGGATTGTGAGCTTGTAGATCGGCTACCCAGAATACCGATGCTAGGTTTCATGTGGTTAAGAAAAAAGATTCTGCATTTTCATCAATTAGTTTCAGGGAAAAGGCAATAATAGCATGCACACCCACTCGCAATTGCTATTCATTATGCACACACATGCACATTGCAGGTGCACAAGCTCATTACTCACACACACACACACACACCCCCCTAAACAAGTCATCTCTAGGGGCACAGTAGTTGGGTACTATAAGCATATGACTTTAATCCAATCCATGTTTTAAAGCGAACATTTTAAACTATTTTTTAACATTTTTAACATCTATGCTTCTGGGGGTCCCTGGAACAACATATTTTGAGACGGGGTCCGTGGCATACATATCATTTTGGGTGGTCCTTGACATGAAAAAGTTTGAGCACCACTGATATAGCAACATACTGTTAGGATTTAGAAAACATTTTTAGATATGTATTTGGCCGTGGAAAAATATATATTCAAAGATTTGCTAAAATGTTCCAAGATTTTTCAAAAATAGCAGATCTACAAGCTCATAGCGCTATATGAGCTTGTATATATGCTATTTTTGAATAGCCAAAGAAATCAAAAAATGATGCGTGTCCGGATTGAATGGGTTAACAAGCATAACGCCCACCCAACCAACACTGTTTCATGTACGGGAACCTGCAGGTACTGTATGTGGTGGTGAAAGGAGAAGCAGGGTGTGTGTGTGGAGGGGCTGATGCTGCCGTAGTTCTCCAACCATTAGAATGTAGGGCACGTCATGTAAATGATGAATGTTCAGAGCACGCTGCTCCACTTCCAATGAGGAAGGGCACAGAGTACGCAAATGTACTTCTTCCTCCTCCAGTTAAACCCTAACGTTAAACATAGTACCGCATGTCAACTCAGATCCCACCGCCCCCCTAAAATAAATGGATGCATAAGTCTTTCAAATTGCTAATCGTAAGTCTTTAAAATTGCTAATCGTAATGCTAATGAGCCCAAACAGAGCTTGCTGGAATGAGAACGGTGCTGAAGGGCTTATTAGCTTGTGTGAGAACAAATTGTGCTGCGCTACAGAAGTAGAAAAGTACTGCAGGTAGAATTTACACAAATCAGATAGAAGGATACATTGGTATCACAACGTTCAGCGATACACTGGTGTCACAGCGTTCAGTGGTACGTTTGGTAATTAGGGGGCAAATGAAGCAAGCAGGCTCGAGCAGGGAGCTGCCTGCCAGAGACAAGGTACTGTACTCTCTAGTGGTCTCGACATAAAGTCAATTTATACTTAGTCGTGCGACTGTTTCACACGATCTACAAGCCGATCTACAAGCTCACAACATGCCACGTCCATGAAGCGTCCATGAATTTGCGGCGTGCAACACTTAGGGCTGTCACGATTACAAATTTAAGATGACGATTAATCGTCACTCAAATAATTGCGATTAACGATTTAATTGTGTTTTTGGCATTGAACATTGAAACATTTTTTTTTTTTAAACATTGTTTTCCTTTTAGGCTTCGTAATCAAAAATTGCTCAGGGCAAATATGACAAATAACTTAAAATATTCATATTTAATAATTTTCTAAATAGCAGAAATAGCTGATCTACAAGCTTACAACATGTCACTAAGTGACACATTTTCAACATGGAAACGATTAGGACGATTAAGCAAAATAATTGCGATTATGTCAAATAATTGCGATTAGTTGATTATGTAATAATTGTGACAGGCCTAGCGACACTGTTGTGAGACGGAGGATAAATTAAGCATTAGCAGCCTGAGACCCTGAGTTTCTCTACTGTCCTAGCTGTTCCTCCCCTGACTACTGTAATAACTCTTCTCTGTCTTCAGAGCTAGGAGTCATGCGGAGTCCAAGGAATCATCCTTGGATCCTGGAAAATACCTTTTATTTCTGACGATGGCATTATAACAGTGTAGACACCCAGACTTGTCTAGACAAGTATGAGGCCCAAACGATCAGCATCCCATCCGATACAGTATATTCCAGTTCAAGCCCATCTTTGACAAGCCATCAATCATCTCTGTCAGTAGCTACAGTAGGCACCAATCTGTGAATGGGCCATACATCATCTCAACAGGCAACTGATGAAGGCAGGGGGGGAAAAAAGGGTACATGCAAAAATTACTAGCTTTGTGCCTCCTCCTCCGACATTACATAATATCCCAACTAATCTGCCAGCTGTTCTCATAAATCAGCTTTCTAATTATTTCGAAAGGAAGGGGGCATTATTAACATCGATTCCAAGTTATATTCAGAGATTTCCTACTAACCAAGCAAAACTAAGCGGCATTCGCCAGGAAAGCATCTCCTCCTGCTAGTGGTATTTTTATACAGAGCAACAACGGCCGGGAAATGACCCTCGGATATCCTTGACTGCCAGGGGATTATCATCACAACTAAATATATGTTCATGTCCTTTCCAGATCAAAAAAGCTTCCAAGGATTAGCAAAGCTGAGCAAAAAAAAACATGCACATACCACCTTGTATAAAACATGACATTGCTGCATGCTAGCAACAGAAAGCAGGGATAAACAGATTTATTAGACTCCTCCGTGTTGGCGGGCTGAATGCAGCTCAAGAAGAATCCTCATACAGCTGTTGTTGTGTATGCAGGCTTTGAAATCATTTAGCTTGCCAGTAGAGACGATTATGATGCCAAGCACGATTTTGTCCTAAAGAACCAGAATAATGTTTTGATCGATTTATTTGCTGTTGTTTTTTCTTCTTCTTTTATTTAACTACTTATTCCAAAATTTCTATTTTCTATTCTATTCAAAAATAGACGATTTACAAGCTTGCCGTTGAAACTGGTAAAAATAAATCTGGGACACATTGGCTGCATAATTGCAGATAATAAAACAAAATCTAATAATGGCCATATCGGCCAAAAGATTTTATCAGTCAGGCTCTACTTGCCAGCATCACTATTCTGCCCTAATAAAGTTAGGGCCTGTTTCAGTCACTCCCTTGACATCAACTTATCTCTTGGGGACTCAAGGCTGCTTTGTAAAGTCACCAGACAGTACACAAAAACATTTCCAGGCCTAATATAGGCTTACTCACTAGACTAAATAGATCTGCCTGTTGATAAATTCTCTCTTGTGTTGATAAATTCTCTCTTCAATTCCAATTAATGGTATCTGGGTTAGTTGAGCCAATATCATGCTGCAGCACCGTAACATCAAGTAAAAGCCAAAGCCCCACGACTAGCACCATACAGATGACTCTCTGAAAATAGACCAACCTTTTAACACATATCCTGGAAACTCCAGAGTAAAAGCGGGTCAGATTGTCCAAGCGGAATCAATTTACGACCTCTAGCCTGAGGATACAAAGCGTAGTGCAGAAACCTCTGCTAGCATGGCCAGGTGGAATTCCTCCTGAGAGAGGAGCTGACCAGAGGTGATGGGGGGGAGGCCACACGGGTCCGTCTGACCGTTCTGCGATGATTAGTCTGACCCCGCCAGACCCAAATGCAGGAGTGAATTATGGGAGTGCAAAAGAGCCTCAAAAGAATATGTGGTCAGAGAAAAATGGTATGATTCAAATTATTTGCCCAGTTTTTTTATTTTACCCATGTCTGTGGTATTGTCTCTTTGTGCAACTTATATGATCATGGGATATACAGATGCTATTATTTACTGTGGATATTAACTATGTGTATTGTATATAGTTGGGCACCGATAGCTTAATGGGTAGAGAGGCCTCTGGGAATCAGAAGGTTTGCCCCTTGGCCCAGGTCTGTGTCTAATAAATGTCCCTGAGCAAGACACTTAACCCTTAACTGCTCCCCAGGCACTGTATTAATGGCACCCACTGCTCTTAATAGTTAGGATGGGGAAATTGCAAATGTACTGTGACAAAAAAAAAATACACACTCCTAAATGCATATCAAATTGGGGGTCCTGGAAATTAAAATGTGAGCCTGAATGGAACCTGCTGTTTGATGTGAAGAATACACACTGACTGCAGTTACATAAAAGATGAAGGGTACATTACAACAACTGGATTTTCCTAATGTGCAAAAGCCACCATCATAGAATTGTTTTGTGTTTTCAAAAGTGGAAATCGAAAATGTAATCGTAATCTTATTATTCGAAAGTCACGACACCCCTAGTCAGTGGGTAGGCAAAAAGTGGAACTGGGCTTTGAACCTAAACAATAGAGACATTCAAAGCTTAAACTTCCATTGGCCTCTTCTTGTCTTATTAATTTTACTCTCATCGGCTGCTTCCGTTGGGTCATACTTCAGTCTGGCTCGTAGGTTGTACTGTATAAGTGACATCTCCTAACAGCAGCATGTCTAATTGAATCATCTCTGGCTAATCGTAGACTTACAGGAGATCTATGACCCAACCCAACCAACCCCAGGCCTCCTGAACAATGGCCTGTAAGTCTGCCATAATTCCCCAGCTAATCAGGAGCGCCAGGCTCAGCCTCAGTCTCAGGGGTCAATAAACACGCATTAAACTCAAAGTACAGAAAGAATCGTCACAAAATGAGTAGAGGAATTAACACCAATTACATAGTGGCCTTTAATCTAGTCAGTCGAGCTTCTCTTTTGCAAAGTGACATTTGGCCAGCTTTGTCCAAGTCCCTGAACGAAACATCTCATTAGCCTTGCCATTTGAAATTAGTCTCTCTATAGGCTGCTCTGGCTATGAAGCCATGGAGTTGAAACATCTGTCAACGCACTGTCACTGCCTGTTTATGGCGGCTTCATGGGGGGATAGACTTAGTTGACCGGAGTACCCCAGGGGTCTATAATACTAGGTCTGCTCGCTTTTCCCTATACACCAAATGTATTTGCTGAAAAGAGCAGATATAAACGCGACGTATTGTGAGCTTGTAGATCTGCTATTTTCGCCGGATGATCACCCCAGAATAGGAACACTAGGGTAACACTGGGAAAAGGTGGTGTTATGGTGTGTGTGTGTGTGTGTGTGTGTGTGTGTGTGTGTGTGTGTGTGTGTGTGTGTGTGTGTGTGTGTGTGTGTGTGTGTGTGTGTGTGTTGGGGGCAGATTAACTTCCCCTTTCCTTTAGCAGGATGACCTGCAAATTCCTCCTCTGCAGTGACCCTGCCTCTCGCTCATTCTGTGGTCCTGCCACTCTGCCAGACCAGTTCTCTTGTACATACAGAGTGCTTCCTAGACCCGGAGGTGGATCCCAGACTGTCAAAACCTTTACCTCAGGTACAGAGCATTATAATGAAAACAAATCATGTTTACACATGAAAGATCATTGTTATTTGCCTATTCCAGCAGAAAGACCTTTAAAGCCCTACGCTCACTGTGTCGTGAATATGTGAAAGTAAAATGACAGGAACAGAATAGGAGTAGGCAGGTTCGGAACAAAACAACAGATGCAGAGTTGGTGGAACAAAGAAAAACCGAAGGAGGTAAAAAGTAGAAAAGACGAATGTTTGCCATCTGCCAAAAGAGCCAACAGCTAAAGGTTAGAAATTCAAACTTGAAGAATGAAAGGACGTCCCCTGAGGAACAATAAGATAAAAAAAAATTAATGAAATTATGCAGACAATCCAAACAACACCTGAAGTAAGTAAAACAGTTATACATTCCACTGGGTACTTTGTGCTAGCAATCGGTCAAAATATGTTGGCACACTGGCAAACATATGGTATAATTTTAGAGCTACAGTAAGCCCTTTGTCCAGAAGGCCCATAATACATGCAATTCCCAGAGGAAGCACAAAGTCTAACAGATGTACCAACATTTCAACTCAACAAAATGCAAGCCAAAGAAATCACCCTCCATCTAAAAAACTAAAAACAAACAGACTGATGGGAATATTAGCAAAAGGAAATAGAAAAGTATCCACTCTAGTTTTCTGCAATGACCTCAATGACCTATACAGCGTGTGGGCTAGATGCTAGATGACAAGGCATCTGATGGATTTACCAACAGTATGGGGCTAAATTGGCATCCAGCCTAGCCATCATGTCCCACCTTGAGCATTCTCCAACAATGGTAATGCTGCAACAAGCCACTGCATCCCTCTGGATGAGGATATTATGCCTACATTCCTCTAATAGAATATGACTGTTGTGCCTTTCCCCATGGCTCTGTTTACGCATGAATGAAACCTCTCCGCAACGCCACCTGCACTGACTGCCAACAAGATCATTATTTTGTTGGGGGCCTGCTGGCAGCCACCTCCCTCCACATAATTAACTAACAACCTAAATCCCAAGCATTTAATAAAGCATGCACCTTATGAATGAGAAGTAGATTAAGGAGAGCAGGGCATAGGTGGAGCAAGAGAGTGCGAGGTGAGAGAGAGAGATGGAGCTAAAGGGAGGGAGAGAGGACTGGGGCAAGCTATGGAAGACATGGCAGTCGTGGCTGCCCTTGAAATAGCCTGACTCATTACTGCAGTAGTGACAGCATGTGTACCGATGGCATCCTCTCAAAGAGCTACGGCCTAGCACTGGCAGTCACCAGAGTGACAGACAACCCTGTGTGCTACGGAACCTTTTGTGCCAAAAATGAATGTGAGAGAGTGTGTGTGTATTACATTTTTCTTTAAGAAACAGTAATTACACTCAATTCATTCTGAAATATAATTTCATCTTTCACAACATTATTATTGTTAATGAAAAAACAAAATATTTGAGGCTTTTTTATACTGCATTTGTACTTATTTTAATAATTGCTTATTTATAGAATTTTGCAAGGGATTCAACAGTGTCTCACCACCCCATGGAATACTGCAAAACACGTGTTCCCCTTATTCATACTGTATGGTAGATATGGAAGCGAACATGCCTGCCAGAGGTGCAGCTTCTCAATTTGATTGACGCACGTCACCAGAGGGACACGGTGCTATCAAGCCACCAGCCAGCTCCTGCGACTCCTTCTGCCTAAACAGTCTAGCTTAATCTCTGGATAGCCTCCAAACACAACCCTGCATGCATGGATAACCAGGGGCTACAGCGCCCATTTCTTTTCTTATCCAGCGCTACACTGCTCTAATGACATGGCGTGCATATGGAGGTCCCCTGGGACCAACTGGAAAGCATTGCAGAGGCTCTGTCTCGCCCCAACACAGCGGTCTCACGCTGCCCAGTGACAATCTTGATCATCATAATTAAGGCACAGTGGTAAATGTGGCTTATAAAAAAGACCACGTCACTAGCTGTAAGCCACCGAGATCTGACTGCACTGAGGGTTAGAGCAATCAACTGAAACCTCTATTTTAGATGGCGCCAGTTTGGCATGTCTGAAGATGGGAACACTAATCTCACCATCATTAACTATGCTGCCTAAAACAAAGTCATTATTTCCTAAACAACCCATTACAAGCTATACGGGGTAGCTAAACGATGAGTAATGGCGATGAGAACTTTGGTTTCCTGTCATGGCGATATACACTTTTAATGGGTTTAAAGCCTTTAGGAAGATCAAAATATTATGAATTGAGCAGTCATTTAGGTCATTATTTACGATCGTCGTCGTGAAAGCTCATCAGTCAAGTCTGGGACAAACAGTATTTAGCATAAGAGTAGTTTTGCCCTTGTTAACTGGATTTAAGCAGCGTTTGATACCACCCGATGCGATCTGTGGAATAAAGCCCTTCCTAATCAATGCATCAGTTCCTCCAAGCAAATGGCAGATTCCCCTTAGTCTTTACATAAAGACATGCGACGAGCAATTAATTGCATATTAGCGTACATGTATGGCAGATGCGTTTTCGTCATGCTGAGCAGTTGTGCACATTTGACTGCAGCAATATCCATGGGAGAGAGGGATATAAATCCGCAGGAGGTAAAAGTCATCGCAACAGCAACAAGACTGTGGTCCGGGGGTCAGAGGAGTAAGGTACCAGGATAATGAGAGGTCCCTCTCCGCTCCAGTCGCATAGCAAACAAAGTGCATTCATCAGTGGCTGGATCAACACACTGACAAACATACTGATGCCCAGCAGAGGCATCAACAAACTGGGTCTAACAACAACAAAACCTCATTCATCTGAACCCCACAGGAATGGAGGCTATTTGATAAATCAAATATTTGGGACTCAAAAAAGGAATTGCATCACCAAGCCAAGCTGTCTTTCTGAGATGTAATGCATGTTTTAACTCGTGACATTACCAAGCCAAGCTTTCTTTCTGAAATGCAATGCATGTTTAATTTTCAGTTTGAAATGCAGGCAATTTTGCAGGTCAATGATTCAGTTTCAATACAATTTTTTTTTTTCTATTGATGGTACATAGGTCTACCGTAATTGTAGGACTTATCTTTTCTCATTGTACCTTGTACAGGTGAGGCTTGACTTTTATCAAAAACACAACGGATATAGAATAAAAGAAATAACCCGCACACAGTCTACACTTGCACAATAAGGAAAAATTTATTTAGGCAACGTTTCAGTCAATAGACCTTCTTCAGGCATCTAAAAATCTAAACTACAACAAAATTTAACAATCAGGGCGCCTTCTTTCAGTATAATGGCTAAAGCACCAATCATAGTTGCGACTTGCAAGATCTTCAGAGTCATGTGTTGTAAGCCCCGTCTCTCCCTCTATCTCTCTCTCTCTCTAGTGTCCTGTCAATAATAAACCAGAAATGACCACAAAACCATTTACACTCTGCTGTCTGACGTTTGTTAGGTAAACAAGGAGGTGGCATAAAACATTTCTATGCCTCTTGCACTAATGGATAATGTGGCGAGAGAAGGACTTTGCCTATAGCAAGACATCAGTGCAGTTTTTGGCATAGCAAAGTAATGTTGCTTTGCAGGATATTTAACTGACAGAAGATTCAGAGTTCAGACCGTAGCTAATTCTCCGTACAACCCTCAGTAGTCCCAGTTCTTCAGAGTCAACGAGATAAAGAGTAATCTCAAACTGAAAGAGGGAAAGGAAGAGCAATACACACAAACAATAGACAATACATAGTCGAGGGAAATCCAGTGTACCATGCCACTAAAATAAATGGGCTCTAAAACATTGTCCAGGCTCTAGTCTAGACAAACCAAATACCCATTATTCAATTTATTTATAATCTTTAAAAAAAAAAAAAAAAAGCGAGAACGTTTTTTTTTTTTACAGACCCCCCCACCACCTTCTGACCTCAGCAGTCAATAAACTGGAGCTGATCGCTGCACTTTATCACGTCCTCATCATGTCATTTGGGCACAGTGTTTAAGGCTGTGTATAATCAAAGCTTGTGCAAAAAATGACCTTTGTGCCTCTGGGCACAACTGTGTCATGTTTGTTTCCATCTAATAACTCACAGCCTGCTCACTGAAAAGAAAGGATAGACAAAAAATAAAACTGAAGCCCGACTAATATCACAGCACATTCGCAAAAGTTCAATTAAAAGAAGAATTAATTCAGAGAATATTCTCTTTACATATGCAGTAGAGGCACTGCTATTGATTTAAGATTCGATCGCGAATAACAAATGAGATAGTAATCGTTTCTGCACCATCCGTTTCGTTCTTTTGACATTTGCGTTTCTCCATGCTGCATAAGAAAGAACATCTCTACTTGTAAATGTCTGCGCACACAAAAAGGTAAGTGTTCTTCCCGTTGAGTGGTTGCAGATCTGGGCAGCCTCCAAACCTCCTGCCAGCGTAGGAAATGCCACATCACTCTGCCTTGAAAAGAGCTCCAAGGATCGCGACAAGACACCACCCAAGAGAAAGAGCAACGTCTTGTACTAGGCCTAATTACTTCTGCACGAAGATTACACAGCAGGGGTCCTTTTGAGTTGAATTAACACCGAACATTTTGCTGCGTACACCCTTTTTTGACCTTTCTGATGCTTCCAGCGAGATGCCTGCCCAAACATTTATGTTCATACTAGTACCATTCATTCTAAAATGTTCTATGGTGCTGCAGAATCACACAGCCCTGTGGATACAACTACTAAATAATGTGTTAACAGGATATATATTTTACTTTTATTACAAAATACATTAACCACTTTCGATCATTATAGGTGAAGATTTTTAACAAATTTCACATTCACAATTAGCATCATATATTGTGAACTTGCAGATTGGCTATTTTCACTATTATCGTACAACAAAGTATATATAGTGCTTAAAGCTTAAAATTATATATCGATCAAACTGCACTTTATATTAGCCTCTGTGTGTTCTTTTATGGCTGTAGACATCAACATATATAGACGTTATAGTTCATAAATGCCTCAACTGAACTGTGATCCAACTGGAATGTAAAAGATAATTTTTCTGTAATATATACGGCCATAAAACAACACAAAGAGGCTGATATAAATAGCAGTTTGATGGAAATATTCTGTCAATAGTTTAAGGAGTAAATAATACAGTGAACTTCTAACAATAATAAACCATTACTGATGCAGGGTGATGCAGAGTGATGAAGGGAGGGGCTGCCTTGATGTTCCAGCTCAAAGACATACTTTCAGAATGGTGTAAGTGGACAGCAGCACAATGAACAGTCAGGCCTTGGGCCATGTGAATGGGAACATCTTTGCGACACAGACAGACTGTGAAAGTGGCATACAAGAGGCTTAACACTTTAACATCAATACCACTCAGTGCTCATACAGTACCAACAGTCTCTTTCATGAGAAACTGCAAAACAACTTAGTGATTAAAAATAAAATTACAATTTTGATTTATGAAAATGCCCTTTAAGCAGGATATGGGGTTAATTTGGCCATTTAATTACAGCCTATATTTGATGGATTAGAGCAGAACCACATAATCAGCCTTATCTGCCAGTTTACGCCCCTTTCTGAAGCACTTGAATTATTGTAATGATACGCAATATGTTCATTCAACTATGTTGTGCAACATTCAAAACAAAAAGTAGGCTATTTCTAATGATGGAACATGCAGACATAAACAGAAGTCAGCCTCAGGGGTTATTTTTCTATGCACTGCACAATTCAAATTCCATTTAAGCTCAACCCAATAGTAAAAATGAAACTGATTGTGGGTTGCTGGAAATCAATAGAATACAATGGAACCACAATAATGATCCTTATGAATATCATTATATATTTTATTTAATAAAGTTATTTGTTTTGTTTTTAGTACCTAGAATTTCCACTCTATAAAATGTGTTTAATTATTATCCAATTCCCACAAACTGAAGATCTGCTTAAAAACATTTGAAGGGGTTCTTCGAATCCTAAGAACTTTGCCAAGTGAGTTGACCTACATTAGAAGTTTCCTGTTTCCATAAGATGTATGTAAATGAGACGATAGGTTATTATTCAGAACTATGTTAAATATGAACATCCCCAGTTCCCCACATCTCTGTGACACTGACCTGTATCTCCTCGTAGGCCTCGTCAATTGTGGTCACCTGATGTTGCTCGTGCAGGGCTGGCTCGTCACAGAAGAAGCACACCAGGCTCTTGTCACTTAGGCAGAAGAGCTTGACCTTCTCGTGGTCTTTGCAGGGATAGGAGCTCCTCTGAGCGTTGAGGATGGCGTCCAACGGGAAGGCAGAGTAGCGCTCGACAATGTTGGACAGCTTGAGACTCGGAGAGAGAAGAGGGTCGGCGAAGGTTCTCCGGCACTCTGGACAGTCCCGTGCTACGCGGGCCTCCTGCCTGCTCCAGTGCTCGGTGATGCACTGTCTGCAGAAGTAGTGCTCACAACCAAAGCTGACGGGGTCCTGGTAGATGCTCAGACAGATGGAACAGAGGAGCTCGTCCTTCAGACAGCAAGCCATTTGCAAACACAGAGACAGAGCTGCATCTAACAGGACACAGTTCTGGAGCACTATATGGTTGGTTCGATTGATGGTTCAGTTCAGTTCTCAGTTTCAGCTCTCAGATTGGGAGGGGTTCAGTGTCATGCAGATGTTGACTGACAGATTAGGATCTTAGATTTTCCACTTCTGATGTATCTGATGAAAAAGAGCACAAGAACACTTTTTAATACTAATTCACATGGATTTTGGTATGGTTGATGTTGTTGCATCAACAGTACAGAAATTGACAGGATTTCGGTTATTTCAGAGTCAAACCATAATAAATATATTGCTCACTTTACATTCAATAAAAAATATCTGATCCTTCATAAGTTGTCTTTATCCATTCATGAGTTGTCCTAACAGAAACATGTTGGTTTGCATGATATTGGAAACAACCCCACTCTCTCATCCACATAAAGTACAGCTACATTTTGCCTCATGTGGCTTCGACCAGAAACCAGAACCAGTCTCTTTCCTTGTGCTCAACTAAAACTGACTTTTACCACCGCGGTGTTTTAATTGTTAAGTATTTGTGTTGTTCTTGTGAGATGTGCTGTTGCTTCAGGAAGCACCTGCAGTGGGAAACATTCTTGATTTCCTCCTCTCTGGATGGAATATTTCATTCAGTGGCAACAAGCAAACCTTAACTAGTTGCTTATTTCTAACGGGGAAAGTCGAGAAGAGATAAAGTCTGTATAACAGACATCAATCAAAACTAGATCTGAGCTTGCTTGCTGTATAATTGACTTGGTTGCTCCTTGCATGGCTACTAGCTGCATTTGTAAACACATCCGATCCAAGCCAGACCCACACGACACCACCACGGCAGCAGGGATACACAGTGCAGAGAGCACACACACAGCACAGCCAAACCAACCAACCCGTTTAAAAGGCGAACACGCCCAAAGTGAACAGCCTAAAACACTATCAAAGCGGATTTATTTGAGTATCTTCTCATGACAAAGTAGCCACCTGCCGTTTAGACTGAAACACTCAAAGTGAACTCACCAGCTCAGCCACATCACCGACCATCGGCTCCGCTGTTCACTGCTTGCTCAGTGCTCACTCCTCTGTTCAGGAAGAGACACACAGCGGCGTCAGCGTTGCCAGGTTTGGCAAGAGAAACAAGCAACCAGGTATATGAAAACAAGCCCAAAAGAAGCGACTATGCTACCTACGCCGTATGCTTCGACGCTACGCGACAATACAAATCTTGCATGGGGGTCCCCCTGGCATAACATATTTTCAGATGGGGGGTCTGCCGACAAATGCATATTAATTTGGGGGTCCTTGACATGAAAATGTTTAAGAACCACTGGTTTAAACAACATTAGGAAACAAGCCCAAATAAGCAACTACACTTTAGAAACAAGCTATAAAAAAAAACCTGCAACCATCAAGTTGCATCAACCAATATTTACAAGTAACCTTACAGAAAAAGAAGCCCAAAGTCGCTTATTATAAGCGGGCTTGGCAACCCTGAGCGGCGTCGAAACCATACCCCCTGTGTGAGCTTTTGGGGTGTTATATTTACTGATATTCACAGGCAATGTGACATATAAGCTTTAATCAATGTAAATGCTTGTCATTTAATTATAAAAATACCTTAAATAACAACTGCAATTATTAAATATGTAATTAGGATACAATAAACCGTTTAGATTGGTCCCTTGAACATGCGTTGCGCCCCTCCAGTAATGGAATGGCCCAGTTCCTCTAGCCCTCCTCTTTGGCAGCGCTGCTCGCGCTCACAGCTGACAAGCTCCCTCGTTGCCTTGTCTTTCTGTCAGTGGTGGAGAAAAGTACTCAAATGTTTTACTTAAGTAAAAGTATCAATGCTGCAATGTAGAAATGCTCCGTTGCAAGTAAAAGTCCGGAATTAAAAATGTACTTTAATAAAAGAGCAAAAGTATTGGTATCAGAAAATTTACTGTACCAAAAGTAGAACGTATAGGCTATTCATTATGCAGAATGTCCCATTTCACAAGTTTTTAAAAAAATTATAAAAATGTATACAAATCTTTTGAAAATAGTAGATCTACAGATCTAATAGTAGATCTACATCTATCTAGTAGATCAGGTATTTTCAAATGTCTGAAATGTTTGTAGGGTTTGAAGTGGGTAATGTATGTTTTGTAATAATAATCAAAATCTACAAAGTAACTAAAGTTTTCAAACAATTGTAGTGGAGTAAAAGCATAATATTTGCCTCTGAGATGTAGTGGAGTAGAAGTAAAAGTACAGACAATTGGAAATACAGTAAAGTTAAAAAAAATACCTAAAAATTGTTAGTACACAGTCAGTACTTGAGTAAATGTACTTAGTTACTTCACACCACTGATTGCCTTGCCTTTCTGTAATAAATCCTCGAGCGTGTGCTGATTGTCAAATATGACCACTAAAACTGTCCTACTAATGTATTACATAATAAACCTTAATTGATGGAGGAAGGAATCATTGAACACAAACAGCAAAGCGAAAGTATGACATCCATTATTGTAGTCCGATTTGGACCAGTAGGTGGCAACACTGTACCTGGTACAGGTGAACTGGATACTTTTGCAATGTGAGTTCAGTTCAGGGATAAGTTATAACTAGGAACTTACTGTATGTAAGTAACCACTGGATAAATAACTGGGCACTTGTAGTGTGCCCTGGCCTGTGAATTTAGATAACTAAGTCTTTCACGGTCACCATTCACAGTCAGTTCGAGTCAAGAGGATTTATATGTCACTCACTCATAGGTACAACTGGCAAACTGTACAACTGGAAAGTTGCTGTGATAACACCAATCTACAAATCTGGCGCTAAAACTGACATATCAAACTATAGACCCATAAGCATCCTACCAGTTATATCAAAGGTGGCTGAAAAGTGGATTGTCAAGTCTATCATCAAACAAACACCTAGAGAAAGGCCACACCCCACTGCATCCCATGCAGTTTGGGTTTCGGGCATTCCACTCCACCGAATCAGCAAACTGCCTGTTCATAGAAAAATTAAAGTGTGTTTTGAACAAAGCTCCCTGTGCAATGGCGGTGTTCCTGGACTTCAAGAAGGCGTTCGACACCGTCTGTCACCAGGTCCTCCAGTCCAAATTAACACATTAAACATTTTCTCCAGAAGCTATAAAATGGTTTAGTTCCTATCTATCCACCAGAAAACAGTGTGTAAGTGTCAACAGTGTAAAATCTCCCTACCACACCTGTTCGGTCGGTGTCCCCCAGGGCTCGATACTAGGTCCAATTTTGTTCTCACTGTACATAAATGACCTACCTGAAGTATGTAATAATCTACATGTCCAGATGTATGCAGATGATGCTGTTGTGCTTGCCCATGGGAAAAGCTATGCAGATGTGTCAATAATTTAAACCTCAGCTCTGACAAGCATTCAAGACTGGCTTATAGATTCATGTCTGCTCTTGAATGCCAAAAAGACAGTCTGCATAGCCTTCTCCAAAAGACCAGTTGTGTTGTAGTCCTCAAATGTGTTTCTGGGTGGGGAGGAACTTGAACTTGTTACAGAGTTCAAGTACCTCAGAGTCATATTAGACTCAACCCTAACTTTTAAAAAACATGTGAAGAAAGTCACAAATATTAAATTCAACCTTCACATTTTAAAACAAATTAGACCCTTCCTGACAGTTGGAGCTGCCAGATCGTATCTTCACTGTATGATCCTATCACACATTGAATACTGTTTCACAAACTGGTCTTGCACCAGCGTGACTATTCTCAAACCCATAGAACAGCTCTACAAGAGTGTGCTCAAAGTGTTTGACAGGAAGCCTCACTCATATCATCATTGTAACATCCTCCGGAGGCTCATTTTTTTTTAGCTTTGATAACTTTAACATTTTCAAACAGGTTGGGGTCATAAACAAGACCCTACATGGTCTGTGCCCGCCCCCCCCCCCCCAAGTGAATTCATTAAACGGAAGCCTGATAGGGGAATCAGTAGGCCTACCAGAGCGACCACTAGAGGAGATTGCGAAGTGCCGCACCGGCAAACAACATTCGGTCAAAATGTCCTCTAAATACAGGGTTGTGTAGCATGGAATGGCCTTCCTCTGCGTATAAAGGATTGTGCTACATTTCCATCTTTTAAATTTAATCTGAAAAGATGGTTGCTTGAAAACCAAAGCTGCAACCATTTGTGATCTTGTTTTAGGTTTATTTTTATGCTGTGTTCCCTATGTAATGTTATGTAAATGTATTCCACTGTTTGTCTTTGTCTGTTTTCTGATTTTATGTTTCTTGTGAGGACTGCGGATGAAAACTAGCATCTAAGTTGCTAAAACCGGTGTATTTACGTCCATGTGTCCATTAATATGCATTGTCCTGTCCAAATAAACAAATAAAGTAAAGTAAACAGTGAAATATTGGTGTAGCATGTTCCGCGCTGTGCTAAAAACAATTACTTTATAAAAAAGGAATAAGAAGGCATTTTAAAGATATTATAAAGTTTGCAATAGTAAAGGTAATAAAGACAGGCGTGAATAATATGAATAATTTAGTATCTGTAAGGTATACACATACAGTAGCCTAATACAGTGTTTATCAACCCTGGCAAACGTCCCAATTTTGGGCCGGGGCTACTGCTGAGGTGTGCCGCACCGTTTGAAGAAGGTTTGAATTTTTTTTTTTACAATAATAATAGTCAGGCATAGAAACAGCCCCGAGGTGAAAAGGGTGACAACATGCTGTTTTTTTTCGGGTCAGGTGTCACACTATTGCCCTATTTGGATTCGAAACGGCTAGTGGAAGCTGAAAAGCTACAAGTTTGCATGTCTGAATAATGCAAAAACAGAAATATTTGTTTGCATTTGCTTTTTTTCTCCCCCATATAGAAGTTGTGTGCCCAATATCGTATCGTATCGTTTCATGAAATGAAAAAACACCCCTAGTGTGTGTGCATATATATATACCGTATATATAATTATATATATATATATATATATACCGTATATCTAGGTGTGCCCTGGGATCTTTTGGCTATGCCAGGTGTGCCTTGGCACAAAAAAGGTTGATAAACACTGGCCTAATACATTAGTGCAGTTGCAAAACTGCAATAAGGAGAATTTACAGACTGCAGTTTAATAAATTTTTTTAGGGCAAATTAATTCTTGGTGTCTGACCCAGTTTAGCAGTTAGGTAATAATGACCTAGGGGCACATACACATTTTTGATGACTCCTTTTGTTCTAACACAATTGGGAGGGCAGCTGTTAGTATGAACAAGTTTAGTTAGTAAAGTATTAACTGAAAATATCACATCAAGCATAAATGATTTCCCCAAAGATGTATTGTGAGCTGAGAAATTGTGAAAATCCTGCCTGTCTGTGCATCTATTATGTAGCCTAGCGGTTCTCAAAAACGTTTGAATTTTGACGTCCATAACTCTCAGTTACAGACCTGTAAGGGTCCATTTGGACCTCCCTCAAGGAACCCTGAGGGTCCCTGGACCCCACTTTGAGAACCACTGATGTAGCCTATTATGTACTGTTGACACAGCATCTTGTGTTGTAAGAACCTTTATCGTGGGCAAAATGCATTTGTTGTTCCCAGTTCTCCAGTTACACTGTCCAGAGAGTATCCCACTCAGGACCGATCAACAACTTACGTCACACAGTATTTTTGTAATATATATTTATTTACTATTATTTACAGTATGTACATACACATTTCAGTAGCTGCTATGATTTAATGGATTTAAAAATAATACAGGTAATGCAGTGCTGTACCACGTAAAAAAAACTGTATGTTCATCTTGTTTGACTGTAAGTCGTTAAATAGTACTTAAGGTGTACGCTTTGAATAAAGTTTTTTCATACAGTTAGCATGAAATGAACGAGTGAGTGTATGAATGAGTAGCTACACCAACAGTATAACAGTAATTACAGTCAGATAATTCAGTCATTTAAAGGCAGATGTGTTACAGAGCGAAAACAATAAATGTATTCCCTTTAGTTGCTGTTGCGGTAGGTACTGTACATTTGCACATACCCAGAATGTATCCTCTGTATTTAACCCATCCTAACTATTAGGAGCAGTGGGAAACTATTGAACAGCACCCAGAGAGCAGATGGGTTTCATTGTCTTGCTCAAGGACACTTCGACACCAAGCCAGGAAGATCCGGGAATCGAACCGGGAACTTTACGGTTCCCAAACGGCCACTCTATCTCCTGAGCAACTGCCACAGAATAAATTGTGTCATCTGTTGCTCCTGCATAGGATTTCTTCATTTATCATTCATGACAAAACTAGTGAACTTGTTGTGGAACGGTGAGGCACTCCTCTTCCTCCCCAAGGGGCAGGTCATCAACTGCCTGTGCTGCATCTTCAGCTGGGATGATGGGGGCTGCTGCACCACCACAGGTCCCATTTCCTATGTGGAAAGTGATGCTGACATTCACATGGGAACCGTTGGCCAGGGGACTGATAGGCTGAGAGGTGGGTTGAGGGAGGACAGTGGGCTGGAAACTGATGGACTCTGTGTTGGTGAGTAAGGGCATGGGCTCTGACAGTGAAGACTGTGGGCTCTGCAGTGGTAGGGTGGATTGAAGTGAGCCGATGGACGGGTCCTCCTGACTGCTGCAGACCTCTATCCTTGTAAAGACACCAGGAATGTCAGAAAAGAAAAACAGATACTGTAGGTAAATAAACCTATATACCTGGATATACACACACACAAAGATAATGTGCATGCATGCACACACACAGACAGACATACACACAAACATATGCACAAACACCACACTACAAAAATGTGTGAAGTGAACATAATGCACTTGCACAAGTATGGGCGCACGTGCACATACACATACTGTACACATACGAAACATAAATGTAATCTAGGAAAAGTGCTCCTCGGAGCAAAGGTCTCCGCCAGGTCAGGTACAGTAGGTTATTGTGAACCAGCAATGTTTGGAATTCAGTCATTATAGATGTGAGTGGAATCTGTAGAAGTTGAGGGATTAATGTTGGTGAAGTTATTGCACAATATGTTGATTTGTTGGATGTGCATGCAAAGTTTCACGGCAATTGGACGCTGCGTTCATGATTTGAGGCATTTTGTTCAAAACGGACCACTCGTGCAAACTTTGAAAGCCAATCTTAGCTAATCAGGATGGAAAATGAAAAATCTTGATCACATGACTAGAGATACTGTGTACCGATTTGGGTGATGTTTGGACAAAATCTGTAGGAATCTGAAGATCGACCTCCTGGAGGCGCTATAACAGGCCAATGTGAAAAATGTGCCAATGTGGGGCAGAAGTTCTGCTCTGGCATCCAGGGAGTGTGTGCACAGTTTCATGTCGAACGGCGCCGGAGATTAGCTGTCCACAGACAGACAGACGGACATACACACACACACACACGGCGGACGGACAGGGTGCAAAACAGGGGGACCAAATTATCCTTAAAGGAGCACTTCACCCATTTTCAACCTTAACTTCATATCATTGAAAGTACAGCATTTCTCTTCCTGAAAAGTAAGCATGCTGAAATTGTTTGAAATTACCGATGATAACTGGTAGGCAGGTTTCGGAACTGTCCACAGCTCTCCTCTGAGACATCTTACAGTATACAGAGCATTAGTCAGGACCAATCATATGAAGATAGGTTGAAAATGGGCGAAGTGGTCCTTCAAGCCGTACATGATAAACAACACATCTGTTTAAGTTATGTAACTTGTTGCAATTTAAGATTTAGGCATTTAGCAAACGCTCTTATCCAGAGCCAGTGCTAATCAGTCTTGGTTTTATGCATTGTCCCTGACAAATAAACTAATAAATGTAATAAATAATAGAAAAAGACTGACCGGATTTATTGTAGGGTTCCTCTGTTCTCAAAAGACTCTGTTGTTCTGGGGATATGTTGGAGAAAGAAACAAGCTCAACCTTCGTTGAATGACACGGATTCACCTGTATCAGAGAAGGAGAGACAGACACGAATAGTAAGTTGAGTACTGGTAGTCTTGTTTATTCGATACACTTATTTGTTTTAGCTCTTGCTCATTTGATTTTCCTATTTTGTCTCATCTGTTTATGAAAGTAGGTAGCTGATATATTGCACTTTTACTTTAGCGCTAGGTATACTCTTAGTTGCTTGTTTTAGAAGAGAATGCACTTAATACTTCTGGTGATTAGTAGTTTCGTTCCCTACCTATGTTGAATGCACTTATTGTAAGTCGCTTTGGATAAAAGCGTCTGCTAAATGACTGTAATGTAATGTAATGTAATGCAAGTCATATGACGTATATTAATATCAATTATTTCAGATCATAGAGTAAACACAAGCAAAGAAACTCACGTCATTGTCCCTCTCACAATTGCCATTTGCATCTATTTTTGGAGGATCGGTTTGGGCCTCTAGGTAAGAAAGAACCGTGATCACACAGGTGCAGAGAGATAAAAAATATTGACACATGAAGTAAATCAGAAATGAACAAAGGTTCAATAATTACAATTTATCTCAAATGTGCAGCATAATCAACAGAAGTGACAATGTAGTTTTAAATGTTGGATTTTGTTCCAGGTTACCTTCACCATTTATCGGAATGGTTCTACGGCGGATCAACAGCACCAGGACAATAATGAACACCATAAGAAGTCCAGTGACACCGGCAATTACTGCAACTACATAAGTAGGTAGACAAAAGTACACACATGTAAATCCACAATGTTTGTATATCCAAACAAAAAAAATATAATCTGAAACACTGTTTTAGTCACAAAGCTACTTCTTCATAACTTATAATAAACCTTGACCAATTAGCATACCTAATTGTGGCCCAGAGTTGGGCCATGGTGGTGGTATTGGTGTTTTTGTTGGGTCTTGGTTGATAACTGGATCAGTTGTACTGACAGGTCTAGAGTGAAAGCTTGATGGATTTGCAGTCGTTTGTAGATTTATGGTTGGGTGCACAGAACTGCCATGTGGCTCTGTCTGTATCCTTGGATGCAGGGTTGTATAAGCAACAGCCGCAGGCTCACACACTGTGTCAAAGGTAGCACCGCCATGTTTCACGATAGCCCTTCCTTGACAACTGGAGAGGGAGGGAAACATTTCAGAAGGTCTTAGATTATGCACCGCAAATAACTATAGCCTAGCTATGCGGTTGTGCTTCACTCACTCTGTATGAGGCCGACAAAGCTCAGTGTAAGAGATCTTATCAGAAAATGTCCCATCAGGACATTTTTTACACCTCACATTGTAGTCTTTTCCACCTGAAATACATATAGAAAAAAAAATCCCTTTAAATGTATATCACACTATATATCTCATTTGAACCACTTAAGTCCTATATACTTTGCCATGTGATGAATAGTGGAAAGAGCTCACAATGCATTGAGATGCAATGTGTTGTAAGCTTGTAGATCAGCTTTTTTGCTATTTTAGAACATGTTGCCTATAATGACATGCCAAAAACAGGGATGCCGGGTTGAAAGTGGTTAATTGTGTATGGAATACAAACATGATTTCACATCTGTAATTAATAATGAAGTTAATTACATTCTGAAAAGATATCAATGGCCTCCTTGAAATGGTGAGCATTGTACCTTCTTTAAAGACCCCTTCCCCAGCTTTGCACGATTTGTATATTCTACATTCTGCACAGTATGGGTCCTGAAAGTCCATGTAGCAGTACCACCCAGTCTGACACACACATTTGGACCTGGTAGTACTGTTGCAGTTCTGGGCATACAGCAGACCCTTTTCTGTTCAAAAAGAAACAAAGATGGCGTTTCACATACAGGGGCTACCAAAGTAATGAATAGCTACTGTATACAGTATAATAATGCATCCACCTACCTGTTTTACACTGAGGGCATCTCAAGCAGTTTGGAGAATAGTTAAAGTTCGCCAAGTATTGGCCGCTGTCACACTCTTGACACTCGCTGTCATTTGTGTCACTGCATCTCTTTATCAGTTTCCTCCCTGTTACAAATACAAACAAATGCAAGACATTGATTGATTGAATACTTTATTAGAAGTTTGCAGAAAAAAACACATGAAAGTACAGTTCAAAACACACAAAAACATGCAGAATTTGGTGGCATACTTTTCAAATATACTTTTCATTATGCTTTTCTGTGTTCTTGCTGCAGTAAAGCCTACCAGTCAGAGTCAGTGTTGTCAGTTATGGCTATCAGTTAGGGTAAAATAAATAAAAGACAACATTTGATAGTTGATACACATGGTTTTTGCAGCATGATGAACAAGGCCTATTCCGGGAGGATTTTGTGGAATGCTATTTGCTTTCAACAGAGCACTAAATTCCTGAATTGAAAAAAAATAAATGAATCTGTAATAAGTGTGTGATAAAGTGATGCTGTTAAAGTGGTTGTAATCCAATTAATTCCAAAATTGTGTAATGGACACTTAACATTTGGTTCCATTAGTACACTTGTTACATTAACACTGATGATTTTGGGGCACTCGGAGTCGGCTGGTGCAGGTGTAAAGTTCCTTTGCACCACCATGGAGACTTGGTTTGAATCCTCCGCGGTGCATCAATTGGCCATGTTCAAGGGATGGGAACCGGGCAGGGAGGGCGAACTGTCGCTGTACTATCAACTCCTACAGGTTGGTCAGGGCACCTGTTCAGTGCGGAGCTTAACTGAGAAGAATATCATGTTCCTCCACATGCGTTACGTCCTCCCGGTGAAACTCCTCTACGAACTACAAACACCTCACACTGCGAGGGGTTGTGAGCTTGTAGATGGGCTATTTTCACAATGTTTTCCTCTTTCATATGTAATATTTGACAATTTGGCCAATTTGGTATTTAAAGGGTCTTAAAAAGTCATTCATTTGTAACTTTAGAAATGTGCAGATACCCTGCATAGTGTATACACTTACTGTATACTCTATGTTGGTTTGTTTACTGTTGAGCTGTTCAGTGAGAAAACAATGTTGCACATAAAGCTAATCATCTGGGGACCCCCAAAATAATTTGAGGACCCCCAGTTTGGGAACCGCTGGCTGACCTACACCCTCCCTATTGAGCTAACCAGTAGGGGTCAGCAGCAGAAAGGGTCTACAAGGGGGAATTGGGAATTGACAGAATGACTAAATTAGGAGAAAAACAAAAACAATTGCAAAACAAAACAAAACACTTTACTGTTATACATCTAATCTGAAAGCCTTGACATTTTCCTGCATAATAAACAGACACAATATTCTCTTAACTAAAGCCCTCTAAAATGTATATGATTGTATATTACTCCTGACAGTCTGTAGGAATCAGTATGAGGCTATTCATGAGTGAAGCCAATCCATCTCTTACCAGGGGGACACCTGCTGCAGCACAAGTTTGATACATCCTCTGATAGATATTCTCTGTTTGGGTTCTTACATTCTCCACTTGAATCTGCATGATACGGTAGCGAATACTCCTGCTGTTTAACAGAAAAAGTACAAAAGAAAGAGGTTGCTGTAATGAGCAGCTCAATTAGAACAATTAGAGTGCAAGAAAGTCCCAAACTCAGATATGTGAGAAAAGCCTGACATCTATCTATCTATAAGTCTGTGTGTGTGTGTGTGTGTGTGTGTGTGTGTGTGTGTGTGTGTGTGTGTGTGTGTGTGTGTGTGTGTGTGTGTGTGCATAGTATATCATTCGTTTGTTTTCTTTGATTGATCTCTCTTCCCCCTTGCCCCCTCCCTTCTTCTTCTTCACTTTCTCTTTTTTTCTATGGAAATAACAAAACACACAAAAACTAATTTCACCCACTTTTTTTACTTCTGTAAACCTGTGATGTGACAATAAACCTGATTCTGATTGTGTGTGTGTGTGTGTGTGTGTGTGTGTGTGTGTGTGTGTGTGTGTGTGTGTGTGTGTGTGTGTGTCGCTGTCTTTCTCGTAAATAACTCAAGTCGACTTCAAATCTGTCACGTCGTGTGTATCACGTCCCGACAGATCAGTGTGTTGTGCGGAATGGGAATTCGGGCGGACCGCCTTTTGTCTAGAACCAAAAATCCCCAAATCTCTGTATCTCTCTGTCTGTCCTTTTTATGCCCATATATGGAGATCCCTGATGTCATCAACATGATGTCATAGTACTGACGTCATAGACTGGCCTCCAAGTACTAAGATTACTGCACAAAGTTCTCTGACAACGGGTTATCGCATATGCATAAGGGACATGCATTCCCAATGGGCATCATTCCTAACGGGCATCGGCCTATAGTTGGCAAAAGCTGGGTACTGTGCTGACCTACTGCTGTTGGCTGGTTTTGGTGCCAGCCAGGTAATATCATTATCTGTAGGAGCTGCAAATGTTTAGTTTCCCACACAGAAGACAGAGGTTCAAATTCAGGGGGTCGTTACACACACAGATTTACCCAAAATAAATCTGTATGTCTAAGCGTTAGATGATAGTGTTTTGACGTGCGTATACAATCAGGCGCTAAAGTTCAAACTACTTCCTTTGTTCCTTCAAAGCTTTGTCCTCCCATCAAAGAGTTGCTGATCATAGCAGTGTATTTCTTGTACAACAGGAAATAGAAGAGTCTACACAAGGGGCGGCTTCATTTTTATATACTGTACGTGTGGTTTAACCACTGACAGTAAAGAGTTAGAGTCGATAGAGACATTCTTCCTATCTTGAGAAGTTCTGAGAACATGCTGTTATTTCCTTTTTCACTTTGGCTGCATTCCTAAACAACCACACCATTTCTCCAGAAGTGATAAGAGATCATTGTAGACGGGAAGCAGCAGAACTCAAGGACATAAGGTTATTGCCTGTGTATGATGAGTTGTTGATTGGAATTGGAAACTGAATCAGGTGCCAATTTCTTTTAATGAATAGTCATGCAGGTTGACTATTACACTGCTGTTAATTTCCTTATTCTATTAATTCATGTGTAGTAGTATTGTTTTGACTGAAAGTGGACTTTAATCTGATTAAATGTGATACAACAAATTCCTGACATTCCACTGGCTATATGCCAATTATAAGCTTGGTGGCTTACAGTGGGAGCTGTTCTATTCCCATGTATTTATAACGATACATACAGAGAAAGCAAATGGATATATGGTACATTTGGCTATAGAGTAGAATAAAAAAAATGTGTTATCAGATTGAATATTAATCATTCTGATAACCTACTCCCATCATAGTCAATGCACTTGAATAGATTCACAGCTAAATTGATTTGTGTAGAAAGGTAAAGATGTCGGCTATATTGGATTATGGAGAGATGTAGCATATTTTGATTTGACTAAATAAGACAAGTGAAGATGTTTTGGAATTAAGACACCAACAACGTTGCTCCAGAATCATTTTAAATATATAACAGTGTCCTAATAGCCTTGGATCAAGACTATCATAGATGTATTTTTATTTCTACAATACGAAAGTAAAAGTCAGACTCGATCAAATACATCTATGATAGTCTTGATCCAAGGCTAATCCTAAACCTACTGGAGCTGTGGTCCCCCCCAAAATTAAACCGTCATAAAGTAAGTGTATAGGAATACTACATTTATTTAAAGGTAGTATAACTGCCTTTAAAGACATCCAGCGAATAGGAATACAATAATTGACAACTTTCAAGGAAGTAGTCTAATCTCATCTACCGGATTAGCCTAGTACCTAACATTCCAACCCCAACTGAGAGCTGCATAATAACGAGTGTGTGAAATAGTAAGCTTTACTGCCCTACTTTCAAATCACGCTCCCGACTGATACCTGGCGTCCTTGATGAAGGACGGTAGTCTACGGCAGAATGTCTTACCTGGTTGGTAGTTCTGGCATTCAGCAGCAGGATCGCAAACAGTAAACACGTAGAGTCCCTCATTGCCTTCTTAATCGAAACTATAGACTACAACCTATGAGTACAACTAACATACAGTACTTCATTTTAGAAAGCTGACACAAACCGTCAGCGACAACAAGTTGTTTTTACGCTCGGAGTGATTAAACTTCCCCGAAATCAGACCGGCTTTTACAGCCAAGACAGGAAACACAGTGAACTGCCTCTAAACTAGTCAGAGGAAGTTGAATAGCATCTCGTTTGGCTGCACACAGGCATGTGAAAAAGTAAAGTCTCTGACATCAAAAGCAATTCTCACACACACACACACACACACACACACACACACACATATATATATATAGATATATATATATGTGTGTATATGTATATATATATATATATATATACACACACACACATATATACATAATATACATTAACATACAATATATTGCCTGTGTGAGGCAGACATCTCTTCACATCTAGGAGACTGAAATGTGACTGTTTGCAGTCTCCCTGCAAAATATATATATATATATATATATATATATATATATATATAAATGTGTGTTTTAAATGGACTCTCCTTTACATATCCTACATTTCATGACTCTTAATTTATTATGCATATCAGCCGCTTTTTATGCACATTATTCTACTTTGCTATGCTCTAATTCTCTGATCTGTCTTTTAACTGCATTGATTGGCCTGCACAATTAAGAATTTCACCCATGTTACTTGTAATATGATGTGACAATAAAGTGTGATTCTGGTTTGTGTGACATATAAACTCAATATGTAATTTAATTTGATGGATGTTTTAAATCCATGAATATGATACATCAAAATGTGTACAGTATAAACAGGTGTTTTGAAAGTAGCTATAGGGTGACAGTTCTTACTAGGCTACGCTGCCCTGAATCGACCCGTTTTCCTTCCTTTGTGGTAAAGCATTGTATCTAGCTCGTCATTATTACTGTCATAATCTGTGGGCATGAGACAGTGAGAAAAGTCATACAAGCTCCGGAAGTTATATGCTTATAATGTAGTCTACTTAACCAAACATCCTGACCCTGAGTCAGCCAGTGCAGCACTGTGATTTCACAACCAACATTCTGAATTTTTTGTCCTCGTGTATGACTCATATAATTATATATTCATTCTAAAGAAAACAGAGTTTGCAAACAATATTATTTCCGGTCTCATCTTCTGGCTTTCAATCAAATTCGATTTGTCTGGTAAAAGAAAGTATTTAAGTATACTGAACTGATCACCACTAAATCCCCAATGATGGTT
This sequence comes from Gymnoscopelus braueri, assembly GCF_963280865.1. Classification (NCBI taxonomy): domain Eukaryota; kingdom Metazoa; phylum Chordata; class Actinopteri; order Myctophiformes; family Myctophidae; genus Gymnoscopelus; species Gymnoscopelus braueri. Next base: position 37,673,075 of record NC_137612.1, on the reverse strand, counting down.
TTAGGCCTTCATTTTTAAAAACCTGACAGTCCAGAGGATAATTGAAACTGATGATCGAGAAAACAGAACAACCAGGTGCTCACAGGATATACACAAATGGTTAAAAGTAGTTAAAAGTATCAATGGTGCTCACAGGATCAAAACATGAGAAACAATGGCACTCAGGAATAAAGCAGAGGAAAAGCCTTTATTAATATAAGGCAAATGTTTCGACCTCGGAAGGTCTTCTTTTTTCTCATGAAACTGATATTTGAAAATGATATTTTAAGAGACTTAGAGAGACATGCAAGGTTGCATTATACCCATCTAACAACAGAACGCCCCTCTCTGTCTCGAACACCTTTTTTGGGGGGAAAGTCACACAAGAGCACCTATAACATTTCAGTAGCCCCCACAAACTATTCATCCACATACAATCTAGTTCTCAGAGGGTGATCAACAGACACCTTGTGATTAAACAATCCAATGTTAAATTTCCCCTCAGTGGGCGAGACAGTGTATAATATCAAAACTCTGGGCCACATGAAGGCTTTGAAAATGCAATGCTGATGTTTTTGTACTGAACTTTAAAATAGTGACAAAGAACTCTGACACAATTACATTGCATCCGTTTCAATACACCATGTGACGACTGCAAGCTTGGCTTCTCACAATCAATTAACCTGCATGAAAGTGGAAAAACTGGTCTGTTTCTTGGTTTGGTCCTGTGTGTGAGAGATTAAAGCCTGATTTATGCTTTGTTGTATGATGGAATAAAAATTAAGCATTAGATGGTCAGGTACAGTTGATGTTAAGTAGTAGGTGTGGTGTGGTTTTGTTTCCTGCCATGTGCAACTGAGGCGTCCACCCATTCTTTAGAATTGCTAGTCTCACGGTTAGTAGCCTATAGGGGATAATGTAACGTAAAAGGGAAGTTAAAACACTGAAAGATTTGTCAACTTAGGAGCCAAAAGAAACAATTGGAAAGGGAAACGTGAACTATTACTCAAAAAGCACTTCCTTAAAGCTGTTCCAGTCTTACACAAAACCACACAAGTGAAAGAATTGAACAGTTCATGGCAGCTTTTGCTCACTCAGATAAAGGGTTTAGTTTCAAATATACTGTACATACACTATGTATATTAACCACTGCCTGTATATTAAGAGGGCCATAGACCCTTTAGAGTCTAACGTTTAGACGGCCGACATGTTGTTGTGTCATAGATGCAGATGATGGTACATTAATAACATTAATTGTGGGTGCATTTCGTTTAGCTGTTACAACTCCTATGGTACAATTAACTTCATGTTGGAACACAGAAACAACAGATGAAATACATCTACAATTAACGTTATTACCATTTACCCATATATGACACCTAAAAATATCCATTCCACTGTGAGAAGGAAAACCATTCGAGTTATAAATTAGTGCAGGTTGTGGTTCAGATAACAATTTACAATGTAGATTATGATATATGAAATATGTTCCAATCAACTTGAGGCTAAATGGTCAAAAGCACTGACTATTACCAAAACAGTATATCTTCAGATTCTTCACTCAGATTAAGTCTGAACAAAATCAACTACTCCATGATCGAAGTTGAAGGAAGCTTGGGCAAAATAATTTTACACTCAAAAAAAAAAAAAAAAAATATATATATATATATATATATTATTATTTTATTTTTTTTATGTAAACCAATACTAATTAGAGTTTGTAATTTAAAGCCAATACATAGTCTGCATGTAGTCTGGTGTTAAACTGGGAATGATTAAATAAAAATGTAAAATGTTCTATGATAGATGACATATCTAAGTTCAACTTTATATCACATCACACGTTTACACCAAGTATGAATGAGTGTAAAATTATTTTGCCCAAGCTTCCTTCAACTTTGATCATGGAGTAGTTGATTTTGTTCAGACTTAATCTGAGTGAAGAATCTGAAGATATACTGTTTTGGTAATAGTCAGTGCTTTTGACCATTTAGCCTCAAGTTGATTGGAACATATTTCATATATCATAATTTACATTGTAAATTGTTATCTGAACCACAACCTGCACTAATTTATAACTCAAATGGTTTTCCTTCTCACAGTGGAATGGATATTTTTAGGTGTCATATATGGGTAAATGGTAATAACATTAATTGTAGATGTATTTCATCTGTTGTTTCTGTGTTCCAACATGAAGTAATATATATATATATATATATATATATATATATATATATATATATATATATATATATATATATATATATATATATATATATATATATATATATATATATATATATATATATATATATATATATATATATATATATATATAAATAAAAATAAAAATAATAATTAAAATACACAGTAAATAAAATATTTATAAAGTCAAGAAACATTGATGGATAATTTAAAACCAGAACATGAAAACAGACAATTGTTACGGTACCATTATCAAATGGTAGGATGCTGGAAACGGTACCGGGCCAATCGAGAAACATCTAAGATTTTGTCAGCGCGCTGGCTGCCGGACACAGGTATATCCTGTAAAATGATAAAGAACTACATGTGAATATGTCTTACTGCTTTTACAGTAAATTAAAATTTCATTTGCCAAGTTCACAGTAAAACTTCTGCAGTATTTTACCAAGTGGTCCTTGTTCTGTGACTTTTCCAAGGGACGGCCAGCAGAGGTCTCTATGTTTAGATTGCTCCGTAGGTCAAGGGTGCTAGGCTGTGACAGGGTGCTCTGGCCTGTATTTGACCAACCTGACAGACAGTGCTGGAGAATTGCAAGCAAAGTGATGAGATGAGTAATGATGTAGGGTAAATAATAATCTTTACAAAGGTAATGGAAAAAGCTCACATTTGGAAAATGTCACAATGATAAAATAATAATGATATAGTTGAGACTTTTCCACTGGCGCACTCACCGATGGTAACCCCAAACTATCAGAGGGGTCAAAACTACATCGTCGATGGGGTTTGTATTTGTAAGTTGGCAAGAGGGTGGAACAAGGAATGCTGACCCTGAGGTACAAATAAAGAGAATAAACCATTTCACACGGGCAAAATAAGATTTAGTGTATGACTAAAGCCTGAAACATACTCTATGCAAGCACGCAAATGTCAATGCCTGGCCAAGCCATCACAAACGTGCATCCCTGGTTAACATATTCGCAAGTCCGCTATCATGCACCAGTGGAGGAAATAAACCCACATAGAGTTACATTTGAAACTACAACCTGCTATATTATGAAAGCTAGAGCAAAAGAGAGCACAAATCCAAGATGACAGCTTCATTCTGTTGTTGCCTTCTACCTAAAAAACCCTCATTGCAAATGCACGTCATGCTTGTGTCACATTACAACTTTCAGGTGACATATTACAGAACCCAACAACGCATGAAATCGATTTTTGCAGAGCTTGAACTGTCCGCATTTGTGCGTGGAGTATGTTTCAGACTTCACAAAGACACATACTGCTATATATTTGACAGAGCAATTTCAATTTGACAGGTATTTAGGCACCATATTCGTGCCTGTCAGTGCACATGCTTTAACAGCATTGATACCTAATAAATGCTGGTTCTGCAGCAGTGTGAGGCTGAAGGGATTTTGGCTTTTTGCACACGGGACAACGCTCCTCGGGATCCAGTGGAATTGGGAACAGTCTGCTATTAATCCTGTAACAGAATGTACCTAGAAAAGAGCAAAGCAGAGAGACAAAATAATTATTATGAAGGGAATTAGCAAAACTGCTTTACAGAAAGAAATTAGTTAAAATACTATTCTCACACTGATGAGTGTCCTTGTGGGCCTCTTGTCCAGCCTCATCAATTAGCAGCGGTGGGACTGAAAAGTCGTCCTCAGGAAACCTATTAAAAAGGGCCAATGTACACAGTAGCAATTTAACAACACACTCATGAGTGCAGTTGTAATCAGCTTGACATAATGTATTGTCGCTGTCGGGCAGAAACCTTGTATCTCTTGTAAATTAATGCCATAATTCATCGTACAAGAGTGTCGCGCAAAAGTAGCCAAAATAGCAGATCTACAAGCTAAAAACACATTGTATCGCGACCAGATCGTCTATTTTTATTCATTCCGTGTTTCCTTTTAAGTGAAAGTGGTTAAGTGTGTCGGTGGGTACTGTAAATATTGAAAAAGTATTAAGAAAAGCTTGTGACTAAATAATAACTATATTCGATCAATTGGAACACAGGTTCTTTTTTTCAATTTCCTGAAAAGTAACAGTTTTGGACATACAAGGTTTCCACCTCAGTGACGATATCCAAGTGCAATGGTGTGTGTGATCCAATCACCCTTCTTGTTGGCTGTGGACACATTCGTCTTGATTGACTGATCGAAAAGTAAGGAGGTCATTGAAGAACTCATCAGAATGCTCTACTAAGGAGCTCTCCACATCCAGGATTCCTTCAAGAAAAGAAACAAACACATCAGAGTCAGAGCTGTTCTTGCATTAAGGGAGAGCTTGTGATATAATGAAGATCAATATTGTGTGTACCTGCTATCCAGTCATATCCGAGTAAGGGCTGCACATATTGCCTGTGTGAGGCAGACATCTGTTCACATCCAGGAAACTGAAATGTGACTCTGTTTGCAGTCTCCCTCTACAAACACAGAATCATTTGTGTAATGTTGAGTAAGTTATCAATGCTCAGTTCATTTGAAATCATTGAAATGGGTCACATTTTCAGTGGTAAAGTATTATTTCCAGTTCAAAGCACCATCTGGTGGTCAAAATGGGAGGGAGAATAAAAATAGAATACAAAAATGTGTATGAACCACAAAAATAAATCGTTTTTAATGTATGATGCACAAGTAATAAACAAATATGTAACAGATCTCCATGTCTCACCCTTTCCTTGTCTCTGTCATGGAGAAGGAGATGGGGTCTGGGAGTGTGTTGCCTTGTGTCGTCTGGTCTTCTATGGACACCGGGACGTTTGTTACCGTCTTGTAAAAGGTCTGAAGACAAGTGATCAAGTATGTCATGTCTGTGTTTAAGAGCCCTGGACGGTATGTGTATGTTAATAATTAACTTGACAACCAAGTAGATAACTTGACTTCAGTGAATCAATTAATATTTACATCGGTGGTTATTTGTTCGCAAAGTGGCGTCCGGGGACCCCCAGGGGTCCTTGAGGGGGTTCCCCAGTAAAATTAGATCAGTTTAACCACTTAACCTAGCTCTGGTCCATAGCGTTAGAAGGAGTTCTCCTTCTAACGCTATGGGCCAGAGCTACACTTAACCCTACATCAGCTATTTGAAAATATCCGATCTAGACACGCTCACAATGTGTCTGCTATGCGTTGAGAGCTTGTAGATCTCGTAGAAGTTACACTTTTTTAAAAACATTTTAACAACACAAATGTATGGTTTTTTTCTGCCTGGCACAGCATGTTTTCAGATGGGGGTCTGTAGCCAAATACATATATTTTTGGGGGGGTCCTTACACCTTGACATGAAAAAGTTTGAGAACCACTGATTGAACACCTGTATGCTCACCTGCACCTCTGGAGACTCCATCTGCTCCACTTGTTTCATTGTGCACAAAGGACACAGAAGGTTTAGAGAGGGCAGCTCTTACAGAACCCCTGTCACCGTCAAACAGGGTCACCATTT